>NC_139349.1:131508299-131696157 GCF_055883805.1 Amblyomma maculatum
CCAGCGCCTGCTGGACTTCGTCACAGACGATGTCCGCGAGCGTCGCAACCTGGGGTTGTTGGAATGGTGGCAGTAAGCGACGAAGTTCCTCTCGGACGATCTCACGGATGAGGTCGCGAAAGCTTTCTCTGCCTGCAGATGCGCTGTGGTAGTGGCTTCAGTAGCCCGGTTGAAGTGGTCGCTCGTAGTGGCGGATCCGGGTATCCAACGTCTTCTCGATGGTCGATGCTTCCCTTTCAAATTCGTCCACAGTTTTCGGTGGGTTCCGGACAAGTCCTGCAAAAAGCGACTCTTTACCGCCTCGCATTAAGAATTTCACTCTATCACCTTCGGTCGTGTTAGGGTCGGCGCGGCGAAAGAGGCGCTTCATCTCCTCTAGTAGACCCGGACGGGCTCGTTTGGGAGTTGAAGTCTTGATTGAAGGATGACCTTGGCTCTTTCCTTCCGAACGACACTTGCAAAGGCAGTCAGAAACTCTTTCTTGAAGATCTCCCAATCTTTCAAAGCTGCCTCGCGATTTTCGAACCATATACGGGCAGATCCTTGAAGAGCAAAATAGACTTGCCTTACCTTCGCTTCGTCGTTCCAGCCGTTGAATTCTGACACACGATCGAAGAGGTCCATCCAGTCCTCCGCATCTTCAGTGGGAAGTCCTTGGAAGATGGGGGGCTCCCGGGGCGGCACCAAGACACCTGGTGCTGTTGACTGGACCATTTTTAAAGTTGATGCCTTCCGATGTCTAACGGGGCATCAACAGCAGACCGTGTTCGGGTTGTAGCCCTTGAAGACGGCGGCTGGCTCGGTGACCTGTTGGCTGGTCCCCCAGGGCGACAGGAACAAGGCTGGGGTCTTCGCTTGAAGGATGAAGGGCAGCACCTCCACCAGATGTCACGTGGTGGTGACAAGGTCGATGCCACAATTGAAGAGTCGATGATTGCACTGAAGAAACTTTTTATTGGGCTGACTTGCGCTCGCAAAAGAACTAAGCAACGCGGCGGCGGCGATAGCAGCAAACGTGCTCGTCGTACGTAGAACAAAGAATGTCCGTCGCACTCGTCAATGCTCAATTTAAAGGCTGCTCAGAGCAATCTGGATAACGTCGCAAACTGCTAGTAGCACAACCTGGAACATTGTAGAAACATACGCGAGTGATCGGAATCTTTGAGACAGATCTCGGCGCATCGTTCGCGACAAAGAAAATAATAAAGCGTCGTATGGCGACAACGAGCATGAACAAACACGAGATACAGAATTGATAAGCGCGCCAGAATAACATAAATAAGGCCGCATGCCAGCGGCTGTCGAACAGGAACAAATACATTTAAACTGTTCATGGCAATATAGCAATCATTGATTATGAAAAAGAATTTGACTTAGTAGAAACCTCAGCAGTGATGCAGGCATTGTGAAATCAGGGTGTAGACGAACCGTACGTGAAAGTGCTGGAAGATATATATAGAGGGTGCACAGCAACCATATAGTTCTGCATAAAGGAAGTAGCAAAATTCCTATAAAGAAAGGTGTTAGGCAAGGAGACACGATCTCCACAATACTATTCACATCTTGTTTAGAAGAAGTATTCAGAGACTTGGAATTGGAGCAGTTAGGGATAAGACTAAATGAAAAATACCGCTGTAATCTGCGGTTTGCTGATAACATTGCCTTGCTACGTAACTAAGGGAATGAATTGCAACGAATTATTGATGACCTAGACTGGAAAAGTAAAAAGGTAGGCTTGAAAATCAATATACAGAAGACTAAGGTAATGTTCTATAGCCTAGGGAAGGAACAGCAGTTTATGCTAGGTAACGAAGCACTGGAAGTAGTAGGCAAATATATCTATTTAGTACAGGCAGTAACCGCAGATCCGGACCATGAAAGGGAAATAACAAGGAGAATAAGACTGGGATAGAGCGCATTTGGCAAACACTCCCAGATTATGACTAGCAACTTACCGGTATCGTTCAAGAGGAAAGCACACAACAATAGCATCTTACCTGTACTTACCTATGGGGCTGAAACGTGGACCCTAACAAAGAGGGTTCTACTTAAGTTGAGGACAATGCAGAGGGCAATGGAAAGAAGAATGGTAGGGATAACGTTAAGAGATAGGAACCGTGCAGAGTGGGTCAGAAAAATAACTCAAGTCAATGACATTCTTATAAATATCAAGAAGAAGAAATGGGCATGGGCAGGACATGTAGCACGAAGAAAGGATAACCGATGGTCGATTAGGGCAACAAACTGGATTCCAAGGGAAGGAAAGCTTAGCAGGGGGCGGTAGAAAATTAGGTGAGAGGATGAGGTTAAGAAGTTCGCAGGAGTCAAGTGGGTGCAGCTCGCACAGGACCGGGTTAATTGGAGGAATATGGGAGAAGCTTTCGCCCTGCAGTGGGTGTAGTCAGGCTGAAGATGCTGATGATGCTGATGATGATGATGAAGAGGAAGCACGCAGAAGGTATAGCAGCTTACGCATATCCACCGTGGCCATCCGCATACTCAAGGCTAGAAAAATCACCTTTTCGAGATGCTTCATAATGTGGACAGCAATCCATGAGACTGTCAAAGGTTACCAACGTGCCGACGCCAATGCCCTAGCATGCGCCATCCGAGGGACGCACAACGACGGGGAACTGGATGCTGTCACTTGGCGCTATGGAGCCATCCTTGAGCATCAAAGATCCTTAAGGAGGATCTACCCACCTCCCCACGAAGACCTTAATAGATAGCAATCGGTTGCCTGGAGACAGCTACATACTAACACATACCCCAACCTGGGTCTACTCAGTAAAATATTGCCACGTGCCTAACGCCGCGCGACAGCCGTGTTTGGTGCCGACGACGACGAAGCGGTGGTTGGCACGAGCGGCGCGCTGGTGCTGGGCTCTGTGACTGTGTGTGTGTGTGTGTGTGTGTGTGTGTGTGTGTGTGTGTGTGTGTGTGTGTGTGTGTGTGTGTGTGTGTGTGTGTGTGTGTGTGTGTGTGTGTGTGTGTGTGTGTGATATATTCCACAGCATATGAGAACAAATGCCCACTATGCGAGGAACCTCCTACACTCTACCATGTTACATGGGCGTGTGAAAAAACACAGGTACGACAATAAACATCACACAAACACCGGAGCAGTGGGAGGCTGCGCTGTTCTGCTCGACACATGATGACCAGCTCAAACATCGACAGAGCGCGCAAGACGGCAAAGGCCACTGGGGCCCTGGCCTCAGGGCCCAAACCACGCCGGAAGAATTTCCTTTGTCTAAATAAAGTTTTTCATTCATTCATTCATTCTAGAAAGGTCATCGTCTTCGCCTTCTGAAGGAAACGCCTGGCCATTGAAGGTTTTGGGATTTTCGCTTGCTCTGACAAGAAAGACATTCAAAGTGCACATTGTTTAATACATACAACGTACAAACTTTAAAGCGCCTGAAACGAACTGCTCCAATGTAAGAAAGCTTTCTGGCTTCTACACATTTAAAATGATACGTAACAAAGCTTGAATAATCTGAATGCACATTATCCAGTTCAGAAACGCTTATAAAATGGCAAAACCTTACCGGTGTTACTTCATGAGAGCTCGTGAAGCTTCCATCATGCCTGTTTTTGCAGTAGTTCAGGTGAAGCGGCACAGATGAGAGCACAAGGTAGCCCGTATTTCAAATTTATGTTGCAGAAATGCAACAACGAGGAGAAGAAGCTCGCGTAGATGCAATTTGATGCTCGTTTAATCACTACACGCTTAATTTTTAGCTGTGTTATCTCACCACATACTCATTAGCATAGAGTTGGAAGCTGCCATCTTGTCTTAAATACAACCCGACATAGATATAATGCTCTGTTTAACCAAGATATACGAGCGTGCATGCGGTAGCAGCCAAGGAGTAGCATGTCAAAATCGGAATGCAAGGGTACTCGATGATCCGATTTTCCTCTCCTGATACGAGAAGCAAGAGCTGGCTACTTCTCCCAAATGAGCCACGTCAGGTTGTCGTGTGACATCAAACAACCCTGAGATGAATCAGGGCCTGTCCATGTTACTTACTAGTAAATCGAACTTGCCAGTGCCAAGCCCGTGTTTGTTCGATCCTAAAACGCCGACCGTGCATGAACAGGATTTTTTTGAGAACTGTGTTTTTAACGCTGTTGTGTTAAAAACGGAATATGTTAAACAGGAAGGAAGGGGTAGCAGCCTACATTGTAAAACGAGATGAGGACGCCAAAGATGGTGAAGCTACAAAAAGAAATTTAACCATAGCACCACACGTAGCCGCTATGGGAAGCGTGTATAAACAATGAGACATGTTTAACTAAAAAGTGTCAGTATTCATTCGGATCTCGATGCAAGAGCAGTCGCTCTCTCTGGGGCGCGGTTGTATAGAAATATAAAAACTAAAATATGTAAATAAGCGGAAGGCGTTAGAGAAAAATTAGTTTTGGTTTAACTCTGGTTAACCCTGGTTGAATTGCGATAGCAACGGCGGAAGCTTCTTTTGCCTGCTACATTATTCTTCTATCACGCCCTATCAGTGTAAGGTGCTACATTATTGGGGACACTTAAGCTCATTCTTTAAGAAGTATGACGCGAAAGCGCAAGTTATCAGTCTTCTTCTTTTTCTTCTCATTCTTCTTTTTTCTTTATCTTTTTCTTCTTTTCTTCTTCTTCTTCTGCTCCACCTTCTGCTCCTACTCGGCTGTTCTAAGTCAAGCGTGGACTCCGCTGGGACCATGCGACGGCTCGAAACCTGGCGCAATAAAAAGCAATTTCAAAGTTCGTGGTTTAAAAGCAGGGAGGTGACGTAAAGATGCAAGATCAGGATTAAAAAATAGTCGAATACAAATTTCCACAGAATTTATATGTAAAGACGAATGTAGAATATAAACTATTATGCTTATTATGAGAAGTTTATAAAGAAATACAAATAAACAAATGCAGAGGCTGGCGTCAGCTGCCTTTAACCGGCTGAAAATTAAACACTCGTATGACCCATGCAAACACTGTAAATAGAGGGAGTGTTACGTTAATGGAGAGCCTCGAAAGAGCGATGTCCGAAAGGAAACGCTGTCTGAAAGGAAGTGATATATGATAACTCAAGAGGCAAAGCTCAAGTCAGGAAAATTCAGGTTCTGTTATAACTAGACAGTACACAAGCGTGAGCAGAAAGATGTTTGTCTAGAATGCGGGAACAGTGCAGGAAACATCAACGATTCATGACAAAACTGTTTCTGAATACTTTATTGGTCGAGGCTTTGCAGATTTTACCGGTGTACTTTCTCCTTAGTGAATGGCACACAATCCAGGCTCCAAAAGACGCGGCTGCGCGGCGCGCATTGCGATATGTAATTGCTGACCCTCGCAGCAAGTATAGTGCCAAGTTCTCTCTCTCAGGAAGTTCTCGTTGGGATGTAAGTTCGGGAAAGTGATAAGAGGAGTGGGTTGTCTTGACAGGCCCAGCGGAATGGTAAAATATGTGCTGTTGCAGGTGAAAAGACCGCTCTAGTTTGGGCATCTGATGGGTGGCGCTGGAGAATATATATTGAGCGTGAGCGCAGAAGTCGAGAGATGGCAGCATCCTTTCGGGAAAGAAAATGGCGAGGAAAGAGATGGTGGTATTGGCGGGCTCTGAGGTGAGGCGAGGCGCTCCGCAATGGCGCTTAAAGGGGTATAGACACTTCATTTTTGATTTCGTGTTTTACTTCTGTAAAGATGCGTAAGACATTACCACACATGAATCGCCTCATGAGATTCGCCTGCTGCCGCTGAATAATTTAGAATCGACTTTCTTTTATCACCAGTTTCGGTTTCGATTTCAGCATTCGAGCAATGGCTGTGACGTCAAAGGCAATTCTAGGTCACGTGGGGGATGAATAAAATAGCGATATAAAATTCCCTGCGTCGTTTTAATCCACCAGAACACTAAAGCCAGCCGTGCCTCAAGAACAGGAATTACAAAAGATGAAGCGTTAGCGATTACGTGGCTATGTTTTCATGCCACATGTGACTTGGACTTGATTGGAACGTCAAAATTATCACTCGGCTGCTGAAAAGGAAACCAAAGGTGGCAAGGAAAAAAGCTTATATAAAAATTACTTAGCGGTCGTAGGCAAAAGCCACCTGTTGATACACATACAGGAATGTCTTAGGCACTATTAACAAAAAAACAAAACAAAAAAAATAACTGCCAACAAATTTCAGCGTCCAAAGTCCTTTAAGAAGCTTTGCTGAAGTATCTACGGCCGCTTTTGGGTTCGTGTGAGTGTCTCAGGTACATTGCCCGTTTCATGCGCGCTCGGGTAAAGGCATGTGATAAACCTCATTTTTCACTTCACTTTATTAGCTTAAATACTCAACGTTGTGTGTATCGCATATATGATGGGAAGGCAAACATCGTTTTGTTTTGGAAATCACGGGACATTATGATTGCATAAATTGTTTCGCAAAATTCATGGGCTGGTGATTGCAGCTATACGTTGTGTGAAATGCCGTTCTATTCAGTTGCATTGCAAAGAAAAACGGATGCGGAAAAGGTGACGGTGGGGGCCAGTTGGCGAGATACTTGGAGGGAACGGCCAGTGCGGTGAGAGATGCCATTTGGAGACGAGGGAGATGAGGCAGGCTGATTGGCAAAGTGAACTAAAAAAAAAAAGCATATGAGACAAGAAAAGGCAACGCAACGATGTAAGCAAGAGGTGTCAGACATGATTGGTCTTTAAGTGACGGTAAACGGATCTGATGTTATATGAATAAGCAGAATGACTGAACCTTGTGACAAAAGTTTGAGCTGATTGAAGTGTGTGATTAGATGTTCTCGGTGTGAACTCCAGATAGCAGATGTGTATTCTAGCTTTGGTCTGATAAGTGATTTGTACGTGACGAGCTTGACATTTTGAGGTGCATGTCGTAGATGATTCTTCAAAAATACCAATGATCGGTTAGAGGATGTGACGACGTACGTTTGTTACGTGTATGCTGCAAGAAAGATCTTGGCACAAGGTGAAGCCTAAATACTTGCATGAGTGTGCAGATTAGAGAGGGGGCGTTAGCAGCTGAGTCCCTGCAATATGGTGTGGATTAGGTTATCGATAAAAAGGCATGACTTCGCATTTACCAGTGTTATGGAACATTGACTTGACAAGTCAGTACACCATGCATGCACGTGGTTAAAGTAATGTTGGAGCAGCGTTTAAGTATAAGTGCTTAATTATAAGCAATTTCCGATAGAGGATGAAGTCATGGCAAAACAAGTCAACATTAAAAGTTAGTGTCGGAGGTGTGTCATTTATATTAAGAACAATAGGCAAGCTAGTACAGAGCCCTGGGATATGCCTGAGGTAACGGGAAGAGGGAATTGGAACCGTGTTCATTAGTTTTGGGAAGTTGCAAGAGGCAACCGTTTGCTGAGGCTGTGTAAAACTGGGGTTTATTGTTGGTTCGAAACTAGCGTACAGTGCCTTGAACACCAATCATATTCAAGATGAAGTAAGCTGTGTCCGTTTTTGTTATTGCAACCCTGGTGCTTATGCTGTGGTGATGTCCGTGGAGCTGATACTTGCTGATTTGAGAAGATAGTCTATTTAGTTTTTGTACGTGGCGACATACGGTGGCGTCGTAACCTTTCAGGACATCAAAATTAGTCTTCACTGGAGCAAGAAAATGCACAAGATAATGTTCATGTTGAAACTAAAACAAAGTTTAAAGCATGATACCAATAAAATTGACGTCTCCGTTTAGGAGGCAAAGTGGCTCTAGCTATTCCTGTTTTTTAAAAGAATGCTAGTAGTACGTACCTATCATGCAGGCAGAAGTAATGTCATTCAATAAAAATAGCTACTTAATGTGAGTTTGCCTTTTTTTCTCTTTTGTGGTCATACATTCCTTACACATATCAAGTTCAAAGCAAAAGTTCAAAGCAGGTAGTAAGACAGGTGAACGCGAGCACATTCCCGGGCAGCACAAAAGGGGCGTTTTGCATTTTCTTTCAGTGGGTGGAGAAAGGGAAGGGCAATTTGCATATTCCGTTGCACCACCTGATGAGGTAGAGCACAAATTTTTGCCTGTCGTAAAAGTATTTCAGCTCAGGGCTACATTAGAGCAATGCAAGCTTTCATGAATATTTGCGCAGTTTCGGTTGATCTGTCTACAAAGTAACACATATAAACACCAATATACTAAGCACATACTGTTGTGAAACAGTGATAACAGCATGCATAGTTTTACGTAGAGTGTCCACGCGATCTTGCTGGCACTAAAATAAAATTATAACTTCCTTCAGCAGAGCATGCATTCCGTTTATTCAAAAGTGCTTCTTTTCAATCTTAGCTGAAAAATTCATGTAAAACATGCACTCTTGCAGTTTCAGCTTCATCCGCTGACCTATGCATGTGTCAACAGTGAAAGGCATTCACACCAGTTTCATAGTGGTCGCTTGATTCCTATGGTTTATTGGGCCTACAAAATACAGTTCTTGTTTAGAAGCAGGCAGAGTGGTGGTGTATCAATTTGGCAAATGATGCATAGCATGAGTTCAAATTCAACAACAATCTGATCGTTATGGGGAATCCTGACCAGCAATTCAAGGAGTGCAACGCAAATTCTGGGTGGGAAAAGAAACAAAGAACTCATATATAAAAAAAATTCTCATATATAACTGCTTTCATTATCACGGCTACGGGCATGCTACAGGGAAAAGGTGGGAAACTGGGACGATGTCGTTTCTTTTAGGTCATGTCACGTAGCTTCGACCTGATACTTGTTCACTTTGTAATCCATGCTTTGGTGTGTCTGGTATTCTTTGGTTTTTTAGACTTCTCATTAACAAGCTGAGTTATCTGTAAAGACACGATAGACTCATGTATGAAATCCAAACAAAAACATTTCAGAGCAAAGAAACACCAGGTAAAGAAAAAAAAAAGCCAGGAAAGGCTTAGTTGGCAATGTTTTTTTTTTATTTTTTCTGGTTGTATAATAAGTGCAGTGCACCTGTAACTCATTTGAAAGACCGGGAAAATAAAATAACCTGATCGATGATGAAAGTAACAGTTTGCTTTCTAAGCTGTACCTAACTGTAGAAGTCATATGAAAACAGCAAAAAAATATTTCATGAATGTCAAGGCGAAGTTACAAAAATTACATTATACTACTGAAACTCATATCAGCCGAGCTGTTTTTCAGAGTCTAGCTAGTTGCTTTCTTTGCTAGGAAAAGCGATAATTGTAATAATGTTCATATTATCCTCAAATATGTTCACTATCAAATAAATTAAGCTATACATGAATAAACATAACTTTCTTAACCAGAGCACTGCCGTACCCGAAATAGAACGGATGGGAAGTATGCTATGTGCTCTGTGTACAATTGTTATAAAACATTCGGTACAAAATGGCACATGAACTCCGCCGAGAGCAGGCTCTTATGTTATGTATACTGTGTGTGCGTGCGTGTGTGTGTGCTTTTATTTGAATGTATATAACTTTGTCTGCTGCTCCAAACATCCTGAAAACCCATGCCATAGACGTCCGCGGCCTTTTATGAACAGCGCAAGAAGACGCAGCAAAAAAATCCACCACTCAAATAGCAATTTCAATACTGCTCTCATAGCTTTATTATTTTTATATGTCCACACTTATGTTCTACAAATTATAAGATATACGTGGAAAACGTTCTGTCAGAATCTTTTTCTTTCTCTAAGGCTAACTTTCGCTACAAGTTAATAAAACAGCAGTTTGTCAAACCAGGCACAACATTAACTCCATCCCGTTAGATGTATTGTAAACATTACTGGTCAGAACTGGTCATTATTCAAAACCAAATTCTGTTTGCTTGATTGAATTCGATTTTCTGCTTTTGATATTGTCATTAAAGTTCACTTCGCAAAATCACAGGATCGTTCGCATGAGATAGTTATACATGACAGCTCCTCAAGACCTACGTCTGTAAATAATTAACCAAAGGAATGTAGCTTGTTGTTTCTTAGACACCGATACCTTATCAGCATGTAGCTCTGCTCAGAAGAGATCACCAACGACGCAGCATTTCACAAACATCTGACACAAACAAATAAAAGGACAACGCTTCGCACCTTAGTAAAGCGCCAAAGAAACACGGCGCAGTTCAGTAGGGAAAGCCACGCACGTTACACCTACGAGACGCTTACAGACAATTTAGGCAGCATCGCAGCGGCCAGGCGCGCTTGGGATTGTGACCTAAGTCGCTTGGAATATTATTTAGAAAGAAGAGAAAACGTTCTTCAGATCGGCTTCCATGTCCTAGAAAAATGTGTCCGGCTGTTTATATATGTACAAGCAGATCCGCGGAGCTCTTGGTGAACAAGGCTCGGTGACATATGGCATCAGATATTGATTCCCTGATAGCCTATTAGTGAGTCATGTGTAGGGGACAATGCCGTTCAGGCGGAACAAAATAGGCTTGTGACAGAAACAGTATGGCTTGAGTTGGTGCCAGGAGTGGACAAAACACCGAAAAGTTCCTCCGTCTTATGTTAAGATCCGCGATTATTGCGCGTTTTTCGCGTACGCGAAGAGAGACGAAAAGTGCAAGTCCACCCACGACAATTCACTGTGTGGTGTCATTTTCTTTACATGAGGGTTACAGTTCAAAGCTACATGTTTGGTGTACAGGAAACACGTCCATGCGTTCATAGGAGACTGACTGACCGACGATATGCCGTCAGTAGGCAAGTGTTCCGCGGTTACACGCTACAACCAGAACAGCTTTCTATCAAAAAGAAGAGAAGAACGCCTTGCGATTTGCAAGGTATTTTAAATAACCAGTCTCTAAAATAAAAGAGTATAACTACACCTAAGCAGCCCAGCTAATGTTCCCTGCACAAACCACTGTTGTGAAGAAAAAAAGGAAGTAGCTCCAAAATTCTTATATCACACCTAGAAAACCTCATCTTGCGAAACGATGAGACTGATGAGCCCATACAGTTCAATGCCAAAAACGAACGGCCTATGCTTTCACGTCTTTCCTAACAACTCTTGCGCAACCTCCTAAGCCTCCAAAAATCTCTACCAAGTCCTTTACAGAGCAAGCCACAGCGGTCAGCTAGGCTTACAGGCACTCTTTCCGCAAACGTGTACCAGCTTTCGAGTGACCGATTGCATTTGCAGCCGATCTCGTCGAAAAAGTACCTCGCACCACCGTAAACAAACAAGCACCCGTCGTGCTTCATTTGCGACGGTGAAGTCTCTCCCTTTCTCCCTTAGATGCGCCTAAGGTGACGACGAAATGCTACGGGGTCGGGGTTGTCACGCTGACAGGTCGCTGGAAACAAAGCGGGCTCACAGCGATTCCTGAACCCTGGATAAACAACGGGCACGTAAGCGAGTACCGATAAGCTATAGCAAAAGGCAGTCACAGTACAACAGCTGTTACGGTAGAGTAGTGCTCTTCGAGAAAACAGAGAAGAAAATGAGACAACTTGTGCTGCATCATTGCGTCCCGAGTCCTATATATTTATACACATATATGGCAATAACGTCACAAACTGTCGCTATTGTACGGGAATATGTGTCGGCTAGATGCGGACACACCGAGTCGCCTTCGTGGCCGTCGCGAGCGCAGCTCTTCGCAGCGCCAGTGATGGACTTCGCCTTCCCCAAGGGACACGTCTTGGTGACTATAGTATTTTGGTATAGGCTTCCTACGTCACAGTTTACACACACGTTGAAGGAAAGGAGTCGGTTGGCAAAGCGTCGGGGGGAGGCAACGACACGTCTACCTGTATGCACCATAACAAGTAACCGGTCGTGTCAGCGAACGCCACAAGCGATTTTAGTTCTGTTAGGTAATACGAAATACCGCACGTGTATGTCTTGAAAATTACCAAAGTTGAGGGGATACAGCCGGCCATTTGTCTTCATGATTGACAGAAGGCAGGATATGACGAATTAAAATTTCAGAGCTGTTTGCAATTATTCTGCTGTTCAGATGAAGGTCCGACACCTCTGTCGAAGCCCCTTTTTATGAGGAAGCTGTTTTAAACAGAACAGCTGAACCATAACTAGCATTTGAATTTACAGCCAGTTAGCCGCTTCTTCAAACGGCCGCATCTGGCGGATGCTGCCTGCGGGAGACTTAGACGAACCGGAAACAGCCTCTCGTGGAATAAGATATAAACACCAAGCTGAAACTATGTTCAAGGTTAAGGCAAGAGGGGATGGTGGAGTCCGTGACATGCATGGGACAGGACGTGCGTTATTTCCCTATATAGAGAGACGAATAAATTAGTACCACATATCCGATTCGCGGGAAATGGAAAGAACGCATACTTTGTTAAATAGAGTGGCGCCTGTCTGTCTGTATCCGGTGGTCTTTTTTTTTGTTTTTTTTTTGGAAATGCTCGCGGCCCACATAAGCTAGGCAGAGTTTTCTACTCATTTCATTGTTGCACATCGGTCTACGCTCTTTCGGGTAAAAGGTTTTGAAAACATGTTATGGAAACTCTATCCTTAAAGTACCGTGTGATGCGTACGAAGCCAGAATTGTGAATGTTGAAACATGACCAATATTCCAGTAGCTCTTTCAAATAGTGGTTGCAAGCATGAAGGCCCAAAAACGAGGATATTGGAGCAAGCATAATCAGCTTCTTCGATAGCGCTTAACGAACTCCCTTTATCATGCACGTGTAGGTCACTTTCTACTTTTTCCGCCTGGCTCAGTTACTTTCTCACGACATACAGATATTAGCCATCGCGAGACTGATACTCGACGTCTTCACTAAACATCTAACGTAAGCTGCCCTTCACGTTTCCCTCGTATCCGGGAATGATTTTGGCCACGTGTATGATTCCTTCGTGGTTCCTTCCAGTGCTGTTATCTATAATACAGTGTTCCCGGAAGGAACGTTGTAATCCGTCAAAACATTTCTTCGTTACTCATGTATCTCACTGCCGAGGCAGCGGACAATATCGGACGACATCATTATGGCGCGCTGACGTCAGTGCTCGCCGCATCATCACGGAATGGAACCGATTTTGTGCGCTTGGCCAAAGCTATATTTGCGATCCGTTCGAGCATCCCATCCATATTTTGGGTAATAATGCCCAATTTGGTGCCTAGTTGATTCTGGTCAGTCGCTTCTGGTTCTCAAAGCCTTGACAGACACGCTTCAATTCACTGGGACCATTAGACACAAGGCTTTCAGTTCATAAACAATATAGCATTACCCTTCTAAACCGGCACAGCGTTCTTGTAAAAAACAGCTCGTCCTCTAATTCATTTACTTCATTTTTTTAGCAGCCATCTGTTACTGAACATTGTAGAACATTTCAGAGTTCTTCGGCCACTGCTTCATTTATCGCGCATGCCCACAGTTAAATTTCTCAAAAGTTTGCAACAAGGACCGCAGTTCAACAGTGATGCCAGAAAGAAAAGAAGAGCAGAAATTGTCTTCTCGCGAAACAGTGAGGCAGGTAGAAGCGCGCCCAGTTTCGGAGGCCACGAGCATTTCCCACACGCGCTGTCGACTCCTCTTCGACTACGGCCGATCAACACTGGGCAACCTCCGGCGGGGGCGCCGAGGCGGGCACGCCGCTGGGTGGCGCCGGCACCTCGTCCTCCTTGGTGGGCGAGATGTCCGACTCGTCGTGGCCGTTGGCAGCCGCCACCTCGTCTTCCTGGCTCTGCTGCGACTGCGGTGGCTGGGGACTGGTCAGATTTGTGGGACTCTGCGGGTAGAAGATACAAGAAAGCAGTCACTCGCACTATATATGAGTAGGTAAATAACATAAAAAAGCTACCATTTAGCGAAGGGTAAACTTGAAGAGCACAAGCTGTCGGGCTAGCTGGTTTTCCATCGTTTTCCATCTAGAGAAAAACATCATGCGCCTTCTATGCGTCACACTTAGCGCGATACAAGATGGTTACTTAACTGGACAGGGCTCTACTTACTGAATAAAAAAAAATTATTACCTTCACATAGGCAACTCGGACGGAGTCATGGTTACGCAGCTCGCTGTTATCACACATTTTGACGCACGTATCTGAGCTATCATGGGCTCAAAGTGCTTCATACTCGTGCTCCATACATTTATGCAAATGCACTGACCCGAATGCTTCAGTACACTTGTACAGTGCAAAGCTTTGCAACACGCTGTCGAGAAAGTACTCTCAATAAATTTGGTTTCTTCTCGACTGCATGGGTCAGAATATGCTTTCTGATATGCTCCTATACAATCAGCCAGATGCTATAAAGACCGTTTAAATCGCTAAGCATCAGTTTGTGACGTCTGGGACACTTAATTACGCCGGAAGAGAAAATTATAGGACACCTTACAGGGGCGTAGTTATAGATATTTTAAGGGAGTGTTAAACATTGTCAATTCATGAACGACAAACAGGTTTAAAGGAAGAGGAGGTGAGGGAGGAGGCGGGGGGGCATGGAGCGCTCCGAAATTTTGGGGGGAGTTGTGACGTTGAAACATTCCCCCTGTCTACGCTCTTGACACCTAATTATATTAGGTTTGAAATGCGACAGCATTGAAAAATAGTCGCCCTTATATCATGTATTGCGTCATTATTTAGTGTCATTGTGTTTCTCAATCCCTACACGTATGTTTTCACCACAACCGGACATATTCGGTCATCGGATTTGTTGTTACGTAATTTAGAAATTGTATCTGAAGGCGGCGGCACGAATGGAATCAATATAGCGGATTGCAGCTCCTCGTGATCGGCACACCAAGCCGACTGAAGCTGTGCTATAAGGCTTTGATCTTATCATTTAAGTGGCTGATGCCGGATGCCACATTTTCTACCAGGTGGGGCTTCTACTGCGATCACAATTGCAATTAAAATAGTTATTTTAAAGTTTACTCTTAAATTGCAAAACGACATTTATAATGGTGTCTACAGAGTAATGAAAATCATTTTATGCATGCCACTATCGGCGATATAGGCCCTTGAGTCATCTCGCAGCATTTGGCTAGTTCTGGATGTCAAGAAAGGAAGTTTCGGACAGCGATCAGCAGTTCGTGCTCAAGGAGACGTTTCATTTGGAGCCGACTGCAGTGACTCAGTAGTCATGATATATGAAAGCCAGCACGATGTGTACTGTTCGGTCCTACACTTTGGCCTAATACCTTACGCGCCTAGTGCTAGTTACCAGCGGAAAAAGACCGAAATATCCATATCGTAACAAAAATCATACAAACGGTTATTACTGGGAAAGACGTGCATGTTGCAGTTGTAGCAACGAAATACTGTCTCTGAATTTGAAATTGGTTTACTTTGTCATTAAGTTTTCGCTGTTAAGCATCCTTTTATTGTTTGACGCGTCATCAACCTTTGCCATTGTCTGCCCCGTCGTCCCTGCTTTCGCTATCCTCATCAAAATGTCCATACATCTTTGCCTGAAATGCACATACAGTCTTGGATATATCGTCACTGCCAATTGTCTAGAAGCTCACGGATGAAAAACTTGGGATACAGTTAAGCTGCCATAACAGTACCATATCACACTATTTAGGTTCATAGAATCTCTGTAATTGGTGACACTGTTGACGCGGAGGTTACTATGGTATACCGTTGCCTACTTTACTGTTCGATTGTTTGTGGTATCCTCTGCAGCTGTTGTGAAATTCATTGTCATAACAGAACTTAAATAATGGTGCTTTTGTGAGCCAATGCTTTGAATTTATTTTCGATTGCGCGGGCTTAGAAACCGTACTGGTGCTACGAAGGCTGCAGGCTCCTGTCGTCGGCCATGCAGTCGGATTAGGCACAGTCTGAACATACAGGCTGGAAAGAGAAACGGAAATAATAAGCAATTACTCAGCGGGTTTACGTACATTGCAAAGGTACCTTACGCCACAATGTTGCAAAGAATGCTGACCACAATGCAACGTTTTCAAGTTCAGTATCCATATTAATTGCTTATTACTAAACAAGAACGCTTGATGTAATCAAATGGTATAGGGCGTAACGTTTTGTCCTTAGGTTCGGCAAGCAATAATGATTCTCACACGAGATATAGCAGCCGCTCTAGCAATATTCCGCTCGATTCTTTACTTACAATGCGTGGAAGCTGTTCTGAATCGAGCTGGTCTTTTCTAAGGAGGAAGCCACATTTAAAATACGTTACACTCTTGACAAGCTCGTACATGCCATATAGGAATTTTTCATAGTCCACTACGCGGTAGCACAGCTGGTTGGTACTAATTTTCCCCCTTCTAATGCCAAACTACCAGTTTGCCATCGGGTTAAATGTCGATAGCCTTACTTCCAGTTTAGAAAATCCTGAGCCAAAGTGTACAGTCAGCATTCGTGGCACCCAGTACAATTAGAGGACTAATATAGTGCCGATGGCTAATAACTGTAGGATGCTAGGTGCACTCAGTGTGGGTTATTGATTTTGGAGCTGGTATCAAAAACACAAGAGAGTGTGCGATGCCTTTCTTGTTTCCCGTATTTAAATAATGCCACTTCACTTGGCATTGCCAGGCGGGGCTGATGTAACATCGAAGATGATGATCTACTGCTCTATCATGCATCTGCTGCCATTACTACTGCCTCTGACCAAAGTTTATGTTTACGCATTAGTGTGGATTTAATACTTGCTGGAAAGATAACGATGCGCTAAATGGCGTCTCATCCACTAACTTAAAAAGCGGCTGTTGGCAGATTGAAGTGGGCTAGCCGGGCCACTAAACACAATGACATAAGATTTAGCATGTTTGGTCAAATGCGAACTTCGTGTGCTAGCACTTACATTTTCCTTTATGCCTTGCCTTCGGTTTGAAGTTTCAGTTTTTAGGGTCATGATTTCAAGCAAAGACCTGAAATCTTAGCGAGTGATGCCTCATTGGTAACCCAATATAACATTTTGGAGCAACTTAACCACCTTAGGAAGACGATGTGTAGCGGTGTGTCCTGGGTTCATTGGGTGAGGATTAAAGTTGAAGACACCGAAAGGCAGAGCAGAGCGTACGTGAGACAGTGACAGTTAAACATGCGGGGTATTCAGCTGAGGTAATTGCGTAGTGGCCTATGCAGTTAGCCAGCGAAACTATTGTGTTCCCGCCACTACAAGGTTGAAAACCATTGAGGCAAAAAGTGTATTGTTTTAATTTTAGCCTCAATAATAGAATGGTGCTACAACCTGTCAGCGGCCAGTGCACAAACATTGCCAAAATTGGGAATGCGAATTATAACTGCCTGCAAATTACTGCTTTCAGGGGCAGCAGAAAAATAATCGGTAAATTCTGCTAGTATGGGCTCTAGTGCATGCGGACCAGAACCACGTTTGTCACTAGAGATAGACTCTATTATCCCATGGTGCTCCCTTTTGCTTTTTGCCTCGCCCCATTCAATCACGAAGGCTGTCCTTCAGACCTCAAGTGACAAAGTCGCCTTGCCAGAATTGCCGTCGTTTCATTAACACTTCTATTAACTGCAACTGCTGACAGCCCACTAAATCCACTGTTATGGGAACGTCGTTACGCTGGACCCAGTTTCGGCATCATTTGAGCGCTGACGAGGTGCGGTAGTAACCTCGATGTGACAACAAAGTTTTCCTGAAATAAAACTTTTTTTTACACACATCAGCAAGATAGGACCTTCTTATTGCTCCACCAGTGCCTTTACATACCCCTGCCCTAGCGCAATTCGACGGAAAAGCAGAAATCGAGGTCTACATCGGCGCTAGCGACATCGGTCCAGGTGGTGTCGAGCAAAATAATAGGGTATTGCGAGGGTTAAATCTATGCTAGTCGCACTGACTCGCGCGCCAAAGGGAATGCCTTGCAGTCGTACGCATGCGCCGCCATAGGCCCATTCAAGTGGCAACATATAATCTCAAGCTATGTTGACCGGCCAATCTGCAAGACCCATCTGAACGATGGGCTCACTAAAGCTCAAAATTTCACAGCACTATCGTGTAGAGGTCAGGCTGCTAGCATAGACCCTGGTCGTGCACACCAGTATGCACCTGGGGATACAAAAAGAGACGACGAAAGTGCCCTTTTTAGTACTCTTCTTACGCCACATCTAATCACCTCACACCAAGCTGACCCGAACATTTGCCCTCTCAATGACTACTTTGAGAGCGGATGCCACTCGGCCTCGACACTACTGTAGATGCTTTGGCTGTGTTTGTTTGCGGAAGGTCTCCAGAAGAATATGAGAACCTGCGGAACAAATTGCCTTCTAGTTTTTCCAAAGAAGTTTTGCGTAGACACTTTTTTTATGCCATGATGAGCTCATGTTTGGCCACCCACGTCTGGCCAGTGGGCCACATGCCTCTTCTCTGTGGGCCTCATCCAACACGCTTGCCTAGTGCTTGATATCCACACTACGCAAAACCAAATGGATTGAGTTAATAAAACTGGCAAGTAAGTTGAATAACTACGTAAACATCAATCCCGCGCACAAGTTTCATGTGTGGCACTAGCTGCACCATCTGGCTTGTCGAAAAGCAGAAGACCTCAGAGGTCCATGAGCTCATTTAGGTTTATGAAGGCACGGCCGTGATAAAGGAAAGGAAAAAAAAGCTAAAGCTATCGGTCCACGGGCTGCGCCTAACCGAGACTTTTTGTGGCACTCTGCGTCTGCCTATATTATGCAGTTCCAGCTTCAATCACGCCAGGAATTGCTACCAGGAAATCAGCTCAGGCAATCACATCCAAGGGTAAGCTTATCACAAGCCTAGTCCCGCATTCGTGTTACAGTCGGGCAGCAAAACCCTCAAAAGAAAGTGTTGACCAACATACAATTATGCTCCAAGCTTAAGATTTGGGCAGTACATTATCACCTCTTATTGTCTGATCCCCTTCCTAGCTTTCTCAAATGAATAGCGAGGCTAAAAATTCTGGTCACCCTTGGGAACTGCATAACGCATGGCACGTAGGTTATTTAACAGTCTGCTGTCAATACATGAAGTTTCCTAGTTTTCTTAAGCAGAATTCATGCTATTACTTAAAGCATCGATAACAATCTGCCAATCGATAGAAACACTCAAAACTGTAACAGCTTCGTGCTTTTGCTTTCCATTCAACTCAGTCTGTGATGCTAGACTTCATGAACAGCACAAACGCTGATATTCGTTCCCTTAGCCGTGCCGCAATCTGATTAACGTAGGTTAAATGAGCAAGGTCGTTCTAAAGACTGTTGCTATGGTTCCCTCAGCACGAACCCTTCAGCTTTCTGACACATGGTGCTCTAAACAAACTGTCCATGTCTGGATGATAATGATGTGAGACGTATCACGTCCAATACAGCTCGTAAAATTGTAATTGGCTCTTGATTATGCTAAGAAACAAATTTAACGACTTGCAGATAGTATTACGCAAGCAGCTTTTGCCAAACACTTGCCGAAATAAACAGAATGTGTCAGCTGCTAGAGACGGAAGACGGAAGAGATTTTATCACAGACTGCAAGCTGCAGCAGCTGACACTGCTCCCGAAAGTAAGTGAAATTTCATTTCGACTACTGCTGCTGCTTTAGTAGCTGGCAGAATTATTTGGACCTTTCTTTTTAATAACTATACGCACAGTTAGGAATTATGCAACGCCTCAATGTGCTTGGATTAAGAGGGATCGTCACATTTTGCGATTTTGCGTATGGCAGTAATTAAATTTCTTACAAACATACAGATTTTCACTTTTTTATTGCGTGCAGGCACCAGCATCAGCTTAACGACGAAAGTTCATAACCTTTATCTTCCACGCGCGTGTTTTCGCCGATCCGGTACTTGCCAGTGGCGTTCGCAGGATCCAGATTACAACTGCTCTCTGCTTTCTGGGTGCCATGATGGCAATGCGCGTATAGTCAGCAGCAAAAGTGGTCCATACCACTACACCTTCAGTTAGATTTCCGAGCCTATGTGCTCTGTGACACGCCTTAATGATGAGGTAGAAAAGGGGAGGACTACAGTCGTTTTGGAGAATGCCATTTTTTGTTACGATCCGTAGTGCTCTGGCTTTGGGGCAATGCATAAAGGCATATCAATGTCAGGCAACAGCGCTCATGCACCAGGTATACACAGTTTTTTTTTTCCAGAGAGCACATTTCCAAGCACAGAGTCGAGCAAAAACGGAGCAGACAGCAACAAACGCGGTCTAGGTGTAAATGAAGCAGTGAGTTCCACCAAGAGCCTTGCACACAGGCTACAATGATCAGTGCAATTGGACAGCAGCAAGAAGACTTAAAGACAGCACTCTATGGATGTGCTATATTGAGGTAGACACACACGTAAGGCACAATAGTTAAAAGGAAACGGTCACTCACTAGCGATTCCGAGCCTCGCGTGCTACCGGCATCTGAGGCTGGTAAGGAGCCAATCTTCGAAGCTGCCCTTTCCTTGAACTCGAGCTTCTCGGACAAGATCTTTACGTTGCCGCCGCCCGCTTTGTGCTTGACGTTGTCCATGGAGCCCACCTTGGGAGCTGCTTTGTCCTTGAAGTCCAGCTTCTGGGTCTCCACCTGCGTGTAGGGGGGCGCAAGAGATCACTATACCACATATGAACTCCACTAACACTTATTTCTTCCAGACCGTCATTACCTCATTTTAAAGACAGCCGAATGGCAAAAGTTTCGAGCGGTCCGCATCAGCGTGATGTCATCTGACTTACGATTTGCAATATCTGCTAACCCTAGTATGCCTGTGCATATACCCAGGCATTTTTCAAACCACCGTAATTACAACGACGCTTTATTACTGGGTCATTGTAATCATGAAGCCAACATATAAAGGACATGCTTTGGACTCCCATGCGAAACTTTTACAAAGCCCATCAAAGCATCAAAATATATCTGCGCTCAACGACATAAGTCAATTCGTTTTTCATGATTTCGACGTTCCATAAACGGAAACCTATGCGTTCATAGCAATGTCGCTGACACTACATTGTACCCGTAGTTTCCCCGCTGCGTCGTAAAACGAAGCTGTTGACCTAGATGCTAACGACATGAAGAGAAGTCGAACAATTTTGCTTATCACATTTTGCATCGCATTGTAGAAGGTTGCAGGATGTTCGTGCATACGTGTGAATATGAAATACTGAACAAAGCCGAATTATTTTGTATGTTGAACGTTGTGGAAAACAAACACTGTAAGTTTGATGACAGCCATCATACTTGGCAATCATGGAGTGTAGAGTTACCCTCCACAATCAATTAACTTGAAAGTCATGGCAAAGAAAACGAAACATTTTCTCACATTTAGAAAAAAAATATGCAGCAATCTGTTGCAGTTCAGTAGGCCTGCTGTGGTCACATCTGGGCATATATAGCTTCCCCAAAAAAAGGTGGATATACTAGACCCGCATTTAGACCAAAAGCTTCAGTTCGTATAGGTCAGGGGATAGCAGTTTTGTTTGGCTTCCATATTCGATTAGGGTAAACGTTCAATAAACGTAGCATGCTGAATAAAACGATTAACATCCAATCGTATATCAGTTGTGGCCTCTGCGGCCGCTTTTCGATGGAGGCGAAAAGCAAGGCACTCGTGTGCTGTGCGATGTCACCCAGATGGTCCAAATTTCCGGAGTCCTCCACTATGGCGTCTCTCATATCCTGAGTTGCTTTGAGACGTTAAACCTCATAAACCAAACCAAACCAGAGAGCTTTTTTGCAGTTCACTTATAGCTGAAAGACTGCCGTGATGGTTTAGTGGGCAGGGTGCTCAACTGGTGAATGAGAGAGCGCGATATAGTATCCCAGCCGCGGTGGCCGATCTTCGATGGAGGCGAGAAGCAAGTAGCCCGTGTACTGCGCGATGTAAGTGCATGTCGAAGAGCCCCATTTGGCTGAAATTTCCGGAGTCCTCCACTATGGCATGCCTCATAGCCAGAGTTGCGTTGGGACGTTAGAACCTAAAAACCAAACCAACTTATAGCTGTAGAAATTCTATTGAAAATGTTCTTCACTTTTCGTGCAAGCTGCTGTCCAAATGCGTTCTGTGCAGCATCGGTCGCACAACAGGTTAAAACTTTGAACAATACGCGTGCAAACTGCATTCAAAATTAGGCTGTTAGAAGTAATTGATGCAAATAATCATTAGTGCACAAAAGCCCTTTTCTTTGCGCGCAGCACTTGTCAGCGTGTTGACGCCACTTGAGGCCATAACTGTGATCACTATAATCGAGGAAGTTGATAGAAAAACCTGAGAGATTTGCATGTTCTTAGGTTATTTATTTGATACTGTTCTAATAGCAACAGTGTAGTTATCATATTCAACTTCAATGTTTCAACTAAATCTGTGTATCTGAATATTCAGTGCAATGAGGCTAGCCTCAAAGATCTTCCCGGAGTAATGCATGTGATGCGTGTGGCATTGCGCCTGCCAGTGGCCTAGAATATGTGAAGGTAATTAGTGATCATATTTATTTTATTATCAGCAGCGTCTTTGAAACAAAAATGCCACATGGAATAGCTGTCCTGTCCAAGTGATACCTAGGGAGATGTATCACTCCGATTTTCGCCCTCTTAGGTGCATAAAAACTGCGACTTTATATGAAACTGTGTAGGCCAAAAATGTGAGAACATGGCTGCGCAACGAGAGTGCTTCATTCCACCAAATATTGTAGTTTAGACCTTTCGAGTGGCTCTGAGTGCACTCTTCGGACATGCACGCTATTGAAACGGACAAAGAAAAATATTTGTCTTATTCTATTGCTTCTTGTCCTCAGGGCACAACCTCTGTGCTGGAAAAGTTTCCGCGCACTGGTCATCGCTGGTCATCGATTGTCCTAAATAAATTTTTATAGTCAGATGTACACCTTGCATATTTTTGTCCCTGCCGGTCATTAAATTGTCGACCAGTTCCTGATTCTAAAGCGTTCGCCTGCTGAATCCGGCAGAGCGTCTCAGTCCCTATAGCATTCTCTTTTTACTTAAGAATAATGCATTAATACAGTTGGTTGCCGTAGAGATTTCTCTCAAGGTCACCACTCTAGGCTCAAATGAGAGATAATTTCTTTCCAAACAAGTTTAGTACTCCTTGTAAATTTTGTTCGGCTTTGTACCGTTTATTTTGCTACTGTGTGACTGAATCATGTAGATATCATAGCTAGAACAAATTGCAAGGGCTCAACGCTGCTGAACCAAATATTGAGCGAAAGCACTAGCTGCGGGTGACCGAGCGTTCTTCTTCATCTGCTTCTTCTTCTCTTTTTCTTCTTCCTCAGCCCCCACATAAAGCCCCGCTTTAACCAAGCCGTATGAACGTGCCTTAGTGGCCTATAGGGGTAACGTGATTGCCAGGGTCCTAGCAGGCTGATTGTGACATAATCGTCTCATGTGAAACGAGAGACTCAAGTTGGCAGCTCCTGCCAGCCCACGTGGGGTGTGACGTCACAGCGTCACGTGGGTACGACGTGGCTACCAGCCGCGCTACGCTGAAGGCTCGAAACTAAATATTGCGGAGATGAAGGGGACGCTCTAGGCTTCAGTTTTAGCACAGTTAAGTCGGGTCTGATGATTTTACAAGGCCATGAAATACCCAGAGTGGCAGAATATAAATATTTTGGAGTATGGGTAAACGAAGGATTGGCATACATTGAAAAGCATGAGTAATCACTTAAGGCATAAGGGCGAAGAAATGCCGTGACAATGAAGCATAAGGCATTGTGGGGATACAATAGGTATGAGGTTTTGAGGGGTATTTGGAAAGGAATTATGGTGTCCGGACTTACTTTCGGGAATGTGGTTTTGTGCCTAAGATGAGAGGTACAGTCGACATTAGAAATAAATCAGAGAGCCGTTGGGCGATTAGCACTGGGTGCCCACGGCAAAACCACAAATGAGGCGATACAGGGAGATATGGGCTGAGCATCTTTCGAAGTACGGGAAGCTCAGAGTAAAATATTATATGAGGAACGCGTGAGGACATTGAATAGTAACGGATGGGCAGCTAAAGTATTTAAATACATATACCTAAAAAGCGTTGACTCACAATGGAGGAAAAGAACTAGGAAACAAACCAGTAAGTATGCTGGTCACAAGCACGAAGAAATAAAGAGCGTTAGGCAACAGGTGAAAAACACAGAAGGTAAAAATTGGATAAATTCGATGGAAAAGAAACAGAGTGTGGAACTATACCGAAATTGGAAAAGGTAGATCAGGAAGGAAGCTTTCTTTGATAACTCAAGAGGCAGTGCCCTACTTTTTGAAGCTAGATCAGGGTGTCTTAGAACGCGCAGCTACAAAAAGAAATTTAACAAGGAAGATGACACATGTGCAGTATGTGGTAACTCCACAGAAACAATTAACCATATTATACTCGATTGTAATGGTATGCATCTGGAAGTCGATGCAGGCGCAGTCACTCTTCTTGAAGCTCTGAGGTTTAGAGATACCAGTGGCCGGGTGAATGAACCTGAGGTGGAAACTTGCAAAAAAACGATTGGAAGATTGGTGGCTTAAAAGCAGAAAAGTGACATAATGTTAGTAATGTAGAAAGAAAAATTTAATAAATAGAATGATGGTATATATAACCAATCTAAATAATAATTAGGATATAGGGGGAAAATGAGCATGATAGCAACTGCTACCACCCCGTTTCAAAGGGGATGCTCCTATATTCCTTCCGTCCATTCAAGAAAAATATTCATCATCATCCTCAACAGCAGCAGCACCAGCAGCAGTAGCAGCCAGACTATACCCACTGCAAGGCAAAGGCCACTCCAATGCTCCTCCAATTAACCCGATCCTGTGCTAGCTGCATTCACTTGACCCCTGCGAACGTTTTAACCTCATCCGCCCACCTCATTTTCTGCTGCCCCCTGCTGCGTTTTCCTTTCCTTGGAATTAAGTTTGTTAGCCTATGCAACCGTCGATTATCCTCTCTTCACACTTCATGTCCTGCCCATGCCCATTTCTTCTTCTTGATTTCAACAAGAATGTTATTAACTTAAGTTATTTCTCTGACCCACTCTGCATGTTTCCTATCTTTTAATGTTACCCTCAACATTTTTCGATCCATGGCCCTTTGCGTTGTGCACACCTTAAAAAGAACCCTTTCTGCTGGCCTCCAAGTTTCAGGCCCCATAGGTTAATGCAGCTAAGACGCAACTGTTGCATACATTTATTTTGAACGATATCAGTAAGCTGCTAGTCATAATCTGCAAATGCTAGACAAATGCGCTCTATCCCAATCTTATTCTCCTTGTTATTTCCTTTTCATGGTCCGGATATGCGGTTACTACGTGTCTTAAGCAGACATATTCGCCTACTACTTCCAGTGCTTCGCTAGCTAACATAAACTGCTGTTCCTTTCCGAGGTTGTTGAACATTACTTTAGTATTCTGCATATTGATTTTTAAGCCTATCTTTCTACTTTTCTTGTCTAGGTTATCAATCATTTCTTGTAGTTAATCCCCTGAGTTACTTAGCAAGGCAATGCCATCTGCAAATTGCTGATTACTGAGGTATGCTCCATCTACCCTTATCCCTAACTGCTCCCATTCCAAGTCTCTGAATACTTTCTCTAAGCAAGCTGTGAATAGTACTGAGGAGATCGTGTCTGCTTACCTAAAACCTTTCTCAGAATTTTGTTACTTTCCTTACGCAGAACTATGGTTTTTATGCACCCACAATCTATATCTTCCAGCACTTTCACGTACGGCGCGTCTATACCCTGATTTCGCAATGCCTCCATGACTGCCGAGGTTTCTATTGAGTAAAATGCTTTCTCGTAATGAATGAATGTTTCGTATAAGGGCTGGGTATATTTTGAGAATTTTCGATCATCTGATTGATAGTATGGATATGATCTATAGTTGAGTACCCTTTCCGAAAACCTGCTTGATCTTTTTCTCAGTTGCAGGCTAGGGTTGTCCTGATTCTATCAGCGATTACCTTGGTAAATACCTTATACGTAACAGACAGTAAGCTGATTGGTCTGTAATTTTTCAAGTCCTTAGCGTACCCTTTCTTATGAATTAAGATAATGTTTGCGTTCTTCCATGATTCCGGTACCGTCGATGACACCAGGCATTGCGTATACAGGGTGTCCAGTTTTTCTAGCACATCTCAGAGTACTGCCATTTGGAAAGCTATTCGGCAGGCAGCTAGCTCTTAACAACGATTCCAAACAATACAAAGTACTGGCAAATCTACCGATAAAGGCATAATCAGTGAAGAAACAGTGATCGTCAATACATTTAACAAGTCCTTCTCTAACATTCCTTCCCCGCCTAAAGTGCTCAAGCCTGATTTTAATGATTTGCAGATTCCGAAAATTGAGCGAAACCCATCGTCATTTTCCCCTAGTCCCTGCAACGAAGTGAACACATCATAGGAAGGCATGCTAACATATTCAACAAACACTCTCAAGGCAATCGCACATCACGTTTCTTCTCCGCTATGCCAATTAACATATGTTTTCACTCTGGTGTATTTCCTTCAGCTCTTAAAATATATAACATAATACCAATATTTGAAAAGGCGATAAGCTGAAGGTTGACAACTACCGCCCAATGACTGTTTCATAACCCATATACAAAGTCACAGAGAAGCTACTCCTGCGACGCTTGAACCAATCTTTCCTGTGCAATGATTTTTTTCAGATCGCTAGCAATACTGATACACTCGTGGTTAGTTGACTAAATTCGCTTTGCTTAACTTTACAGAAAAAATACGGAAAAATATCGAAAATAACCTTTTCACAATGGGTGTATTTGTCGAACTAAGCAAGCCTTTTGATGCCTTCGATCATTCAAGACTATTAGATAAATTTGTCAGTTATGGAGTCAGGGGAGTTCCGATATATTTCACTAAAATCTTTTTAAATAATAAGCAGCAATACCTGGTCGTTAATGGCATAGTGTCAGAACTCTTCAGAAATAATATTGCAACCTGGCTTACCAGCTGGCAGAGACAGAAGGAGCTCACGCAGTTGGGAGCTACGGGCGCTGACCACAAGACAGTCTCTGTCAACTGAGCTGTCCCTATTTTGGATATTCGTGACACATTTGGTGGTGGTTTGCTGAGTAGCGGCTCAGTACTTATGTCCCGCACTCCTCCTCTCGACCTCGACTCTACATCTGCACTTGTTGAGACAACGATCGACCATGTTAGGTGAAAGAACCTGCCACCAGAACATGAACCTTTGGAGTCAATCTCAGGGCCTGTCCTTCCAAGGCCGCAGCAACCCCAGCCGGCCGCTGCAGCTGCCCCTTAACACCCTGCGCAAGGTAATCATCTTTCCACCCTGCACACCCGCGAGTACCGAAGTCATTCTCCGGTAAACCGGGGAGAGACGTAGAAGACTGGATCTTCCAGTTCGAGCGAGTCTCTGCTCTTAATCACTGGGATGACACCCCGAAGCTTAACTACGTCTTCTTCAGCCTCAAAGACGGCGCTTGCACGTGGTACGAGAACCACGAAGCGGTTTTGCCTTCGTGCTGTGACATTCGCCTTCACATTCTCGAGGACTACATTAGTCCACAGCGCCGCGAACGAGCTACGGGCACTCCAGCCTCGTTTCCAGATGATCAATGAAACCGTCACAATGTATGCTGAAGATAGGACGCGACTGTTCCGCCGTGACGATCCCGCCCCGTCGGAGAACAACTGCGCCACTTGATGCGTGGCGTAAAAGAACAGCTGTTTACTGGCATTGTGCGCAGCCCGCCGGCTACAGTGGCTGAGGTATTGCCAGAGACATTTAAAATGGAGATAGTCCTCCAGCAGCGGGCCAAAGCTCACAATAGACCGTATTTCGCTGCATCCCCTACTGAGTCACTTCCAGCTTCTGGAGGAACCGGTGAATCGTTCGGCGAACTCATTCGCTCTGCGGTGCGAGACGGACTGCAAAACCTTTGCGGTGTGCCTCAACCGCAGGTCACTTTTATTGCCGATATCATTCGCGACGAGGTTCGTCAAGCCATCAGGCCTCAGTCAGTGGATGATGACTTAAGTCTTGCCCATCATTGTGCTGAGCTTCAACATACGCGGACGCTTTACGACGTTCTGCCCCACCATCAGCGTTATTTGTGCCAACCTATACTCTCCGTGTCGCGTTACAAATGGGCACTTTAGGAAAGACCTTGCGGTCGCTAGTTTCAAACTCATTGCCGAAATATTCTGGCAGCTTTGTTGAATTTTTTAAAATTGGCAGTGCTGGCTTTAGTATTCGGAAGAAAGGATTGTTCTCCGGTTGCTGCGCGCTCCTGCCCCCATCGTTCGCAGCCGCGTGTACCCCCCCCCCCCCCTTCTCTTCGTGCGAGGCTCCAGTTGCCGAAGCGCCGACTCGAACTGGGGGGGGGGGGGGGAAGGGGTGAAAGGGGGCGGAGCTGGTTACGAAGCCAACGACGCCGACGCGAAGCCCAGTCCTATACGACAACCTCCAACGCTGCCTTTGTCTACTGCACCAGATTTGGCGCCAATTTCTCCTGTATCTCATGATCCTCTGCCGTGCGTGCAGCCGGCCCATGGACGCTCGAAGACCACCTCGACGAAGACCAGACATCTGGTGTGCTCCCGATCGAAAGCCCTCTGTTTTCCCTGTGTCGAGCCTGGCCATCTCTTTCGACAGTGTCCCTGTGGTGAACTGGGCCTGCAGGGTTTTCTCCCCACTGCGCAACGACCACCCAACGGACAACGACTCAGGGAAATCGAAGAGCATGTCGCTGAACAGCATCTCTCTTCTCAGCGGCGGCTGACACGGTCTCCTCCTCCTCGCCGCCTCTCTGCATAATCCCAGGCTTTCTCACACGAAGCACCCGGCTGATCCCCTAGCCTGCAACGACACCACGTTTGTTGTAAGGTGTCTTGTGCTCCAGGAGTGACCGCACGACTTGATACTTGGCGTAGATTTTCTGCGGGAGAATGGAGCTGTTTTTGACCCTAATCAACGCACCGCCACGTTTTCAATAGAGAACGGGGATCGTGACTCGGTCATTCAACAGTCTTGTTCGGCGCTGAGAATTTCCGCGGACAGTGTTACGATTCCCCCCGGGCCAGTGTTTTCTTGCGTCTCGCCTGTGAACGTCCACGTGATTGGACAGTGCTCACCGAGATAAATCATTCACTTCTGTTTACACACGGTATCTGTGCAGTGCGAAGCCTCGTCCACCTTCGTCAAGGACAGTCAGCGGTCCTAATCACTAACGCTTCGAATGAACACTGACACCTTTTTCGTGCTACGGCGATCGCCTTTGCCAGCCCATTCGAAGAAAATTCAGCCTGCTCTGCATATGACACAGTGAGCCCTCCGCCCAGCCCCCTCAATACCATTGATATTAGTTCGGAGCTCGCCACAGATCAGTATCGTGATTTAAGGGCTCTGCTGCAAGAGTATGTACCTTGTTTTTAAGGTGAAAGCCTGTAATGTCTCATCGTTGTCGACATAGGGTTGTCAGCAGAGGTGTCACGCTTTTGAGAGCGAGGGTTAAAAAAAAGTTAGAGGGTCTCTTAGATGTCTCCCAAGAAGAGAATGGCGAAAGCCTACCCTTCCTATCCTATAATTTGCCTCCCATCGTTAGCCTCTTGTCGGACTTCGTTGCAGTGCTACATATAAATTATAACTGGTTTAGAAGAAAGGAAAAGCGCATTATCTATCACACTTTCCAGCGAGTGTGTTTGGACGGTACACCATCGCTCCTTGGCGCGTGTTAAAGTGTGGCATTGCAGATGGCAGGGATGCATCCAGCTGCCTCAGTTAATCATAACGCCACAAAGCGGGACACACTTTGTCCACGACAGCATGAGCCATTAAAGGCTCTCGCCTTAATATGTCAATAAACCTTGTCTTCATCGAGAATCGAACTTCCATCCCTCTTGGATCCTCAGCACTGCGCTTTACCAACTGCGCCACGCCCCGGATTGTGAAACGCTCTTCATAATTCTCTTTGTGTACCGTGAGGATGATAGCGGGAGTCCGCGAGTGACAGGCACTGCACCTTACCTTTCCTGTAAACGAATTATAGAACGCCGATGAACATTGATGAATTCAATTAAATGCTGGTTGTGCTCGACAACGGGCGCGCGATGTACCGCCACGACAGGTCATGACGTCACCAGGCGATCCATGCATATATAAAGCTGCCCCCGCCGGGCGGCTGATCCAGGCGTCCGTGCGGCGCCTTTCATTTGCCGCTGCTTCGAACGCCGCTTCAGACCAAGATTCTATGAGGTGTTAGTACAGCAGACATCAGCGGCGTTTGAAATTGGTTTACAGGATAGAAAAGGCGCAGTATTTGTCACAATTCCTCTGCTGATTGATTTATAGGGAGGGAAAGGCGCGGTAACGGTCTCACTTGTTTTCTGTGGACACCTCTACCACGCCGTAAGGGAAGGGAGGAAGGTGGGATTGAAAGGGGAAAGAGAGAAAGAGGAGCCGTAGTGGAGGGCTACGGAGTAATTTCGACCACCTGGGGATCTTTAACGTGCGCTGACATCGCACAGCACACGGACACCTCTTCGTTTCGCCTCCATCGAAACGAAGCCGCCGAGGTCGGGTTCGAACCCGGGTACTCCGGCACAGTAGTCGGGCATCTTACCACTGCACCACCCCGGCGGGGCTCACAATTCTCCACGGACACAAGTACTACTGTGTTCACAATTCTCCACGGACACAAGTACTACGCAGTAGAGGAAGGGTGGAAGGTGGTAGTGAAAGAAGAGATTGCGATAGACGTGCCGTAGGGGAGGGCTACGATAGACCGCGCTATAATGGCGTTCCCCTCATCGCACTTTAGTGATTCAAAGTGCCCTCTGGCAGTTTTTCATGCAGAAATACGTGTTATTTAAAGTGGTGTTTTAAAGGATGGTAATTATGCTTATTGAACGAAATGCGCATGCAGCTTCAAAAAGCTGCTGGTCAGCCGAATACAATGTGAAGCGTGCTAGACTAGGTGCTCAAAGAAAAAATAACGTTTCAGGTTCAGTCAGATACCGCCAGGTAGAGGCAGATGCCACAAAAAGGAAAGAAAATTTGGAAGCAAAAAATAATAAAAAATGACAAATTATGAGTGCGGAGTACTAAATCTAAAGAAAACATGTTTTAAGAATGTCACGTTATCCATCCTGGACTGCAAAGTTTGTCGCCTCAATTTTGCGAACATTTTATCTCCTGGGAAAGCTGATTGTCACCAGAAAAAAAGAGAAACCTCGAACTTATGAAGCGCATTACGCATTCAAGGTTGTTTCCCCATTGCACTTGCCTTGACCTGACCGCCAGTTGGCTTGTGGTCCACGTTGTCCAGCGATCCAACCTTGGACTGGGCCTTGAAGTCGACCTTCTGCGAGACGATCTTCTTGTCTCCGCCGCCCGGCTTGTGCGCGGCGTTGTCCAACGAGCCCACCTTAGGCGCGGCCCGCCACTCGAGCTTCTGGGTAGTCACCTAAAGAAACCGGGGACGCCCGTTGGAGGGTTGACATCAGACATACGAGCACCTGCTAGGATAACTTTCTGCACAGTTTGTGACGTAGTCAGTATGATCTTGTACCATCTAAGCATGTTGCTTGTCTAAGCCCCAGACACTGTTAACACATGCTCATTGTTTAGAGCATTGCTCTACTGCTACCCTTCTCCAAGGTCATTCAGCTGCACAAGCTAGGTACTACTCATGTGCCAGTTTCATCTGCGCCTCGCCACAGCTGCGCCGCATCGTCGCTTCTTCTGCTCGCCGCCGATCAGACTGCGAGTGATATACCTAGAATAAAAAGGTAGCGCAATAAGGACGACCACAGGACAAAGACACCACAAACAGTGACGTCAGCCTCGCAATCACGTAACCACTTGCTGTGCAGTGCGTTCCTCCACCGCCTCGCCAGCGGTTTACACCGGTGCTCTTGCCGCCACGTGACAACCGCTTATAGAAGCTATATAGGCTGTTTACCTCCGACTCGCTTCCTCAGTCTAGCCATGGTTGATGGGGTGCTGGGCCATCGGTGTCTGCACTCTGTAGCAAGCGTCAGATTGAATCCAACAATCCTGCTGGAGTATCCCAGATCGACAACTACAAAGCTTACGCTCGATAACTAGGTTCAGCTGCGCTGAACCCCGGCAATTTTTCTCATTTTCTCTCGGTCTACGCAGCATGCACTTTGAAACTTAAGTTCGTCCTATGTACATAAACATGCACCAAAACTAAAAAGCAGCACGCGAGCGGTGGAAAAAGCAATTGCGCAGCAGAGAGCGAGGGAGGGGCTTCGGCACCTCTGACTGGCCCATTTCGTTTACCTGATGTTCCCCTTATCGCCGGACCCAGGCATCCACGTTGTAAGCATCAGTATTCACCACGGTCGCTTTCAGTGCTTCATGCAGCTGTTTACCGTTTGCCCATGCCGTGCAGAAGAATAGTTAGACAAGCGATTTCTGCTTCGCCAGGAATGGGGCAATTCTTGCCTCTGTGACCGCCGTTGTTCGCGCTTAACTTGGCGGCGAGTTTGTGGGCTAAGCAGCACCAACGCTCGTGCATCACTAACTTCGCTAAGGTCGAACGCCTTCATCGCGCAACACTACGCAGTATTACCCGTCTACCTAAGCACACTCTAATAGAAAAACTTGAGCGTTTGGCCGCTCTTCCACCGCTCACTACCATCGTTACCGAGTCACAGACGCGTCATCGAATACGTCTAGAGAACACTGTCCAAGGGCGTCGCCTGCTGGCCTGGGATGAACAGCGTAACGACAAAACACCAGCCCTATATGCATCTCTTCCCCCTTGGGAGATGCCAGTAGTCACACGCCTCCATCGCCGACCTATAAACCGCGATTTCGTCATTCCCCAGGAGCTCCTCGCTGCCCATCACCGACAAGAGCGAATCCTTGATACGACTGACATATACACCGACGCATCGATTACAAGCGAATTTGCATATATGGGCTGGGTATGTGATGACAACCCTTCCCTTTCAGGCGCTTATGCCTGCCACCTACCTCAAGGTACCCCTCTTCATGCTAAACTCCTCGCCATTTGGGAAGCCTTGTCAGGCGTGCCTTGCACCGGAACTGGTTCAATACGTATTCTTACTGATTCCTATGAAGCTTGCAAGGACATCGCTACTTCGGGTTCACAAGATGCAACAGCTACGACCATACAGCTGCTCCTTAAACGCCACTAACTCGCGACCAGAACTGTCGCTATTCACTGGACCCCAGGTCACTCGGACGAATCAGGGGGCAATGCGGCGGCACACGCCGCGGCTGTCTTGGCAGGTGAGATGTCCACATTTACTTCCCCACCCCCCTTGCTTTATCCTTACGCGACCTTGGGCGGGCAACTGACCCCTTCTCTTGCCCTTATGCACTATACTCGGACCAGTCTTCGTAGCCTCAGTCAGCATCGCATGCAGGTGGCCGCGCCAGACCCACCTTTTACGAGAAAAACCCACCTCACCCGAAGTCAAGAAGTCTTTTTGAATAAGCTCATCGCTCATGCGGCTTACACGCCACGTATTATGGGCCGCTGGCGTCAGTATACAGAGAAAATGATTACGTGCTCCCACTGTACGACTCTAACTCGCGGCGGGAAATCACATTTACTCTGGGATTGACCTGCTTTTTCTACTGGACGCTCCAAGATCAAACCCTACCGCCTGAACTACCGTTCCCTTCTAGAAACTGATGCTAACACACAGATGATATTTGCAAAGTATGGCTCGCTTAGTGGCCTGGTTAGAGCAATGTGATTCGAGTGACGACCTAAACAATGAAGATTCTGTGTACTCCCCTTTATCCCCATCTATGGCCATGAGCCTTCCCATTCAATAAAGGACATTCAATCAATCAATCGCTTTGGGAAGTGCGATAACAAAATTTGCTTGGTGCAAGGAAACGCATGAAAAACGAATATCGCACATGTATTGGATGCGTTCTCCTTGCGAGCAGTCGCGTAGATGCGTGGATTCTCTCGTTCCGGCAATAATGGGAGCACCCGGTAATCTAGATGGGTCAGCCGAATGTACTGACGCATGCTTTTTCGCTGCTTTTTCCTTGTTCCAGAATATCTGCTTGCCATTTGGTCCTAGAAGCCAGAAGTTTAGCCGCACTTGAAGGTATATGCAAAATTTAGTTTCGATTTTACTCCACTCGTTTTTTCCATCAATAATTTTTGGTCTCCGGAGTCGATCACAGGAAAAACTCTCGCATATATCTAACGGCTTAGGTGGCACAGCTCGAAGAAAGAAAATTTAATTGTGAAAGTAGTGCATATTTTGCAAAGGAGGCTAACGCTTGCAGTTATATGTCCGAGTTGTTTCTCTTTATTCTAATCATTCGTTTTTTTTATTGTTTTATTTGGTCTCGTTTCCAGGCTCAAAGGCAGCTTTGGCCAGAGTGCCATGGAACAGGTAATTTTTTTTCTACGTCACGTGGGTCAAGGACCCATCCTTCAGGCACTTCGACCCGAAGATGTCGAGAACAATGCCATCGGATGCTGTGAACTCATTGGAAACACGTGCATATTGTGAGGTCCAACCCAAGACCTCCCGCGAATAAGGAGGACACTTCAACGACGGCGACTGTTACGGTTCCTCAGTTTATTTAAAATATTAAACATTATTGACGCCTACATACATTATATGCTGAGGCTGCAATGCATTACGCTTGGTTTAGTTTTATTTATAGTCTTTAACGTCTTGAACCGACTAAGCCTATAAGAAACGCCGTAGTGGAGGGCTTCAGAAAGTTTGACCACCTGGGGTTCTTTAACGTGCACTGACATCACACAGAATACGGGCGCCTTGCTTTTCGCCTGCATCAAAATGTGGCCGCCGGGGCTGAGATTCAATCCCGCATTGTTGTGCAGAGCTGTCGACTGCCTTAACCACTGCACCCCCCCCCCCCCCGTCGGGACATCATACATTACAAGCTGTTAATGTCTTTACATCAAGGTTTCTGTCATGATTTCATGGTTCTGTCTGCTGACACCTACAGATGCGTCATCTGCCAAGCCTGACTTTGGATCAACTAGCTGGTAATGTCTCCCCGAAGTTGTTTAGAGTTTGTAAGCCAGGCACAATGCAGATGCATGAAACGTATAGTTGTCCCTTCCAGACTGATGATGTCACCTCGTTCCAGTCAAACATCTTATTTTATGATTGACGACACACATTCCTGCTACAATGCTAAAATCGATGTCGGTCAAATCCCCGTATTACTGAAGGCTACGCGCCCATATTCAAGTGTTACGAATACACCTAACGCATATGCAAAATATGATTTTTTTTTCTGCCATAATATGCCGTATAGCCGTTAATAATTTACGAAAATTGCATTTGCGACACTTGACCCACTTTTGACAGCGCCTCATTAATCACAGAAAGATGCATTGCCACGCGCCAGCGTAAGCAGCGACGATAAGGCACCTAACTACGAGATTGCACTGGTGATTAGAGTTCAAGTTGCACGCTATTCTCGCTTACACATTACTCAAGAAATTTGTTGCTTCCTTTGGCACTACATGCATAGGCTTATCACGCTCAGCCAAACGTAGGCCGTGCTTTTTGTATTAGGGTGAAAGCCTCTCTATTCTCATGGAAAGCAATCCTGTGCGCGAGAAATGTGCGCGAGATGTGCGTGGGATCTGTGCATGGGATCTGTGCGCTGATGTGTCACTTGTCAATCACCCTGATGACGTCATTAGAAAAAGAAAAATACTGTCTCGAACAGGAATCGAACATTCAGTCTTCGGATCCCCAGCAAATTGCTTTAACCAGCTGCACCACGTCCGGGATCGTGAAAGGCACTTAATAATTTTCCCTTTCTACCGTGAGGATTATAGTAGCGGGGACAATGACGCTGCAATCAGTGATAATGACATTGGTATGACAGTATCAATGACGGTGCATTTAGTTGACAATGATAATAAGAGCAAACGCGATGCACCGTAGGCCGCCGCAACGCTTAGGATTTCACATTTCTGCACTGTAGATTAAACCGCGCTCTCGGATTTTTTTTAGCCTACATTGTGGCTACTATTACGACTTAATTCCGTGTTCATTGGTGACATTGGTGACATTGGTGACATTGGTGACATTGGTGGCATTGGTGGCATTGGTATCGCAGCGCGTTCCCGGCGAGGTAATAAGCACAAGAGTTTTGTTTACCTTGACTTCGCCTCCCTTTGGCTTGTGCTTGATATTATCCAAGGATCCAATCTTGGACCGAACGTTCTTCAGGTCAGGCTTGGGAGCCTGTCCGACGGGTGCCTTGATGGGAGGCAGTTCTGGAGGCGAATAAAAAACAAGGTCAACGAACAGTGACTTGGATCAATGAAGCGTTCGACAACTGCAATCAACTAGAGGCCTATAGTCCTGATTGCCTGTTAAGTTTAGGATGGTTATCGCTAGCACTTGCCCTGAACTTCGCAGTCACCTTTTCCTTTCATCCAAATTCAAGTGTCAAAACGTTTTCTTTGCAAGGCTATTTGATAAGAAGTTGCGTTGTAGTCTTGCATTCTTCTGTCACCTATTTTTGTTTTCTATGCTCTTTCCGAAACTGTAAGCACTTCGTGTCCACAAACCCATGGAGGAAGGAAAAAACTGAGGAGAGGCCCCATGTATTCCAGATCCATTGTGAAAAACGTGCCGGAAGTCACGTGCTTTTTTTAAGCCTAGATATGGGGCAAATAGCAACAGCGTCAGCGTTGCTATGGGGCAGCATGGCTGTCGGCGTCGGCGTCGGATGGCGCGGAGAAGCGCTCAGCTCCGACAGGGAAGGGCACACAAAAGAGTGCGAGGGGAAAAGCGGCCCCATGTGTAGGTGACGCCACAGCATTTTCCGGTCGCGGGCCGGCGTCACGAAAAGTGACGTCATGGCCTCTCCTCAGTTTTTTCCTTCCTCCATGGCACAAACCATTGCACGTGCAGCGCGATGGCCTCATATAGAGCGTCTACTCCTACTTACTTGCCTCAATATTTTACATCTAATTAGTTTCACGGTACGTTTGTTTGCGGAATAATACACCTTATCTCTCCATAACAAACAACTCTTCACTTGAAATGCATGATTTCAGCTCGACCACATCATGCGGTGACCGCGGCTCGTTTAGCTCTGGTTTATTGATAAAGCCTCAAATGCTTTGCCTAGTTGACAACATATAACTCAGCCGTTGCACATTCAGACCGCCATGCGGCGGTGAATTCGCCAGCACAGCTCTAGTGCTTCAATAACTCATTATCATCATCAGCACCACCATCTATGTTTATCCGACTCAAATAGATAGGCTCAACATCCTCCAATTATTCGTCTTTACTGGAAGTTTTGCAGCAGTTATTACTAATAGCACACGTTTCCCGGTTTTTAAGATCGCTCATCATTGGCACTCCTCAAAATCTAGGTTATTTTTCGACATCCCCATCATTACACCGCTTCAAAGCATTCCTGCAGCCGAGCTGGGGACAAGTTAGCTCTCCGCAGTCGTTTATTTATCCCATTTTCTCCATAAACGCAAACCGAAAGAAATCAGTAAAACAACTTTTGCACTGACGACCTTTTTACTTGACTTATCTTTGCGTAAAGGCCCTGCTAACATGCCACGAGTCTGCTTCCAAGAACTCGAACAGCAGTGTTCATTTATATAGGCTCAATTTGCTAATACCGTGAATTATGTCAGACCAGCCATGCCTCAAGATTTAGCGTTACAAAGGTTACGTTTTTTTCAGCGCTATGTACTCACCTACAGAATCAGCAGTTGAGTATACAGTGGCAACTGTGGCCACAGAAGGTCCTAAAGAAATGAAATAGCCTAGCTATTGCTGCTCATCACACGTTAACTGTTGCAGGAATCCTTGAAGAGAGGAAAGGGCAATGCAAATTCACTGCCGTTCAGCAAACCCTCAACTCATCTCATCTCTCCAGAAAGACGAACAACTGCTCTGAGATTGGTGCACTTGCAGGATGACTTCTGCATAAGCCACTTTCTTTGCTATTTTTATTGCCTTCTCTGCGTACCTGCACTGCCTTCTTACTTTCTTTAATGCATCTGTAGCTATGGCATTCCATACCTTTCATTTTTGTTCGCTTTTTATTCTTAGGCATACACATTGCACACTTCAACATTAATTTCTTTTTCGCCCGAATAACAACTCCTTTAAGCACTTGTTTTTCCCAAGACCTCTCACTGACTGGAATTTACTCACCACCTGCAGGTTTTCCAGCCATTCTTGGAATTATCTGAACGCCATCTTTAGGTATTCTGTACGTTCTTGTCATGACAAGTATTACTGTGCTTGATGCTATGTTGTTTTGCACTGTTGAAACAGGCAATTGTTTTTATTTATCCCACTTCCATGAATTCTATTCCTTATTTATGGGTTCTCACCCTGCTAAAATCGCCACACGGGATTGCAGTATATACTAATTAATTATAAATAATAAATAAATAAGTGACGGTCGACGAAAAGTACAATTTCCAAGAAGGTAGCCTACGTAGGCTTTCCTAACATTGGTCCATTAAGCTTATGACTTTGCTCCCATAACGTAATAATAAAAGTTTCTGTTGGAGTTTTTATGCACCTTCGATATCGATTTTGTTGCCTATCTACAGACAACTCAAAACGTTCGAAAGTGCTCACTTTTCTGCTCAGATCCGGGCGTCCGCGCCGTCTTTGATGGAGAGGTGACTCCGTTCTTTGGAGGCACAGTCTTCTTCGGCGACGGGCCCCCCTTCTCATGGATGCTGCTGGGCTTCTTGGGAGAGCTGGGCGTCTGTAAGGAATGGTAAGGTTGGCCAAAACTCAATTTAGAGTTTGACAGAGCCGAAGCGTAATAAGCATAAGGCGCGCCCTTTTTAGACAAGGGCGGAAAGATAAAGATGGGCAGGATGGGAGTAAGTTGCATATCAATTTTTTTCATTCGCACATTTTGTTATGAGCATAGCGAATATTAAAGATACGTCTGGATCTTCCTGTGACCAAATCATCACATATAAATTTTACTCTAGAGTACCTCAACATCCGGCGTAAAATAGACGAATTCGCAGCAGTCCCTGCCTTAACCAGAGACTTTGAACATTTTCCGGTAAAGAATTTCTGAACGAACTTTTTTTCACATATTGCTTAGCATCGCGACAGCAACCCAACAAACTTCAAAAGTAAACGATTGCTAAACATCACGAGCTCAGACAATTTCATTAAGTATGCCCATAAAAAGCTCCTCGTAATATTCCCCAGCTGCCTTTAAATTTTCAAACACGCAGACCGTTAGTTTACTGTGGCAGTGTAAACGAATCTCTGTGAGCAAATGAAGCAAGAACCTCAATGCAAATTATTATGGCTAACCTTCCGAAGCATAGGGCCTTCCAATCAAAGTGTGCACGAATGTATTTTATAACATCTCACAGTTGTCACAGTTACAAGCTGTTAAGAATTCTGCACCTGTTTCATCTGGCATTTACGGCCCATGCTTGTAACAAAAACGAATTTTATTACTTTGCATTCACGTGGTAGCCAACTAGCAAATTATCATGTATTGTTGCTTGAAGAATCAAAACGCCAATTTATTCACACTTTCCTTGCTCATACGTCCATACTTAAGCATACATACTGCGGGAAGGGCAAGAGAAAGAAATGAAGCACTCAGGACGAACGCAATATCTTGCCATGTGCTTCAGTTCTGTATCTCGTCCTCCGTGCTGCCTAAATAACGTATAACAGCTGTCATCACAAGAACGAGATCGTCAAATACTTGAAGTAGGGTCGGACATTATTATTTCCAAGTACTGGCAGTTATCTAATTAATAATCATTTCAATGCCACTAATAGTCTAATATCAAGTTATCTCACGCATTTCCAGAAACACGCACGTTGCTGTGCGATGTCAGCGCACGTTAAAGATCCCCAGGTGGTCGAGATTACTCCGTAGCCCTCTACTACCGACTCCTCTTTCTCTCTTTCAACTTTCACTCCCTTCTCTTACGGCGCGGCTCAGGTGTCCACAGATCAAGTGCGACAGATACTGTGCCTTTCCTGTAAACCAATTATTAATAATTATTATTATTATTATTTCAGTCTCTGCTACCTGCAGACACGCCGCTACGGAACATTAAAGCTTGGTCATTACCTACCTTGGACTTTGCATCAGCCGCGGCTGAAGGCTCTGGAAAAATAAAAAGGGAAGAAATGAGAACTGTGTTATTCGCTTCCGGAAACCTTTTCAACCACTTACTAAAACCGCAATAAAGGTGGTTTTAAACACGTATTTCATGAAATTCGGGTCCTTTTTTGCCCGTTCACAAACGCCGGTGAGCATTACGCACGGTAATGCGTTGCCATACGGACATAGAAAGGATGAGTTCTCAAATAATTGTCCGCCGACAATACCTGCATTAACATTACAAAAAGACGATCAAATACATAGGTGTCTGACTTGTAGTTAATGGCTAGAGGACGAAAGAAATCCTGCAGGTCATCAGCAGCCTCGCATTTGTCATTTTTAACTTTCGCCTCTATAGTAATGACGTGAATCTTTTCGCAAACGCGGCTCTGAAGATTAAAATGCTAACCCTGGCGGTTCTCGAGAGAACTTGCGCATACCATTTATTTCAGTGTGAAGCGTTGCTGCACGTTTGTGACCCTAATTACCCCCATATAATTGCAAAATCAATCACATGCGCGCAGTAACGAAAGATGACAATAGAGACTCAGCCCCACCGCCCATTGGCGTGGTAAATAATGGAAGGTTATTATTTCGGACACCAAATGAACAAAAATTTTAGTGTATATTGTAAGATGTCCGAGGTGTCCAGGTTATGAACAGCTGTGGATAGATTTTCAGCAATTATACATTCAAAAGCTGAAAACTTCAGGGAAATCATTCTATTCTGACAGTACGTCTTGAATAAAACGTAAAGCTACAAGGGGAAACGGCATTTATCTGATGTCCGGGACATTCATAAAACGCTGTAATTTTATCATGCCATTTCAGCAAACAACGCACCTTCCTTGCTTTCTGCTTGACTAAAGTTAGGCAGCATGTTTTCAAGAAAACGTAAATTGCGTATTTTGCTTCTTTTGACTGGGTCTTTGAGGAGAGCGTACTGACTTCTGAGTAGCCTAGAGAAATGCCCATTTACTGCTACACGGGTTATTACTATCACGTTTAACCGCTAAATGACGTCAAAACATATTTTAGATAGAGAATTGTAAGCAAGAACACGTGAAATAAGAACACGACAGGCAATTTCGCCATTTGAATGATACAAACAAAAATTTCCCAAGCAATTTGACGCTGGTAATATCGCTTTCAGCTCTCCTACCTTTCCAACATGTGCCTTTCATCAAATCGTTTACAACTTCCCACCACTCCTTACGTTCTCTTGCGTCGTTTTCCTAGCAGAACAAGATAAATTCTCACCATTCCTAAGCCTGTACAGATACCGGGATATACGCTTAATTAAAGAGACTGTTTAATACCCTATAATTATGTGCTACATACTTAGACAGGAAGAATGGCATACTGAACTGGCGAGTGAAAACTGGCAACGTGCAAATACGTGTAAAATAATATTACATCCGATAGTTCATTATAATATGGCATTACATATTCTCAACATTAGTTTGCGGGACCTGTACTCGTAGTTAGATATTTTTATTGGGGGCAGTACTAATATCAGCCGCACAAGCAGCATTCGAGTTACTGCGGCACTGAACATTTGCATCCCCTCTCACGTACGCAATCTACCCAAGCAAAACATTATTCCTAAATAGAGTCTCGAATTTGGTACGCAACAGCATGCGTCAATTATTCGAAATCCTAGACCCTTGAGCGTATAGACAATAGAGTAAGGACTAGTGTACCAGCGTCCTGTATATATATCTAACGAAGAACTTCATTCCTTAAATTCAGGTGGTCTCCTGTGTAGCCGTTGAGTTTGGACTTTCGGTATATGTGTATGCAGTTATCGGCCGTGTATAATAAACTGATCCTTAATCGAGCTCTGAACGAATAGAGCGGCCCATGGACAAGCAAGCGACGCTTAGAACCCCACATTCGGGTCATTACGAAAGCAATGAGGTCATTTTTTTTTTTTGTACCGATTGTTTCACCGGCATATTGACGTAAGGAAATGACACTGCGTGAGGTCTCGTTTCGGCAACTTGTGGCCAGGAAATATGTGGGTAAAGAAAGAACTTCAGCAGCGCAAAGTTGCTGGGAGTATAATGTTTAATGAATACGAGTTCTTTTGAAGACACTGACAGCTACCCCAGCTAAACCTCGAAGGGAACACCTTGGAAGGGCTAAAGACACGATTGTTATGATGAGCTAATAAGAAATGAAAGGCTCCTACATCAGGCGAACACTTCATGGTACTTCAGGAGACTGGTAAAGCGCTTAACACTTCTTTTTCTCGCCTTCAAATTCTGTCCACTAGAAGTGCATGTCTCGCATATTTCCCGTTTCAACTAGCCCAACATCAAGAGCTTCGAAGGCCTAAACTTTCAGCTTAACTTGAACAATGTCTGCTCAGTAACGGTGAATACGTATAAAAACGAAATATATGCAAATAAATGATAGCCATATTTCCCCCAATACTGCAGCGAAATGGGAAGAAAAGTTGCTCATTGCTTTCGGTAAGAATTTCGCGGAGGAGCTGTGGTTTCAGCCTGAGCCATTTTCGCGCTGCCACACCTTGATCTAATACCAGCTTATCGCAGAAAGGTGCCAAAAAGCCACACTAATTCAATTCCTAGTGCTCCGAGCTTGTGAAGCAACTCTGATGTTTGGGTGGGTTTTGATATATACATATCATGTGGTTGTTTGCGTGTAATCTCGAGTTACAGAATGTTTTTATTAAGTTCAGTTTGAAATGTATGTTACCACGTGTTTTGCCTTCATTTTTCTAGCGACCGAGACTGTCCGCATTCCAGTGGCTTTAACTTAGACCGCAGAAGTAAAATTGAAACTAAAAATCTTGGCGACTGAAATTTACCACTTGCTACCAAAAAGCACTAAAAATGATAACGCTAGACGATATACTGCTTCAAGTGGCTGTCGGATAGTCGAGCTGTAAGGCACCAAACCGGAAACGGAACCAAGATTCCTCCTTAAAGCTATTTACAAGTACAGATTCTGCTACTACGCTCCCACCGTCATTAATTAAATTAATAAATAGCAATTGTAGGAAAAAGAAAAATTGCAGAACTTCCGGACGTTTACTCAGACGGCAGTGAAACGTCGTCATTGCATGGTAACACAAAGAGCTAGCGTTAGTTTGTCAACAATTTATTATTTTCTTGAGTTCGCGCAGATACCCTTGCCTCTAAAATAATTTCCCAAATACACTTGTCCCAAATACACTGCGCTGTCATCTTTCCCAAGATTTTTAAAAAGTGCCGTATGCTGAAAATACGATTTCAGGAAAAAAAGAGAGAGGATAGAAGTGAAGTGCTTCTGTCCTATCCTCTCGCTGCCTTTCCCGCGATCGTATTTTCAGTGCCCAGCACTTCTTAAAAGTTATGTACCAACTAGGTCGTTAGAAACTTCTACTTCCCCAAGGAGGCCTTTTCTGAGAGTACAACAAGTTACGTTACAGTCGCGCAAGGTAAATCTGGAGACGCATGTTTCCCTCGATTTTGAGCAGCGATGAACTTTCAATTACCGTTACTAATATGTTATGAACTTTAGTGAGGCGAAAAAGAAAGCACAAATTATTTCTTGCCTCAACAGGAATGATACATCATTTTTCTGTCTGTAAAGATATTTTACGACATTGTTACATTTTTGCGTGCCTTTTCTGGGGGGAGGGGGAGGGGCGGGGGGATTTTCTTATATTAAGCCACTAATTTTATTGTAGCCCCCTTGAGCCGCAATAGAGCCAAATTAAATAAATAGTACAGCTCTACGCGCTAATTCTCGTAATCGTGCCTGCAGCACGCCAGCCAAAAGAATCATTCAGGCTACTCTGAGCCTGTGGAATGAAAGCATAGCGCTTAAACAAAATGGACGCTGCCTTGCAACCATTTTTCAGCAGCCAGGTCTTCGCCTTTAACGAAGACCTCACAAAGCACACCATGAGTCTCCGACAGTGAGCATCCAAACACGAGAAAGTTGACACACACTGACCTTTGGACAGCCACCTCTGAAAAGGAAATGTCAGCAAGTAGGGAAGACCGCGCGCCGTTGCGTCCTGCATACTGCCCTTCCGCTATAGCTCCGCTGAGCGTCGAGCGAGAAACTACCCGAAAAATCTCGTCGTCTTTGAAACTCGGAAAATGCTCGCATGTTTACTTCACCCACGCGCGCGAGGCTCAACGCGGCCCCGAGCACGTGCGCAGCCATTCTCCACCCACGAGCGCGCGCTTTCCGCTCGGTAGCCAGAACTCGGACGCGTAAGACACGAGCGGGGCCCTCACGTCAAGGGCAGAATCGTGAGCGGTCCGCATTGGCCACGCGTCTGACACTGGGACCGACCAGCGCCCCTAACGGAGGCGAGGCCACTGGGATGCCCTTACAAGGCCACGCCTAGTCGCTGAGAGCGCCTTTAACGTAGAAAAGAAAGGAAAAAGAACTAGAGGTCAGGACGCTAATCTTTTAGAAACCGGAACAGTAGCAGCGACTTTCAAACCGGGTGCGGTTTTTGGTACGTGACTGCAGCCACTTTCACTTGGAAAGGCTTACCGTGGCGGCTTCGCCGAAGTCGTAAACACCACGTGACTGGTTTTATGTGGAACTCCAGAAGCTTCACAATGCGCGTTCACCAGTTGTGAGGAGATTAAGCACAGCTACTGAAACGGGCTAAGAGAAAAAGAAAAAAACTAACGGTTTTAACGACTCTAGTACAGCGGTTTCCAAAACAACCCTACCAGAAAAGTGGCGGCAGTTTCGTAAACCTACTACTTTTGTCAAGGTCGTCGCTTGTCAGACTTCAGTTTCCATGACACTGCTAACGAACTTTCGAAGGTGTATAGAAAACACAACGCCTTTCTTGTTTTCTCTAAACCCTACTTTCAGGTAGGCAGTGGTATAAGATAATACTAAGCTGTTCGTAAACGACGCACCCCTTGGTTAGATGTGCAGGTTTGATGACGCATCTAGGCAGTATTTCTGGCAATTTGTTGTGCAATTGGAGGCGCCATCAACCGCCAGCGTGATTTCGAGACTATTTCATGACGGTAGTCATCGACGCAGAGACTATAAAATCCGTCACTTTACCCTATTACATCCCTGTGGCCTCTGATGACTTCTACAGCTGAGAAAGGTAATGTTAAGCAGCTGATAATGGGATGGGCAAACTTCGTTCCCTTCACAATACAGCGAACGCTTCGTTAACGTGCACGTTTTGGAAACACTCACTGCACATATAACGAACGATGTGCTCTTTACAGTTTTGTGAGATGGAGCTGAAAAAAGATTTACCAAAGAAACCTAAAAGCTAAGCAATTAAGCAGCAGCAGCGAACGGGGCCCACCTTTCTTGTCGAGTGTCTTTGGAGGACCCTTGCCGGTCGCGCGTTTTGAGGGCGACTTGGGCAGGCCGGCTTTCTTCTTGACAGCTTCTGCAGGCAGTGGTGCTTCGAGTTCGGAAGGAGCTGCTCCATCGACTACTTCCTCAGATTTCTTATCCTCGCACACGGCATCAGCCTCCGCCTTTTCGCTTTGCTCGTCAGCTTCAGCAGCCTTCTTGCTTTCCGCAGAGGGTTCCGGCTCCGCTTCAGCGGCAGCTCTAGCTTCTTCTCCGCCTTGATCCTGAGATGCTTCTTCTGTCGTTCCTTCAGCACCGGCCGAGGCGGCAAGACCAGTGTCTTCAGCTTCTTTTTCAGCCGCGTCGGCTTTGAGCGTCTCTTTTTCAGGTGCTTCGGGTTCTTCCTTTTCGACTTTTTCTATTTCTGCTTGCTCTTCCGAAGCGGTTGCCTCGGCTGCCTCTTCTTTGACCGCTGCCGCCTCGGGAGCTTCATGGGGCGCGACAGTCTCTCCCTCGGACAGAGCGACTCTGTCTTTGGCTTCTTCTGCAACGGTTTCAATAGGCTGAGCGGCGGCCTGCTCTTCGGAAGCGGGCACTGAGGTGTCAAGCACTTCTGCATCGCTAGCTGGCTCTTTTGATTTTTCCTCTGCCGATTTGCTCTCCGTGTCTTTGCCTTCTTTTTCCAAAACGGCGTCGGCAGCGCCCGCAGCAGGACCCGTTTCAGTTGTTTGAATTTCGTCGGGAGCCTTCTCTGGTTCGTCTGGAGGAAGTTCTTGAACCTGGGGTTCTTCTGGCTTTTGCTCCGCTGTAGGCACCTCTTGCTTTGTTTCTAATTCTTTTGACGCTGATTCTTCGGCGGTCGACGGCGCTGCTTTTTGGTTAGCATCCAACTGGGGAGAAGGCTCAGCAGCTTTGTTCGTTTCTTTAGCAGCTTCGTCACCGTGCTGGCGTTCTGGTTCCTTTGGAGGCTTGTCACTGTCTGCAACGGTGTCTTGCGCTTGCGCGGGTTCTTCTTTTGGCAGAGATGGTTCGGAGGGTTTCTGGACTTCATCAGAAGGAGCGACCTGCTCGGCGTCCACGTCTTTGGGAGCCTTCTCTTCGCTTTTTACTTCTTTTTCTTTCTCAACGTCGCTAACCACTTTGGCCGTTTCGCCCTCTCGTTGAGCACTCTCTAGACAGACTTCCCCTTCGACCTTTTCTGGGAGCGCGGATACAGTTTCGACGGCTGTCGTTGTTCCCTCTTGCTTCTTCGTGGTGTCAACTTTTTCTTGTGCAGGGGCAGATTTCTCTTCTTTCTCGGACGCTTTAGCCTCCACCTCAATTGGAGCTGCAGGAGATATCTCATCGTGCTTCTCTGGTTTACTTTGTTTGGCATCATCCTTTGTTGTCGGAGCTTTCTCTTCCTGTGAAACTTTTGATGGGGGCATTTGTGCGTGCTCATCTGTTTTCTCCTTAGCCTCGTGCCCTTCGTGCGTTTCTTTAGCCCCTTCATGCGTGCCATTTAGTTGTGGAGATTTGGCATCGGGTTGAGTTTTAGCCTCGATGTCTCTTGGAAGGCCATCGACTGCCCTTTTCTGAGACTCGTCCACTGTGGCTTGTAGCTTGCTAGGCTCTAGCGGTTTCGATACTTCAGTCTTCTGCTGAACCGGCTCGCCCGACACAGAGGGATACAGCTGAGCTCTAATTGCTTCCTCGTCTAATAGGTCGTTTACGGCGTCACTGGTTGCATATGCTTCCTTCGGCGCAGCTTCTTTGCGGATGGCATCGGGGAGGGTCGTTTCCACTATGCCTGTGTGGCACGCTGTTGCAGCTTGAATCGATTCGGTCACTTCCTGTTCTTGCGTTGGTTTTTTGAGACCGTTACCCTTTAGCGACTCCGCCGGTTCTTCAGACACCGGCGTTTTTTGCCGCTTTTCCTCTACGGCTTCCTGCGGCTGTTTCGTCTCCCCTTTTCCTGTGCTAGCTCTCGATGGCTCGTCGTATACCGGTGGCGGCGGGATGGAAGATTTCGGCCTGGTGTCGTCCGGAGTTGGCTGTTTAGCATCTCCTTCGCTGGCCACAGCAGCTCGTAAACTCGTGGCGTCTCCGCTACTACTTTCAGGTTTCTCGGCACTTTTAGTGTCCTGTTCCGCAGCGAGAGATCTGCCCGGCTCCGGGGACAGCCGGGCCACTTGGGTTGGCTGATCGTCGGCCACCTTTCCCTCGACAGCTTCACTAGTTGCAGTGACTTTTGCTGCTTCGCTGGCAGGTTTTCCAGCTTCACTTCCGGACTGCATCTGCATCTTCTCTTCGTGACTAGTCGCTGCTGCGGTAGGGGCGACTGCGTCGGTAATTTTGGCACCGGGCTTTTCGGCCACTTCTTCCGCTTTTTGGTCAGCATGCGCTGGCGTCTGTTTGGCGCCACTATCTTTCGCTTCTTCCACTTCTTTGGCAGGTTTCTTGGCCGCTCCGCTATCGGCCTCAGGATGCTTCTGCTGCGAAGGCACTGCACTATCTCGATCGGCCACCGGGGCCGAGGGAGACAACTCCTCCCGTGATTTCCTCTCTGGTCCCACGCTTTCTCTTTTCTCCTCCATCACAGGCTTCTTCTCTGGCACTTCGGTGGAGACTCTTTCTGGCTCGGGATATGTGCTCGGGGTGTCGCCGGACGATTTCTTCTCATCCGATGGCGGCTCACTCTTGGCAGGCGATACCGTCCGTTCACCGACTACAGCGTCACTCGCTGAAGGCGCAGCGACCGTCGTTGATGCGACACTTACGCCGGCCTTCTCCTTTTCCTGAGCCTCAGTATGACCGCCGGCGGCGACAGGGGCGGCACCTGCGCCGGCGCTCTCTCGTGATGAGTCATGACTTTGTGCTTGGTCGGCCGCAGTCGCCGAAGTGCCAGTGGCGCCCGCGGCCGCCCTATCGTCGCTTCCGGCTACTGTCTGGGCGGCGCTTGGCTGGGACACTTCCGCTGTGGTAGCCTTGTCCATGCGGCAGTGGTGTCTGCGCGCAAGCACACGGTCCCCTTTCAGACAGCCTCAGGCTGAAAGGAACAAGCGCTGTGGTGGATTCGCTGCGCGTTAAAACTACAAGACTGTGGCGCGCGGTGCTACGAATTATGAAAAGAACACCCTTTTTCATGACTGTTCGGCACACTGCTTTGAATTTTCTTCACATGCCGATGCGCTTCCCTCAGGGAGCGAAACAACTCCTCAGCCTCTTTTACTTCGAGGATAAAATGTTAGCGTCTTCTTTCGTTTGGTCCTCAAGGAAGCACAATTTTCTAGCAATATGGGCTTATTATTTTTGTCTCTCTCTTATTTCTCTCTCTCTCCTTTAAAAACAAAATTAACACAATGCGTTTTATCGCTTCTCCGTATTTTCAATACAAAAAAAATTCACGGACGATCAATTAGATTCACGTGGCATATGCGCGTGAGCTTTACTGGCGAAAGCGACGACGACTTAGCACATCATCATCAACTGTGCGCCGCCTCGCCATTGCACTTTCGACCAGTCATTCCCCGTACATGTCACCTGCCCAAGTCATGTCAATGATTTTTCTAGGCTGCAGAGGTTTAACTATAGTCAAAGACGCCGACGCTGTCGGACAGTTGTTTCTCGCATGGAGGTATTATCGCGTCAGTTCAACGCAAGCAATACAGCTAAGCGACAAACAGAAGCTGAAAGGCGCACCAGGCGCATTTTGAAACCACTTAGAGTCATTTTGCTAAGGTAGCAAATGTTTTCCATTATAACTTCACTTTGTCTTCCCCAACTGGAAAGCGGATGGTGTATTGGCCAACTGTTTTCCTCTTTCCTGCATTCTATTTAAAGAAGAAAAGAATGCTCACAAGGCCCGCACCTCCGATAGAAAAAGGAAAAGAAGCATAATTTTCTAGCCAGTATGGGCTTATTATCTTCTCTTCAAAACTTCTTAATAGAAACAAAACATCTACCTTGCTAATATGCTTTGAAGTTTTAATCTGTACATATAAATCCTACTATTCTCCTACTGCGTGCGTTAGTATTTACTCTTTTATATTTTGGTTTATCATATTTACATTTCCTTCTCTATTCCCTAGCATTTAATTTTTTTTTTGTTCTATTTTTGCGATGTAGTTATACATCTCAGAATCTAATATCTCTGCACCCCAATTCTTGGCCGATCCCCCTGTGTGGTATGTGCCATCACATTAGAGGAGCACAACAACATCTTCTCTCTCTCTCCTTTAAAAACAAAAATGACGCCATCAATTTTATCTTCTGTCGGTGTTTTAGACTACAAAAAAAAAAAAAAATCATTTACGAGCAATCGATCAATCGCGGCCGCATAGTGTCTTGGCTCATTTTCTAATTAAACATTACAGAAGCTGGATAGAAAAGAAAACCAAATTTATGCATCATGAATTGCGGTTCTGTACGTTTTTATTTTGGTCGACTATAGCTGAATCCGCTGTCCCGGTTTCCGTGCAGCGAGTTCGACAACCGACGAGCGCCGTTGCTGCTTTTGAAGTCATCGTGTTGCTTTAGTATTTTTCGGATGAAATTCAGCACAATAATGAGTTTCTTTCAGTGCCATGGTAGTCCCTTCGTTCCTCACCAATGGCAGTGTTACAAGCATGTGATACAAGCGCGAAAGGCAGAACGTTAGGAGTTTCGGCATACGCAGTCTCACTGCAAGCAAACTGTTCATACCGACAGTTGTTTCTTCCCGAGCTTGGCATCTTTGGTGCTGCAGGGATCAAGGCCTGCTTCCAGAAATGTTAAACGGTCATGATGTCTACGCCCACAATGAGCTAGGTGCATTATTCTACATTAATTTAACGATACCGTCAGAATGAGCATCTATGGCCATAGGATGCATTCTTCGACCATGGACGAACAGTTCGAAAAAGGTGACTAAGCAGCAGGTTGATGCGGCGCGGGATCCTGCCTGAACGACACTGTGCGATACGAAGGAGCCTATGGTGGTCCAATGCTATCATTGATCGCTTGCTCAGCTTACCCTCAGCAGCGCTAAGAAAATGGCAACGATCCAAACAAATTTGAATAGCGGCGACTCGTATTCTTCCAGTTGCATAATGGTTGAGATACGAACTCCGTAGTGTAGGGCTGCGGAAACTTAGACCGCCCAGGGTTCTTTAACGTGCACTGTGCTATATACGAAGAGATACGGCAGTAGCAGTAGTTGTTTTGCTGCAATATTATTTGGCAGAGAAATCCGGAAGCAGTTAATTTTAAAGAAGCAGGATCTAAGCTTTATGAGCGCCGAATATAAAAAAAAAAGCTCAAACGAAGAGCCTGAAAGCCGCTGATATTAAACAAAAGACAATGTGCGAAAGACTTGCTCCCAACGTAAAATTGCTCGAAGATAGAACCATTGCAGTGGGCAGTATCCTCGAAGCAAGAATGTGGGAATAAAAGGCATTGCCGGTAAACCGCAAGAAAACCATCCCAAAATGATTGGAAATATTGGTGAAAAAAATAGATGCATTACAGCTTCCAGTCGGCATTGTGGCTGTTCATGTGTCTCAATCATAAACTCTGAAAACAGATATATGTCTGCAGTTCGTTCACAAACAAGTGTGAGACAGCCTCCTTTAAATGTCCTGGTGTCAAAACCTTCACTGCGCTGACCTCGGTTTAGAAACAAACGTGCACGTGTTCGTAAATTAAAACATTTCATAAAGGCGTTCTAAAATAAAATCTTTGCCCGGAACTGAAATGGCAAGTAGGCCAAGTGGCCCAAATATAAAACACACTGGAAATGTATGGGGGGGGAGGGGGGGGGGGGGTGGAATGGGAAAGTTTATTTTACCGAAAACAACCAAATTCCTTAAGTTAAGAATTATCATCGAGCCTAATGTAGCTGAATATGTTCTACATAAGGCATTTTTTGTAGCGAGAGCTACATTTGCAACAGTCTTGCCATTTCGCCGTGCCTGTCCGAAGAGCGAAGAAAGAAGAAGAAGAATTCGGGGGAGGCGGTAGCTTGCAGCCGACATGGCCAAGCACTAACTAGGATGTAGGGCTTCCTGACATTACGTTTGGCAGGAGCTGGCAACTCGGACCTCTTCTTTCATATGGGAGGGTGATATCCCAATCAGCCAAACAGATTACTTCGCATTAATTCGCAGTACAAGATCAAACGTAGCTATCAGTAAAGTACAGTTACTTGAGAAAAAGCCCTGAATCAGGTGCCTGAATTTTGCTGGGACGCACTTTCAATGAATCAGATTCAAACATTCAAGATTTTACCTTCTGTTACGATATACGGCTATCGACTAATAACAGCGTATAAGACATGCTTGAAGTTCAATAACAAATATTTTCGCTGATCAGTTTGAAATGGTTTTCTGGCGTTGCAGTACTCTGTTCTCAGCCAGAACTCACGGCTAGTTCCAGATGGCACAGCGATGAAAATTGTAAAAGCCGTCTTTTATGCGATTTAACTTAAGAACGTGTAAATATAGAAAATAAAAAAGAGCAGAACATAAATTGCACCTGCTGAATTCGGAATATAAGTGCTTGCAACTGACCACAGACCCCGGATAAACCTACCTAATTTTCCTTGAAGTCCGTGTACCCCACTCCTCTTTGCACGCCTCAGAGGATATCTCATTTCCGACGATAAAGTTAAACTCTTTCAGTGCTTCCGTTGATGCCGTTTCTTGTTGCACTGCATGCCAGCATTTTGTAGGGAGGCGCGAAAACCCCGTCTGTCTGCCTTCGTCACGAGCTTTTGGTCCATGAGATATTACTTTTTATAGAATGCCGAATAAAATTTATTTTGAAATTTAAAATGTAAACAATGATTTCGCATCAATCTATGCCATTTTTAAATGCGACTAGGGTTTGAAAATGCTACCACCGCAGCCCTGCGATAGCCGAGTGGCAAGTGGCTGTGAGACATACGGTAGGCGAGAAAAAGCGCTTCTGAAGCAGAATTATCACAACATGTAAGTAAAAACGAGAAGCCACTGAACAGTTTTCCATGGCATGAAATAGCTCCACAAAGACTGCGCGACAGAAATCAAATATTGGGTGACTGTTAAGCTTAATTATTATTTTAATTCGAAATGGCACTTCGATTTGGCACTTCGAAATGGCACTAATTTCGAAGAACGCTGAATCCGCTACTGAAACGTTTCTGCCGTGCTTCCTTTTCGCTCTTCTGTGACACGCTGCATGAAGTACACAGGGCGACAACAGTGCACCAGACACGAACACAGCGCATTTCGTGCGGCAACTCGCGGAAGACTTTCTGAGCTCTGGACATTAACGCCACCGGGTATGTTTCGACTACCTGCAACTCCGTGCCACGCATGGGGCCATTAGACAGCGGGCTGAACGGCTTAATGGCTGCCGACGCGGCGACGCAACAATCTGGCCACGTACACGCGTATTTGCGCGAGCAGCCCACCACCCTCGGTAAGGAATTCGACGCGCGCCTGCAAAGAGCACCTCGGCGTGACTTCCACAAATACCGAGCAAGGCCATCATTCCCTCGAACGCCCTTTTATTACTGCCGTTCGCTGTTCTTGCCGATGCATCACAGAAGAACCATTATCCAGCGGTGAAAAAGAGCACCTGTAGTGCACACCCAACCAGCTCTTAAGGCAGAGGCAAACGTCGACGGTATGCCACGTAATAGCGCTAGAATCGAAAAGTAATAGCGCTAGAATCGAAAAACCTGAGCATGTCCCGTAAATACGCGAGGCGGGCATGCTTGTCACAAGAAGGAGTTGCCTTCATTATTGCCATGATATGCACTGATTATTTTTGGGTATGGTGCGGGTCTTGACACGATGCGGCAGTTCCAGCGAATGCAATTTAAAATTTTGTTTTAGAATTCAAAAGTAGGAAAGATTCTTGTGTCCGAAAAAAAACCGGGGAGAAGAATGCAGTTTGTGTTGCATAATAAAGAAATATAACCGATGGTATTGACTGGTTAGCATTCAATTTTAATAGATGGCGCTCATTTTCCCCACGACGGGTCAAACGAGAGCAGCACCCAGCTCTGTTTGTAGCATTTTTATTACGATTCTTCCGTAGTAATAAAAACTAGATCCATACATTATATACAAGACGATAAGTGTGTCCTGAAAAGACGAATGAAAGATACAAAGCTACTTCTAACCTCGCAAATTTATCGAGCTCTTTCCGCACTTCTAATGAACAACTGGAAATCAAACATTTCTAATTAAAACTCAAAGATTGTAGTGAAAATTACAATACAGGTACAAAAGCGCATTTGTTTTCTGTTGTCCGCACATTGAAAGCCACCCTACTCAAGCGGTTGTCTTTGGGCTGCCCCTGCCAAGGTAGTCTTGTGACTGCAATAAACAACCCTCAGCCTCCCCTAACGAACACAAAAGGTCAGCTCTTGAGCAAAAGAGACTCTCTGGTTATCACCCCCGTTTCCTGGACGCCATCATTATCGCTCTAAGCCGACGTCTGGTTAAGTCACTCTCCTCTCTAAATTATGAGCAGCACACATTCACGAAAGAGATGAAGTCGTATATTACACCTCTGGCGTACCATGCGTGACTCCAGCGCTCAAAGAATACGCCAGAGTGCGCGGTTGAAGAAGATGTCGAAAGAGGGAAGAAAAAACAAAACAAAAAAAAAAAAACGAAAGGGTTTGAAAACCGCTGCTAGTCAACCGACTCGGGAATAAAAAACCAAAATACTGGCAGTCAGGGCGCCGGTAGGTAGGTGCTAGAATTTGCTTAATGAGCTGTTCAGAGCATACGTCGAGCACCTCGTAAAGGGTTGACGTGCACCCAGTTTTATGACCACGCACGAAGCACGTCGCGGAGGCGCTTCTGATGGCGCCGCGTTAGCAGCCATCTCCGCAAACAGTCTTGGGCGTCGTGAACGGAGCAAGGCGCCGTAAACGGGTCAGGTATGCGTACGTGTCCGACGTACTGCTTGGCGCAAGCTACATTATCAATGAGCCGCGCTCTCCGAGCGCTGGCTTGAAACGGCCCGATAACCGTAAAAGTGGGCGACTCGCCCAGTCCCCAAAGGTACGTGCTCCTCCTTGAACGTATAGTCACGTTTGAGAGTGCCTTGCGACACTATGAAGAGTCTCGTCGCAATCGAAGTCAATCATACGACTCACAAAACACAATTCTGTAAAGTTCTTTAATACGTTCTGGCATTCTAGCTTCGCAGTTGTTGGAGCTCGTACCCTGTCAGCATGAGTAAGTATATAATTCTAAAACCTCACGTTATTACTATTATTGATTTATTATTGCTTTTCATCCTGTTTCTTCGGTTGACAATTTGCGTTGCCCGCTATTACAGTTGCACGACTGCTTATATTGACCTCTAGACGCTTCCGCAGATTATACTAAGGATACTTTAATACCAAATATATTAAACATACAAAAGGTGGAACGCTGTAATAGGCAGCGAATAACATCGGGTTCATGAGGAGAGGTTACATGTTCGATTGTGGGTAACAGAGGCTGCACTTCGGCTCAGGTAAAATGCGCACACGCGTGCTTTCTGAGGCTTCGGAGCATTTTAAAAAGCATCGCACTGTCGAACTGATTACTCCGCCTCGCGCACTGTGGAAGTTCTCAGAACGCAAAGTTTAGATTTGATGACGAACAACTCTATAACAGGATGCATACTAGTCTCCGATGTCTGCAGCAGTCACCACCACCCACGACAAGGGCTGAAACGTAATGACATACGCTTGGATGCCAAGCTTACCAAACACAAGCCGAAAGGGCTGTAGAAGTTCAGACCGAGACTCACCCTCACATAAGCCGAATACTGAGTTTATGTTTAAAACTGCACATGAAATAGCTAAGGCAGTCTGTAAGGTGTACCGATGAAGCTTTAGAGAAATTGTGTTCCAGGTTACAGTGAAGCAGATGTGTACATGATATCAGGTGGATTTGATACATATGCGCATATTTTCATGCTTTTTATGTTAACCACGTTACCAGTACAGAGAAAAAAACTGCAAAGAGAATTGCAATGCGTCTTCGCAAATGTATGCAACAAAACTTCTGCTCTTGCCCTAATTTAGCGAATAGTCTTCTGCATACATATGAACAATGGGTGGAATTCGACACTTCTGCTTTTTTGAATTTGTACGAGCAGTGCATCGTATAAGATTGCAGGTGACATATTCAGACGACTTTCCATCTCTCCTAAAGTGTTGTTACTCTCTGTGCTAGGCGCAGCGTCTCTTATCCGCAGGTAAATTGCGCTGTTTTGTATTACTGACAATGCTCCTTATTTAGAGGTAATAATAACACGTTCATTATGTAGCCTCAAAACGTTTATGGTAGATAATTACAAATATATCATTATTTTATAACTTGGAAAATGAAGTTTTTCAATCAATCAATATGTGGCATAAATACAGACGGATTGTCTCGTTACACACTAGAAGCATAAGGACGATTTTTTTTTTTTTTTAACTACGAAGTTTCTGAGAAAGCTGTATAGCTTTCCTTTGTAGCCGTACGGCTGCGCTCGGGTGGATGACAATGAATAATTATTCCCTTATTATTGTCTCGTTACGCGCTGTGTGTGTGTGTGTGTGTGTGTGTGTGTGTGTGTGTGTGTGTGTGTGTGTGTGTGTGTGTGTGTGTGTGTGCGTGTGCGTGTGCGTGTGCGTGTGCGTGTGCGTGCGCGCGCGTGTGTGTGTGTGTGTGTGTGTGTGTGTGTGTGTGTGTGTGTGTGTGTGTGTGTGTGTGTGTGTGTGTGTGTGTGTGTGTGTGTGTGTGTGTGTGTGTGTGTGTGTGTGTGTGTGTGTGTGTGTGTGTGTGTGTGTGTGTGTGTGTGTGTGTGTGTGTGTGTGTGTGTGTGTGTGTGTGTGTGTGTGTGTGTGTGTGTGTGTGTGTGTGTGTGCGCGTGTGTGTGTGTTTCAGAGCTTATGCTTATCGTTCTTGTTAGTAGCTCACTGATGATTTAATTCTGCGCTGCCATAGAAAAACTAAAGTTTCCGACTCTGTCAGCCACTAATACGCAATGCCGCCATGTAGTGGGTCTGCAACAGACGCAGCCAAGAACGATTCCAAAGAAGTTTGAGGGTGCGTAAGCAGTGAACCATGTCCTTTCCTGGTTGGCTCGCTACGACACAATGAAAGCGCTGACGTCCTGATCAGTATGGATGGAGACGCTGACATAGTTGTGAGACTCCAAGTGTCAGATGAAATAGATTTAGTTCAGCGGCATTCTAATTACTTTCTTCCTCAAATCCCTTACTTTGATCTCTTCGTGGCTTTAAGGAAAACATGTTGCCCCATACTACCAGATTTTTTTCTTTTTTTTTTTTTCATTGCGAAAGCAATATTACACCCATGAACGGCCTTTCGCGTAATCCTGGACCGTGCCACGTTTGACCTTTAGGCGTCAATCATTGATGACCTATGACGTCATACCAGCTGCGAGAGATGTGCTACCAAGTCGAGTCGTCGGGCGATCCCGGATCGTGCCACGCCAGCCGGCGGTTCTCCCGCTAGAGGCACTGCCCTCCCAAAATGAGCATGATAGCTACTGCTACCACCCCGTTTCAAAGGGGACGCTCCTATATTCCATCCATCCATCGAGTGACGGTATAAAAGAAACGCGCTGCTCCTCGTTAGACAGACGTTATGGATAAGGAAAAAGAAAGATTGCACCAGGTCGTCGCATTGCTTCCGCAACCTACCACGCTTAACCAAAGCTTACCATGGTACTCGTTCGACATTGTCTTACATTAGGCAGCTTCTATTTTGATCGCAGCGGCCGGCGAGCCATTTTCGTTCAAAGCCATTTTATTCATCCCCTTGGTGATCACTTTCCAGCATATAAAGAATAAAATCTCGCTGCTAATTCCATAGAAAAATTTTCAGATGTAAACGAAAATGTTCAAGCTTGGGGAATATTGGTGTGGTCAGCGTCCAAATCTTGCAACTGCAGCTTTTTTCAGCACTACAATTAAATATCAAGAACAGTACTTGGAAATGCGAAGTCCTTTCTAGGTACAAAGCATAGTGTGCATACAGTATGTAGATTAAGCTTAAAGTGATAATAGACTGGAGAAAAAACGGGAAACATTATGGAACAGGCCCGACAGCAGAGGTTTTGCACATACTCCCCTGATATCGAGGATGAAGTTGCATACCCTCTGCTTGATATTTGCACTATACTCTCCTCATTGTACTATCCCATATGGGTGGGAGTAAAAACGTCCCCGGTAAAAACATCCCCGGTAGATAAGGCCACCGAGGTATGCATACGGTTAGGGAGTTTTTTTTTCTTTTTTTTTTTTCTACTTTGCCAACGGAGACTTTTTCTAGAACTTTTTTTTTTTTTCGCGGACGTTCACTCCGGGGAAGTTCTTTTTTTCTTTTTTTTCCAGGACACGCTCCAGATACTGCCTTTGGAGCACAGGCGGCTGTTGATGGTAAGCGACATCATCATCGGTCGTTATCCGGATTCAATGCAACTTCAGGTCCAACTTCCTTTGACACAAGCTAATTGTTAGACAGTGTGGCTGTTCTGGCAAGATGGTTCATTTCGATAAACAATGCAACGCCTCAAGGACGCAGACAGATACAAAGTGGCCAACGCGTGTGCTGCACAGATATTCAACTGGCTAGCTGTGCTCTATTATAAAGTAAATTCCATCGACACTGACAGTCGGTACACCGACGTTTCGCCAACGTTTGATAAAAAATTCAGGGGGCACTTTGGCTCACTAAAGTGCTTCAAGGCGGAGGCCTTCCCCGCCGCGCTGCTTGTCTAGAATTGTGACAGATACTGCGCCTTTTCTTTGCTGTCAACCAATTTTAAACGCCGCTGTAGCTTGCTGTACTTCGTCTATTTCTAGAGGGTTTTGAATATTTGGCGGCTGGGATTTAAAACATTCCTATGCAAAATCTACTACACCATTCGAGCTGAAATAACTTTCACAAGGTAGCAAAATATCGTCTACGTTATCTGATAAGTGATTCAACATCGGTACTTGCCTAGATTTTCCGAAATCGAGAAAAAAACTTCTATCGGCGGCGTGCACAATTTTCGCAGAAGAGAGTCGAAAAGCTATTTTAACATGGTGCGTCATCTGTCGGGCAGCAAGGCAAGCGCGCCAACGGCCGGGATGGAGCTTGTCTCACTGCTCGACAGATGAAGCATCATGTTAAACTAGCTTTTCGACTCTCTTCTGCGAAAATTGTGCACGCCACCGAGAGCAGTTTTTTCTCGATTTCGAGAAATCTAGGCAAGTACCGATGTTGAATCACTTATCAGATAACGTAGACTATGTTTTTCTACTTTGTGAACGTTATTTCAGCTCGAATGGGTTAGTAGATTTTGCATAGGAATTTTTTAAATCCCAGCCCCCAAATATTCAAGGCCCTGTATATATGCTCTGTGGTGCGGCGTTCGAGGAAGCGCCAAATAAAAGGCGCCGGACGGACGCCTGGATAGAAAGCCCGGCGGGGGCAGCTTCGTATATGCGTGAATCTCCTGATGACGTCATCACCAGTCATGACGCCATGACATGATGTGACGTCATTATAACTTCCGAGTATTAGGCATGACTGTATATGGCGTCATGATGATGTCACATCCTGCCATGGCGTCACGGCCGATGACGTCACCATGTAATGGCTATGGACGTCTTGAAACGTCTAACTATTACTATTGGTAGTGATAGTTAAGCATGACTTGCACTTTATGAGTACTAGTTAATGTCTGGTTAGTGTTAGTTAAACACCCCTTAACTAGTAAGTGATGGTTATTGATAGTTACGATGACTTCCAAGTGCAGGGATTCCTATGGGCATCTGCTTAACTATTTTATTATTAGTCGTAAGTATTCAGAAAGTATCTTGAAAATGCCTTAAATCATGTTTCGATATCATGAAATTGCGAATTATTAAGTAGCGATTCAATGTTGATTGGCATACGCCCATATAGGCATGCACCCAAAACGCGGACACATTTGCGGACGACAGTATGAAGCATGAAAGGCTTTTGCCTTAATAATCTATTAAAAATAACTTTTCTCGGATGCAATTAGCTCTCTCAGTAGCGGACATTCACGGAACTGTTGTCGCCCTCATGCAAGACACTTTTCTGGGCGTTGTCTCTGTAAACGGCTGTGCTAAAGACCCCGTGGTCGCCGACCTCGTTTGACCCGAGCGGGACGTAGGGCGGTCACACGTTGTGGACACCGGGTCATGAAACTCCCAATTCGAGGCCGAGACTCGCCACCGAGGTCGATAGAAGGGTACTTGTACGACGAGAGCATCCAGGCGTTTCGATGGCCGATCGAACACCTGCCAGGCTACAGCGCAGCGGGCGAGGGGGACACTGACATCGATACACAGGTAGGGCGGCGGTCTTGGCGCACGGATTACCAAACAGGATGAGTGTACGCGGCGCAGTGCCCATTCCCAAAGCAGGGCGCTTGAAAAATAGAAGTCAACCTTCGGACTATCCCACGACATGGAATCTATGTGTCCTGCGCAGTGCTGCATTTTCATTCACTCAGAGAGCGTGATAATCCAGTAGACAAAAAAAAAGAAAAAAAGAAAAGAAAGAAGTGAAGGGGTGTTTAAATAGAGAGAGGGGGATCGTTGCGCGATATTTACTGTAACCTTTACTCCATTGTTTTTAAGCAAGCGTCTTAAGAGGTCCCCGAATTCAATCGCGACTATCTTCTTCGCCTGCTACGTATTCTTCTTCTTTCAAACACCACATGAATGTCATGGATATCCTGTCTGCTCTCCATGTAACCATGGTTTCAGCATGCTTCCTATTTGTTCGCGCATGCAGCTTGCATTTGCGAAGAACACATGGAGGAGGCCGCGGCTTTTTGGCGGAACGAGCTTAAACAAAATCCAGTGAAATACTGTCAATGATACGCGCCTCATCGAGGGGTACGGCTCACGTCTTTACTGGTTATTATGACCGAATATGACCTCGGTCACAGCAAATAGTATTCAAATATGGCAAGAACGCAGAAAAAAACAATTTTATATTTCAGGAGACCGTATCCTGGAGGACATCCACCGTATCTTGATAGTCGCTGGAATCACGGGAAGGCTAGCACGATCACAGAGTGCAAGCCGGGAAGTGTTGAAGAGCCACGGTCGGATCTACATCGTGATAAAGAAGGTGTTCACAATAGATCTGTGCAATGGTGGGAGCGCAGCTACCACGCGGACGATAGCAACAAGACCGCAAAGACAATAAATACTAAAGAAATCTGGTAAAAGCACAGCAAATGTTAAAGACAGAACCCCAGTGTTGAAGATCAAAACAATTGTGGATTCGTCTCCGGCCGTGGCCCACCAGGTACGGGCCTCAAACCGCTAGAACGGTCGGCAAGGCTGCTTGATGTATAACGAAGATGAAAAAAAAAAGGAGATGCAGCAATTAAAATAAAGTAAGATACTCGCATTTATTCTCAAATTTCTTTCCTTTTTTTTTTATCTTCCGATCAACTCTTTCAATATCAAGACACTGCTATAATAATCTTGCGTCATTCAGGGGCGGTTATCATAGGGTTCAAAGCTTTAACCTTTTGATATGGTTCTACAACTATTTCATTTGGCAAAAGAGTTTCCACAGTATGGCGATTTGCACGCAAATTATTCGGAAAAATTAATTCACAACGGTAAATAATAAATATTAACTTCTTCCTGCGTATCCAGGTCGATGGGGGCTCAAAAGCCATGAAGACGGACCAGGTAAAATATGTAGCCAAATTCCGCACCAAAATAATCATTGACAGCCTAGAATCACCAGCACGCCCGTCAATATATTGTAGTTATTTCCATTGACCCAATCAGTGACTAAAAGGCGGTGGGTCATGATCATATCTGAACAGCAAAATGAAAGGAGTCAATAACAGAAGTTATGAGACCCCCCCCCCCCCCTCCCCACCTAAAATTTCAAAGTTAAAACTTAATGCCCGCTTTTGTCTGACGCACAGATTCCGTTCGTTGTACTCGAAGTGCCTAGAACGTATACATGCCCTATTCCAGCCAAAAGCAATGCAAAGTTCGACAATCGTGGCATTTATATCTTTAAAAAATTGTTTCCGGATGTCTGCTTCTGCAAAACAGGCACTAGCAATCTGTTATATCAGCTGTCCATCCTGATGATATTATATTGGCCGAGACACTGTATAGGCACTGCCCGTTTTACGAACGCGATAATAGGAAAGCAGCGGTAGCAACTGAGACGTTCACTACATCTGCTGGTTGGTCGCCGCCGACGTCTTCGATTCTCGACAAGAAACAACGGCAAAACTGCCACAGCGCTTGCGTGCGCAGGAAGTACCGCGTGTCTGCTATCTGTGCCGTACCTCCACGTAGTAGCGACTAAGATGACGGAGATTCGTCTCTTCTTGTGGACGCGTCTTTCGTATCTGCTAGTACTCCCATTTCGTTACACTTTGGAGATTCGACTGGACAGGAGAAGCACGCCACTGACCGGGTTTACAAGCAAGGCGTACCTCGTGGCTAGTATTTAAAACGCTGATTGTAGTTGGTCACTTGCAGTGCGCAATAGCTTGCCAGGCAGCGATGCCCCTCTCTAGCGCAGTCGTCATGGTTGTTCATTTTATCTGAGACGTAGTCGCAAATCCCTAATATGCATCTTGATGATAACCCCACCCCCATTTGTAATAAAGCGAGCGTTCGTTAAAACTACGGCCAGCCACACACGCCACACAAATCGACTTTTGAGAACTGCGTACATGCGCTAGCTGCAAAGTTACCTGTAACGTACTACCGTCAGTAAGATTAATACGAATGCTCGAGTGCGTGCTCTGGACGAGCCTTAGGGCCTCTTAGCGTTTAGAGCAGTGCATGTGACCATGCCGCACAATGTGTATGTGGCCGGTGTGGTGACAGCGGGTGCCCTGCAGCCCCCCCAACATAATGTCAGACATATGGCCGGCGGTAAGTGCTACCGTTATTCATAGAGGCCGCACGTCCCATCATTCGTGTTAAGCGTGATGACAGCGGCTCAAGGTATGCTCATTGTAGGCGTCCTTACGTACACAGAGCCTTTTCGCGCGCTAAAGTAAAAATGTGTATTAAAGAGCTTTCTGTTTTCCTCGCGAGGGTTACAGATACGCGGGTACAATAGGTGTTTAAATTTCCGTCTGATTCACTTTATTTTGCCTTGAATTGTGGAAAATGATGCACGAACAAGGAAAAATAAAATGGGTTATTATATTCAATCACAAAGCGCCATTCACGAAGAGAACAATGTAATCGCCCAGAGCGGCCGGTGAACGGTGGCTGTAGTGACCACGCCTATGCCCCCACCTAGCGAAAATGTTGCCTGGTGGGGGCAACACTGTCGTGAACATCAGCGAAATGGTTAGCGAAGGAGGGCCTATTATTAGACCACATGCTTTATAATAGGGCTCGTAGGTTCAATAAGTCTCTAGCAAAAACTATATATATATATATATATATATATATATATATATATATATATATATATATATATATATATATATAAGCAGATGAATGAAGGGGAAATGAGGGTGCTCGTTATAATACATGAAGGAAAGAAGCCAACAGTCGGCGAGTACAAGGAAAGCATTGGGGATTGTATTTTGTCTTTTTATTTTTAATTTTACATCGATAATCACATAAATTAGTAATGTAATATGTTCAAGGGCAAGACGATTAAACGCAAAGTAGAAGAATATATATATATATATATATATATATATATATATATATATATATATATATATATATATATATATATATATATATATATATATATATATATATATACACAGCGGCTGCGTTTCCCGGTCACAGCCTCTTGCCTCCATAGAAAACAGCAAACGTCAACTAATTAAAGAGCTGCTCTAATAAGCACTGACGTGTCATAAGGCCCATTGCACACGAAATGCGCTGTTAAAATCCTGCACCGATAATAAAGAAAACCAAATCAAAACTCTACTCATTAACGACCGACTGGGGAGCAGAAAACCAGTCTCAGGGTATTCAGAATTCATTTTCAAGTACAGTCTTATGAATATATGTTTTACATATGAATTCTGAGGCGAGGCTCTCGCTAATGAATCTCCTTGTGTATTTTTCCTTCAGTCCAATTAGTGAAAATTAGCCATTAGACTTAAAGAACTGCACAATTATTTGTTTGATTAGCGAGTATCATCCGTGACCTTGAAGACCTCATGGAGAGTTTTCATGCAAGCTATCTTTACGGTGCAGCTTAGCATTCTCCTCTGGCCGTTTCAGAACCAAGTGAGCAGCAAACCCGCTGAAATCATCCTATCTATTGGATTGTCTTTGTCCTCGCTAGTGTGGCACCTAGTTCTTACAATTTCAAAGTATTTATTTCCTTTTGTATTTACATTGTTTACCAGTGCTACTAGAGGCTACAAGTTTGTTCAAGTTAATCGTCACTGTCTTGGCATAAATCCAACGCCAGTACTCCTTCACACAAAAAGCCTTCATCACTTCACTGTCTTGGCATAAATCCAACGCCAGCACTCCTTCACACAAAAAGCCTTCATCACTCCCTTCTGTGCCATACCTAGCCTAACCTAACCTAACCTAACCTAACCTAAAAATAGCTTTCGATAATGTTACGAGCGGCCTCAGACGAAACGTCTTTCTGGTCGCAGTGTTTTCACATAGAGTAACCGAATCATGGTACAGCGGCAGAAGCTTCCATTATGGGTGAACCTGCACAAATCTCCTCAAACAGCCCGCATGCCCTCAAAAGGCTCCTGCAGCTCTTTATTATAAAGTGCAGCACCAAGAAGAACGAGGGCTCAGTTTCCAAGAAAGAAAGCGTGACAATGTCCCCAAACAGGGTGCGTTTCGCTCAACAAAGAAAAAAAAAGAGACAAGAGTTTATTGCTCTGATATCCCCAAATATTTCGCGACGTATATGGTAGCGTGATATTGTTCCGCTGTGAAGCAACACAGATGACGCAATCGCAGCCATGTCGTTGCACTCCGAGGCGAGCGGGACTTTTTTTGTGTCGAGGAAACCGAGCCAGTACCAGACGTATCAGATCGTATTGCCAGCGTGGATGATCTCGCATGCGAACTGATAACCTTGCTGCGGGGTCCTGGGCTCAGAATGACCTAGCTAGTGCATTATGATCGGAGGACCCCATATTCTTCCCCGCAGCAGCCTTCCGGGACCGTAACCGTCGCTTGCTGGCCGCAACTCTTTATCCTAAATTCGCGTGCACCACGGGCTCGAGGCGCCACCGTCGTATCGATCGCGCCGGCAAAGTCCTCTCCCGCGTCTCATCGCGCGTTTTCTTTTTAACGCGCTTCGGAAGGGGGGATAAATAATGGAAAGTGGCGTCGGCGCTTCTGCTGCCGAGTGGCGCGCCAGTTGTTGGCTGGCATGAAACGCGGTGGTCGCGCCGTCGTCCCGGGATTGCCGCCGGGAGGCAGGCGGCGACGCGTGCGCACCCTGGGCGTAGCTCGTGGCAGCCGCCGTCTCGATTGCAGCGCGGGCGGGGATAAACGACTGCCCGTTTCCGCGCGGCATTCAATATTTTAGCCGGCGCGGCACCGTCCCCGAGAACAGTTTATCCTCCTCCGGGTAATGCTTTTCTTTTCTTTATTTATTGCTCATTCCTTTCTAGTATTTCTCTGCTCGAGCGTGCTCTTTCATTACAAGGTGTTCAAAAGCGGCAAAACGTTGCACAGATATGCAAGAATCTAGTAGCTGATATAGCTCTATAATTCATTCATTCATTCATGCATTCATTCATTCATTCATTCATTCATTCATTCATTCATTCATTCATTCATTCATTCATGACAAAGGCTCGCAACCTATCCTATAACAAGCTAACATTTGTTACAGACGGCAGATGAGTGGCGCGTCAACATTAGTCGAGCCCGCTTATAATGAACTTGACGATCACACGGATTTCATGAGCTTATCCGAAGTTTTCTGAACCTGACCTCACCATATTTAAACCAAGAAGTGTAAATTTCGACAACATTGGCATCTATTTCTTCAAACGATCGCTTGTGTTTCTCTTCTACTTCAATGCAGACAGCATCAAGCTGCTTTTTGAGCTGTCCAACGTGATCATATTCATTTATGTGGAGACACCTTCTGGAGACGCAATAACACCGACAGTGAATGCGGCTTTCACGGCATATGCTGAGAAATCACCATCAACTTCTTCGATTCTCGCGGCAAGGAACCAGGGGCAAAGCTGCCAGAGGGCATGTGTGCGCGGGATGTGTGTTTACTACATGTCTGTTGTAAGAGCCGTGCCTCAATGCGGCAGAAGCAGAAGCCAGTGAAGCACGCCCAAACATGGCGGGCCGGCGAGGAATACCTCATGACTACACTCGCGGACAGCATTTCGTGCCTCTGAAGTGGAAGCTAGGTAGGACAGCGAAAGAGACACCCATTTGTCACTGCGCCCTGTTGTGCATTTTTTGAATTTGGGTGCGCTGGGATGAAGCGGTGAAGCCCATCATCTATGAGACGGGAACAAAAACCCGCCACCACCCCTTTACTGCCTAGCATTCGTTGCAAAGCCACGTAGCGCTGTCCACGTATGTAAATCTATAATTGGTGACGATGGTTCCTCACCGGCTGTGAGCAGCTAGTGTCCTTTACAATATCGCCTCTTTCTTGCTTTTACAGCTTTTTTACTTCCACATCAGGTGCTTTACACACCTCGAGTAGACGCACGTACCTTGCAGCCTTTTATATGGGAGGGTAGACAATTCTTTTTGGGGATAAGTTAAGGAAGGGGGAGGGGGGGGGGGGGAGGGGGTAGTATAGTACGGTACACGGTACTCTCACCATTGGCAAGCAGCGTGTCTTTCGACTGTGGTTTGAAGTCTCCGAGCCTCCCCATTCGTTACAACCGAGTTGTGCGGCCATGGTTGTACGCTTTATTTGCGACGTAGCGCCACAGCCGCGATGAACATTTTGACAGTAGCCCCAGAATCGTTCTTAATAAGTGAGCGTTCGTTATAACTGTGAAGCCTAAAGGCTGGTTCGGTGGTATATCTAGCAAATTCCTCCTCTAAGACTGAAGTAAAAGCGCCATATGCTGTTGACTAAATGGCGCTATTTTCAAAGCACTCGTAATAAGTGTCCAGGACGCGCTCTACAGTTTAAATGCGGCCCACTGCACGATAGTCTGTGGCAAAATGAAACATTCGCAGCGACACTTTATTCTTCACGTAGCCCCAAGTATTGTCGCATCTGAAACTGATTTACAGAAATAATTAAAGTCATAAAAAGGGAGAATGGGCTCACCAAATGCAGAGTTTAAGAAAAAATAGACTTTGGAGAAAGTCTCGTGATTTGGTGTAACATGTTAGAACTACATATTCACATGTAGTTTCCTGCAAAAAGGTGATCTAGCCTTTTTAATGCAGCATCCCGTTGATTACGATATACACTCTCTGCTGGTGCGGTGTGGTGAACAAAACGACGCTGAAGCTAGGCTGGGTTGGTCCTGGCTGGTGTAATTGCTTTTCTCTTAACGGTAGGGTGCCGCAACTTCTTTCTCTTCACTGGCTGTCTCTCAGCCAGGTTAGCGGCGATTGTTACTGAGAGGTGCCTAAACGCAACCTAAAGGTAACATACACTCACTGAAGATAGGAAATGATTACTGAGAAGGTAATTGCATAGTGTAGCCATTACCATACTGTCACATCCTGGCTCTGTTCACGGCTCGTTTTGCGGCTATTAAGAACCAAAACAGTACATAAAGCAACATAAAGGAGATCACACCCCAGGAAAAATGTCACTTATTTGAAAGCTAGGAAAGAAAAGAAGGTTAAAATACTGCCGTCAGTGGATTCGGACTGACGTTTCCGTGTTGAGATGAGTAGAGGTAATCCATTGGGCCACAGCATGTTTTTCTTTTTTTCAGCACGTTATTTATTACACTGAAACAATGTCTTATATACATGAAGTATGTACAAATGATTAAGAAAAAAGAATCAAATCAACACGATGCGGAATAGGATACAACAAGTCAAAACTCTAAACAAAAGGTAATGTACAGTGCATCACTAAGATTGAGTCCCATTCCGGTTCAAAGTCAGCCTCTACATACAATTCCCTTAAATTAATAATCATCTTACAGAAGTGGTCGTTTCTAGAAACAACAAATGTACAATGTCAGGAATGGCGGATTTTAAGTTCGCTCTTATTCGTTTTCACGATATTGTAGCCAGGTGACGCTGCTCAGATGACCCTAGACCCTACCGTTGGTAAAAGGGAATCCCGCTCCTGGCAGTGCGACCCTAACGGTGAACTTTTGCTGTTACCTGCGTGTACTTCCTCGTAACAATACATTGTGATGGAAGAATTTGAACCTTGTCATCGTGAACAAATCGAACTTAGCGACCGCATCATGTACTCGGATAAAATGACACTCCAGAGGTTTAGGCGAATGAGCTCAAAAGACGAGGTGCACGCGTTAAACCTGTCCTTACTATAGGCGCACCACAGCCGTCGGCATCACTCAAAATGTGGACGAGGCAAAACGTGCCCGCAAAGTTGGAAACCAAATACCTCTGAACCACCAGACGCGGATACTCGAATGCAAACCACAGAAAGACTGATAGATCTGAAAATGATTTGTCTCGGTCGGGAGAAACGAGTAAAGAAACGCATGAAAGGAAGATAGTGGCGGTCTACGTCTGCAGACATAGCAGCGACTGAATATCACACAGCTGCATGATGAACTCAAAAGAAAATGCATCATCCGCAATAAATGTGCATGAAGCAACCTCCCCGCTCTCCCTTTACTCATCTCCCATTCCATACGCGACGGCAGCTTGGTCAGAGCTCTTCAATGCATCGTGCATCTGCTTGTTGGCGCTCTTGTGGACACTGACCCGCATTCGAAAGCGAGCTTCCGCGCGCTCTCTCTCTCTCTGTCGTCGCTCGCGTGAAACTTCCCGAGCGGGAGCCTGTTTTTGCACAGCTCCCCACTCTTCTTCTACCTGTTCGAATCCTCGAGCCCATTTGAATAACGGGAGCACAGTATAAGAACACGCAACCGCGGTGACGCCTTTCTACGCTATGCATACAGCGCAGTCAGAAAAGTTATTTTTTCTCTCTTTTTGCTTTGCAGTTTTGTCACGGAAGGAAATGTAAGCAGTTTGATATGGAGCTAGACTAGCGATGCAAATCCGGTGCCTTAAACCGACAGGGGAGGCATGCGCTTCGTTCGGAGTTAATTACCATGCCTGCTGTTTCTTAAACACGGGCAGGAATGTCAACAAAAATAAGCTTTCTGCTTGTTCATTTGTTTGTTTGTTTACTTATTTACTTTACTGCTCCAAATCTTGAACACATATACATGGTGCGTAGAAAAAAGGTGAGTGCGCGAAAGACTACCAGAAAACAAGAAAAGCCGGTATTGGTAGAAGCAAGTTGAAATATAAATAATGCAGTTCTTTTAAATATGGCACTGGGCTTCGCATGATATCGCTGACTATCTGATAGCGAGCGCAGTGGCTTTGGTTGCCTCGATTATTTCAGAAGTGCAAGAGAGCAAGTTGCTCCCGAAAACTCCCATGCTTTAACCCTTGCATCAAGCAGTTGTAGGCTTACGCCATGTTTGTACCAAGTAGTAACTTCGTAAATATTATAACCAGGCCAGAGATACGCATTATAAATATTCGCTCTTACCTGCTGCACAGCTCAAATTTGTCACCAGCTCAGTAAATTTCCAATGAAGATAATTTTTTGTGAATACGCATTTCCCAAGGGGAGCTAGTTGTACAAGGGAACATGGACGACTCCCAGTTCGACTGCCAGCCAGTTCGTACGTTTAACTTCCCCGATCGTAATTATCATGTGTGGAATTAAACCTGAAAATTCGGGCCTAAGGCAAGCCTCCGAGTACCAGAAGGCAGATAAGGCTTCTTATAGCCAAAGACGCGCCTCAGCGGACAGTAGAAGAGAAAAGCCTGAGTAACGCTTCATGCTTTGTTATACGAGGCACTTGTTATACTTGAACTGAAGTGAAAATTTTCTAAGGCTGCATTCTGCAATCCACGTGCTTTTCCGATAAACATTCTTCCTTCAGATTCAATAAGAAACAATAAGGGAAATGCCAACTGACACTTTCTCCAAGCTGGTAATGTGCATACAGTGGATTATTAGAAGCGTAAAACAGACCAGAGTTTTTCTTATTTTTTAAGCGTTAAAGTTTCACAGCGAACAAGAAACCTAATACAAACACAGGCAGTGCGAAGGACGGATGCTGTCTCGAACTTGATTTGTTTCAGCATAAAAGCAACGAAAAAAACTTGCCTATGCGTGGAAAGATAACAGATGACAAAACAAAAAAAAAAAAACCCAGCCACAAAGACTAAGATGCCAACGTCTTATTTTCAGTTTGACTACAACCGCTATCTTATGTAGCCGAACTTCGCAGACACACTGATGCCCCCCGACACCGGTCTTTCGACAAAAACTTTTCCCAGCAATTCATGTGCGAGTGTTTCCTTGCTTCTACTTAGAATTATCTCTTTCAATCTTGGCTGACAGCATGGCTTAAAAATATAAAATATGCGGTAGTCGGGTAGGTGCGTATCATAGTTCTCTAGGAGGCGCTTGTGTTATTCTGATTCCTGCCCGACCATTCACACATCATCCAGTTTCGGTGAAGCAAACCTTTCCACATACTAAGGGGGTATCATGAGAGAGAGAGAGAGAGATGAGGTGGGTGCGTGCGTGCGTGCGTGTGCGTGTGTGTGTGAGTGTGTGTGTGCGTTTCATTTTACCTTTTAGAACGAACCTTCCCCTGAAGCTCTCTGACAGGTATATTGGCAGGCAAACATCTCCAGCAGGAATAAAAATATGCCTGCTCATCTTCCTCTCAAACACTGAACACAACAGGGAGGTGAAATTTACCCTATTTGCGCTATTCGTGACTCCGTTGGAATGTAGAACCCCCAGAGGAATTAAGGAGCGCCGACTGTGGGGAACCTTGCAAACCACCCATAGTATTCAAACCCTCCGCTATTGACTTGTTGATTTTCAGTAGCGAATCTGCACAGTGACTGAGTAGCGGAATAGAGTGAGAGATTCCTTGTCCGATTTGACCGATAGATAAACTCAGTGCATGAATTACTGAATAAAATAATTTATTCGACAAGAAGGCTTTTTTCTGCTGTGTATGGAAGGAAAATGTGTTAGGACTTATAATGTGCGAGGCCTCGTCAATCAAAAATCATCCAACCCACCACTGGCTCAGTGCCCACACTGAAGAGAGGCCACGCCGAAAACATCACACATCTGGCTGTGGTTGTGTATCACTGCTCAGCCTAAGATACATAACTGGTCCATCACAAGCCAACAAACCGGCCGTCACATGAAGAGGGTTCTTCAGCATCCAGGATGCAGATAACTCCCTCAGAAGAGTGTAGTGCTTCGCCTTCTGAGTGTAAGCTCCACATGTCTGTCTGATAGATATTAGATAGAATGAGCCTAATAAATGTTACGACAAGAAATAAACATTTCGTGCATTATGTACGAAATTGGGCACATGGTGACTTCAAAGGTTGTTCGGACAGTGCGCAGCAGCTAACAATGATTTCTCTGCTTTAAACATATTCAGCACCCTTCTTAATAGAACACGGGTTCATGTGTTCTACCTATGTCCTTATTCTTTTCTGCTAGCAATCCCAGCGAATTTTCAAGAGTCAGCTGAGCATAGGAAGGAGGGGGAGGGGTGGGGCTATGTTCTTAGACATACTCATGCAACAAGATGCCACCCCCCTTAATGTCACTTTTCATATTTATATTGTGTTTGCTTTGGTTTGGTTTGGAGGGTTGAAAGTTCCAAAGGAACGCGGTTATGGGAGAAGCCGTAATGAAAGGCTCCGGAAATTTCGACCATCTGAGGTTTTTAAACGTCAACTGACATCGCATAGCACATGGGCGCCTTGCTTTCCGCCTCCATCGATACATATTGTGTGGATTTTGAATGAAAGGGCTTCACCTTTCATCTCTACAAGTACTTCCCTCACAAATCCTAAAATTTCGATGCTAAAACCAGGAATATTTTCCGCATTTTTCATGTGCCTGTAAGAAAAACCTAGCTATTTGGCGTTCACGTTTCAAACCGAACTAATCAGTTTTCTAGATGCTCTCATGAAATAAGCCACATAACAAATTCTCTTTCCCGAGCAGTTAACTGTTTTCGTGCAGTCCCCAGGAATCGATATTTCCACCATAGGCTGCACACATACATACATGTGGTCTTTTAACACCAATAATGGTTCCCTGTCCGATAACCACTCTGGTTTAAAGGGGGAAATTTGTTTCAAATATCTAAAATAAGACCACCGTTGATGACAGAGACGCGTATCACCTGCTTAAGAATCACAAAACTATAATTAGGGTAGCCAACCAACAATGTACCCCGAACAGCAAACCATTGGTTCTGTCCCGACGGGTGATGAATTCGCCCAGAACTACGCTCGCGGGCGACGTTTGCACTCGCTCGCATGGCGTATGTGCCGCCATGTTTACCTAAGGTAAATACCTTGGTTGCGAGAACTCGGGCAGCGGCTTCAGACAACAGAGTCCCGGACTGACGACCCGACCAAGCTCAAACCCAGCTCCTAAACCAGCTTCAAGAAGTGCTTTATACTACTACTACCTAGTTTAAACGAAGCGGCGCAGATTAAACTTCATGAAAACGATGATACTCACTGCACAGAGCGAGAGTGTTTCAGTTTCACACGAGGTGGGATCGGCTGAGGCGATAGCATAGTGCTCACGTGACTGGGGCTAGGAAGCTGATTTTATCGTTCTAGCGCGTGTTGAAAACCCAGTCGTAGCAATATTTTTCTCTACTGACCGTTCGTGCAGACACGCTCTGTCGAAGCACTCTATCCACAATTCCGGTCGACGCCTCTAATGAAGCCAGAAAGACTTTCGCCTTAGCAATATTCAGGGAAAGAGGTTATGTAAATTGACGAAAACCAGATTACGCACCAAGTGGTCATTGAATTTATTCTGAGAATATGCAGAAGGCGGTTATCGGATAACTAACGAAAACTTCGTAGAAGCGCTCGCTGAGAGTAACATGACTTTTGCCTTAAAAACAATATATTTATATAAAAACCAGAACATGTAAATTAACGAAAACCTAATTACGTTTTAAGAGCAGTCAGAGCCAATATTTCAAGCATAATATGCAGAAGCAGGTTATCGGTTAAGTGACCAAAACTTCGCAGAACAGCTCGTTGAGGGTAACGCTGCAAATGTTGAAATATAGCGCCACAAGTTTAGGTATTTCATCATGTAGCCTCGCGCACTGTCTCAAAGGCGCGTAGTCTGCAGTATATTTTAGCAATATAGGGCAACGATTTGAAGTTGTTGAGTATTTACTGCACGAAGGGCGCGTTGAAGTAGCGTCCAAAGTTTCGTTACGCATACGCTATGCCGCGCAAACAATATTTATGACGTCAAACCAAAGTGCAGTGTTCGCAACATCCTGTCTCAGGGGTGCTAGTAGTACGAAGTTACGTTATTCTAATTTTTCTTGCCCCCCCCCCCCCCCTCCCCCCTTCTCCTTTTCTTGGACTACCAGTGATGGCTGAGCTATTAAGGGAGGCTGTAGTGGACGAAGAGATGATGGCTACCGAGTGAAAATTAGGCCGAGAGTTCTTGGGACACTATGCACGGCATGCATAAAAGACAGAGCGAAAATTGACCCTCTGTCACGAAAAAAGAAACAAAATGTTGATGTAGTGGTTTAAACTACTTGGCTTCTCGAATGAAATCGGGCGAGGGGGGGGGGGGGGGGGGAGCGATGTTCACTGTTCACTTAACCTTTCTCTATATGAGCATGAGGCGACTGCGTTAATGGCTACCCTCCGCTGGTACATCAACAGATTCTCGTTCAAGTTGTTCAAGTACGTGCACTTTTCTACTCGTACATCAATGACCTTTTCAATTTGTGTCTGCATTATCTCACTTATACTAACTAGCATACACTGTAAAATACCACATTACATGAAAGGCAATCCGACATAGATATAAACCCATAGATAGATATAAACATAAGTGGGGAGTCAAGGATGCTGGGGACTCAATGATGCTGGAAGACTGCACTGGGGAGACGGAGATCCTGGAGGACTGCGTTTACGAGCTCAGTGTCCCATCTCAAAAGCGAACCTTGAGTTGGCAGCGCCTGCCAACGCGGCCATGTCGTGCGGTGTCGTGACGTCATACAACGCAGACGATCATTCAGTGCACGGCTATGTCCGCTGCCAAATAAAACCTGCCAAGGCAATTGCCTACGATGTTTTCGCTCACAACGCAGACGCCAGATTTCCTGGATAAAGGAGCCCTTAATGCTCTCCCGTTAAAATATTCGGGTAGATTTTACCCGACGCATAGTTCGAGCTATTTGCATAATTTGTCAGTTCGTAGCTGGGTTGCTTAATTTTTTTTAACACAGTGCAACAAACGAAGGACAAGCGAGTAGACAGGAACTCTGCTGGATTGTCCTTCGTTTGTTGCTCTGTGTGTTTAAAAAAAAATGTTGCACCAATTAGCTCAACTCTACGTTTTGTTGCTTAATTAATATTCTTCGGTGCGAGTTTGACAAATCAGCGCGAACCAACGCTAAGCACTTTTACGATGGCGCAGAAATGCACGAGAGTGCACGTTAGGAACCTAAGTAAAAATAATATTCGAGGAAATAACCGCTGATCAGTGCTTTTTTCTTTACTTGATGTTCCCCACAAAGCACCTTTAATTAATCGCGTGCCCTAGTAACCATAGCAACATGTCATAATTAACGAGCGCCGTCTGATGTCTCGCTGCTGGAAAGAATGGGAGCGGTGAGTGATACGCTGAATTATTAATAATTAAGCAAGATAAGTACATCATTTTATGAATCCAAGAAGGTCTTTGAAAGTGCGACAAACGGCATTACAGCAGACATTCGCGCCTTCCTTGGCAAATGCTAAAAGCGGCGTTTGCTAATAAACTTCAGTAGCGCCTAGCAGGGTACAAAGAAAAGCTTTTCCGGAGTAATAACGCGTTTTGATCGCGGCCTCATAATGAGCTTCGCCGAAAGATAGGGCAATGCACCCGTTTATTGCATTCCGCAAATGCCATGTCAGCATAGGTCCAACTACCTGTGCTACCGAGATAGCGCACAAGGCCCCTGGCGGCCGGAACGGAAGTAAATAACAAGAAGCGCGTCGCCGCCAGTTCCATGGAAAAACGAGCCGCCTGACTCATCAAAGTCGTTCTTGTTCACAGCTGCCCACGTGAAAACGTTTGTGCAGGCGGTTACCGAGGCAACGGGCGAGTGTGCAGACGACAGACGAGTTTTGTCTGGACAATCGGAAGAGAAGACTGTCTTGTCGGCCCGTGTTGTCAAACGTGGGAAGGCCTCTAGACACGCGTCAGCCGCAGAGGACGACACGTGCAATCAAAGACAGTGTGATCACTTTTTTCACTGTCGAAAGGAAATTGGCGTAAGAATGTTAATATCAGCCTCAATCGTGAATTTCGTAGAACGACTCTGCCGCAGCCGCCCACAGGCGCTGTCATACTATACGAAAGCATATAGTAACTGATAGGCCACGATGTGCTCTAGTTTTGTGAGCTCATGAGAGATTACTTAAATATTGGTTAGTCTAGTTAAGATAAGTTTTGCTTCAACGAGTGAAAAAAGCTGTTCAGCTGCCAAGAACCGCCCGTTTTCTGCGTTTTCGGCGCGTTCCAGGCGAATACTCGATCCTTGTTGTTGTTGTTTTATTGTTGTCTGGAATCTCGTCTTGCTGGCTTATCTCTATTCTATATCTTCCTGGTAAAATATGTGACAACTGCTAATATTATTCGTAATATATTTTCTACGTATAGTTCTCTACATGTTTCTTACATATTACATATAACTTTGCTTGCTGTTTCCTACACCGTATGAACCCAAGTTCAAAAAAAGTATCTAAACGCATGTTTGTATTTCAGTGCCGCTTATTTGTGCTTTCTGGAGAATGACCCTACAACAACTGAGGAGTTCTCACTGAAACAAGCAGAGATCTGCTTGAGCGAAAACATGTTCGCAGCGAGTTTAGCTGGGCACAAGGTCAACAAAAGCCCGTAACCGCCTTTCAATTAAATATGCACTATTAGCGTTGACAAAAACATGTGCACTTAGCAATGCTTCACAAACTGCTGAAAGCCACCTGACCGTGAGGAATATTAATGTCACCTAGCGTTCCTTCTACCGCATTTGTATTAGTCTCCCTACCAAGTGGCCGATGCGATGATAAGGACCGTACAGTCGCGCTATAATAAATGAATCAATGAACCCGAGGGACGGCAGAAATACATGGCGAGGACTTTCGTCACCACGGCCTCTACGTTACAGCAACAGAAGCGCGGAGCGACGTTGTGAGCTTATACTTCCCTCGCGTATCGTAGCAAGCACTTTAGAAGCACTCCTATGGAGTTGTTGCCTGCTGACGACAACATTGACGTCACATGAGAGCTGTATATAGAATCTGAATAATAACGTCGTATATTACTTGCCCCCCAATCGTTCTTCGCTATCACGGCCATGCCTTAGTAAAGCAAAGGTAAACACGTTGCGTGGCAGTAATATTGGTGCATGTCCGCGAGTCAAAACCTGCCAGGAAGGGGATACAAAAAGCAACACCAAGGTGCCCACTGTCCTTGCTCGCGCTCCTCGTAGTTGAGGGAAAAAAAATAAGAGATTCACTAAACGAAGAGAGTAATTAGCACGTACACGCGACTGCTTTTTGAGCAAAAAGCCAATTTTCTTGTAGAACCTAATTTGAAAAAGCCTATGCGCACTGGTATTTTCCTTGAAGAATGTCAGCACCCACTCCGGAGTACAATGTTTGCACCAGTTCATCTGATAAAGCCCTACACTCCAACAAAACAATCTCTCACGTTTCTGTGTCCTAGGTGTTGCTAAGCGTTGAAATATGCATTTGAATGGATCGTTAATTTAGTGATGAAAAAAAAAAAAAGCGCCCCATGAGAAAATAGTAAGCAAGCAAAAGTTCCAGTCTAAATAACTTCTTGTCTCGTCAACAGCATGTGAAATAGCTTCTTTGAAGGCATAGGTATGAGCAGTGAAACCATCCACAAGCCACCTTATTTGTCATTCACCAATTAAAACTGCCTTCAATAACAGATAATTCTTGGGTTTTCAATTAGTTTTTTAATTAAAAACATCCTTTACTGTCTATTTTTATCTTAAAGCCCTCTGTATCCAGAACGTACAGTAGGACGTGCACCGTTAGTAAAACCTTCTGCGATTTCCAGATAACCACACTGTTTTATATGCGAGCCCCGCTTCATATATCCTGGCGCTTCAATTTGGCATCATGGGAATGTCTACGCGCGAAACGATTGCACGCTACAACGCTGTGCCTACGAACACGTCTTCTACAAACAATAAATTTGCTTAGAAAATTTAAAATTGAAGCTGCTCGAATTTGCACCGCGTGTTCCGGGGCGAGGAGGCGAGACAAGCGAAGGATAAAATGTCGCGGTGACAAACAGCCGGCAGCCGTTTTCCAATGCGCTTACAAGGTCATTTGTATCGCCTATATTGTCTCCGCAATCCCTCACTTGCGCCATGTTCCCCCCGCTACCTCGTATGTTGCGTCCAAGTTTGCACAGCGTCCGCAAAGCGGTGGAAAAGTGTTCTTTGTGTTCTTTACTCGTCATCTTGTTCTCCGTGAAGGCGAACGCGCAAGTGAACATTTGCAAAAGCGATGGGGCATTCTGGCGAAATGGCTTCTCCCTGCACTGCTTCTCGCAAAATGAATTCTCCAGAAACGGACGGCTGCACGACTTGCGAAGTGGGAAATAAAAAGGTACAAAGCGTTTAAAAAAAATTGTGAAGGAACCAAAAACCCATTCTGTGCCGCAAAGTACAGTTAAACACGACATTCTTTCTTCGTGTGTTGATAAGGAGCAAAGAAGCAAGTCATACTTCAAAATTACTTCGCTGTTCCTCGTCCAAATTTACTTCAATATTGAGGTACCATACTCTAATTCCTGAAGCTAATATATCAACACCGTTCAGCGGACACTCGGTGCTGTCAGGTCTGACATATTATAACCGATTTTATAACGCATGTGCACTCGACATAACGAATATTAAAATCTCCTCTCTTCAAACCTTCTTAGTGAGCTTTCCCGACTCCCTTTCTTCCGAAGTACGGATGTAATTAAGTGGAACCTTTTTGAAGATGATACAATTTTAAAAGGAGCGAAAAAAAATCTCATTTTCACCTCCTTTTCAAAGTCAACGGTGCACAAATCTTGCAGGGAACGAAGGCTGAGTAAATGCTTTTTTCGTAAAAATGCCATTTCAATTTAAGTGCAAGATCTTGTAGTAGTTCAGATGAAAAACGTTTTATATTGTTGTAATTTGTTTTGTTTTGTTTTATTTCTCAAAACAGACTCGGTGTTGAAGATAACTAAAGACGTCAAGTGTTCTTGTCGAAACGTTTGCTAACGGCATGAGGTTCTCTCTCAGCCCTTGCTCACTTTTATTTGTGTTCACAAGGATCTCTTCTTTCTGGGTTCTTTCTACAGTACTAGAGTTCATGTAGTTAGGTGATTGCACGCGTGTATTGAAAGATATATACAAATATTATGCTTTCTCACCTCTCGGAACACGGTTACTCTCTCCTCACCGTGGTCATATTGTCAGGTATACATATTGTAACACTCCTGACGTCGCCACGTCATCATCATCCACCTGGTCTTTAACAACACATATTTTTTTTTTTCTTTTTAATCCGCACCGCAGTCAAGTGTTTGCCCACTCGAACCAAAGAAAGAATAATCTTGTCTTTATGATGGTCGCAAAACACATTGTCATCGCATAGCCCATAAGAATATTAGTACACTGCATTTCTCTTCGGTATTTTACGTCCAGCCCACGCCCCTGCACAAGCCCTTCAGTGACAATAGATAGAAAGCATACTAAAGCATGCTGTGAGCCCGGTAATATAAGCGAATGGGTTGGGAAATGATCTCGTCTTCTGCAACATTATTCAGATATCCAGAGATAAATAGACTATGCATTTTCTTGTTAATGCGATGGCGTCAAAGACGTCATCCTCCAGAAATCCGGTGTAGGCGTGTTGTCGACGTTGCGTTGTGAGTGAACAACCATGGGCATCGCACTGGTAGACGGTAGCCGGCAGCTGATGTGACCACACACTGACTGGATTTAGGATTGCCTGAAGTTACGTTTGGCAGGAGCTGCCATTCGGAAGACTTCATTCTGGAGGATGATATCAGAATCATCCTGCCAGGTCAATTGCATTCACGTTACCTTAACGCCACCCAGGCAAATTCATACGGCTTGGTTAATGCGGGAATTTATATATCGGCTGGTCGCCTATAGGCTATGGCTTCATACTATTAAAGACGGAGCTTATAGTGTGTCCCTTAATTTTGGAATGGACATGGATCCGTTCATTCGCACCTGGATCAAAAAAGCTGATCGATTCGGATGGTGGTTCGAGTATTGGCGGTTACACGATTCTTTTTTTCTGTCGGTATGTGAGGACACGTTCTGATAACAGGCTCTGATGGCCGGATCTGTCCACATCACTCATGATCCGAGAAATGGTTTCCCATTAATATATCACACAATATCGGCCTCACTCACAGTTTGAATCAAAAGCCGTGCTGTTTCTCTCCTTAGACTGCGGCGATATTCCATGTCCTAGTGCCCATCTCTTCAGTGACAGGCCAGAAACTTTGTACACAAGGGGCTAAATCAAATCTGATTGACGTCGCCGTTTTTGACGCCACTTTTTCGCGTTTAGCGTGACTTGCCCAGCTTAGTAAACAGACCGAGTCGTCCTGTATTAAACCAAAACCTTCATTTTGCCGAGGTCCACGACATTCAACACCCCTAGTTACAACAGTGCAAAAATATGTACACGGCTTCTAAAGCTGACAACAGCACATGTCTTCAAGCAATTGTCACTCCGGCTTGTTTTTTCTTTAAAGTCTGTCTTTTATCTTTAAAAGCCAACGCTTAACTTTAAAGCTGTAAAGCTTTTATCTTAAATATCTTAAAGCCAGCGTTCATTTATATCTTTCTAATTTGTATTTTCTCTTTCATTGTTTATTATTGGGAACTAATTAGGACGCCAAGGATAGACACTTCGGCAGCGGAATATACACAGGCTTCATACAGAAATGTTTCGCATAGCAAATTTCGTTCGTCGCAGCGTGTGCACCTAATAAATCGCGGAAAGAGCGTTTGCCTTGCTGGAATCTGCACTGCGATCAACGATAGCGGGAGTCACAATCTATTAGGATGCTAAATGCTGGCAAGGAGGCATAATTTTCACGGTCTATCTCTAAGCAAATTCCTTCTCGCTAAGCCTACTTTTAAAAAGATAATTTGTATTCCCCTTCCCAAGTGGAAGTGTAACAGGAAACGCTGGGTTGTAGAGAAAATTCGCCTTCGTACTTACACATCAGTTCACGCCACCATATCTCCTTAAATGCATTCAAAATAACGAAATCGGAATTGCAAACTCACAACAGCAAAGACAACTGTGAGAATGCCAGAAAATACCACTGGTACATTAAACCGGTTTGACATTTTTTTCAGGCCGTGACCAACTTTGTGGACGTACGGAACCACAACAGGACTTTCATTTCCCGTCAGTGGATTCCTGCCCGCACTAGACTTCATATTCTTCAGACGTCTTGCCGCCACTGGGACAGGCTTTCTTTGTGTGTATGAGAGAGTTTATTTCTGTTTCCTAATGCCAAGGATAACCAGTAGAGAATGCTTCAGTGCGCTACTAGAATGGCCTGTGGCATAAATTGTGGACCACCACTATGTAAACAAAGCACGTCGGAAGAAAACAATTGCAAGCTTTTTTTCATTCACCACACCCGACAGCAAAAGGCACTTTCCACAGGAAGCCGCACGCCTCAAACCAGCTTGGAAGAGGCCAATCGAGAAATGGATACGCTACCTTCGCAGGAAAGAATTTGGTGTCTATAAACGTGTAAAAAAAGATGCCGCTGCTAGTACATGGTGTCGTTCAAGCCGGACGTTTTGCTTGTGCTGTAAAAGCTTCGTCTGAAGACGTTTTCGTGTTCCCGTAAACCAGTGATGCATCACAAGTAAATCCGAGGAATACGATAAAAGTCGTTTCAGCCTCAGTGCTCAGTCCTAGAGCTTAAACGAACAGAACGAAAACGCATTGCGGCGCTATCTGGCTCGGCAGCGCCTTCCTACTGGAACTTGTAATTTCTAGGATACTTTGATCTGTACTTGACGCGCTAAAAGAATTCTAGGCACGATTACGATTCTCCGTAATCTTGCGCATATTTAGAGTTTTTGCGATATATCCTGACAAAGAATTAGCGAGATGCTTTTATCTACGTTCAGTTAAAAATCTCCCTTAAGTTTTTTTTTTTCACGACAAAAAGAGCATTCCCCGGGAGAAGAGAAAGAAGAGTCACGAGCTCTGCACTGCTCGTTTGTGGTTCTTGTTTCTCGTCTTGTGAGAATTTTTTTGGCTCCTGGCTTTATCGCCCAGTTACACAGGCAGCTTCACAAATGGCGAGGAGGCTCAAGCGGCGAACGGACACATAAGAATTGCGCTCTAAAAGCGATCGCATACTGCCGATTATTTCATTCATGGAGACTCCGGTCTCTCACCTCACTGAGCTTTGCCCAAATTTGAATTTGAACTAGGAACTAAATGTCACTACGGTGGAGCGACTCCCAACACTACCTTTCAACAAACTAAACCTCTCAAGTCACCTCTCGAAACGTGTTCTAGAGCGAAATGATCACCCGGAAGCCAAATGTCAGGCTCAAACACAGGTTAGAAATCTACTGAAATGCCGCCTTCAACGCCGCATTCTTCAATGGTTTAGTGAGGAATTATGAGCAACTAGCAAAGTAATTTCTTAGCAAAGCAGCGAGCGGTCACTGACAGAGTCGCCTATACGCAGCGCGAGGTGTAATTTGGGTTGCTACTGCTCTTCAAACTAAGCCGCTAACATTCTAGATTTACTTCAACTAACGTATTTCGGACTTAGGCATGTCAAAACAGGAACAGTGACAGCAGCTAGGAAGAAGACACGCAGTGATAGACGACGAACAGCACTCCGTTTTCGTCCAGGCCGGCAGACTAGGCTGACTGCCAACTGTGCCGGATGCCCAGCTCACTCGCACGCCCACCGCTGAAGCAATGACGTCACCCGACCCCTTAAGAAACTGAAACAGGAAGCGTGGTTTGAAAGCGTGAGCCTTCCTAGGGTTAACTAGGCGACGACCGTGGAATGCGGTCGCGTGTTTTCTCGAAGTTTCCTGACTTGAAGGCACTACCCTGCGGAGATCAATTTAGAACCGGAGTGGTAAGAATAAATAAACCGTTATGTTTCGCGCCTGCACGCAGAAAAACAGACGGGGCGGAACAAACTGCGTCCAGCAAGTAAGCATGCGTCTACGTGGGATTTATATATCTAGTTGTGGTTAATTCTTTTACCCACTCCCTTCGGAATGATTCACGATACATTCTAACAAAGTAATCAAATTTGAATTGAATAGCTTCGTCAATGCCTCCTTTTTTATTTCTGAATTTAAATCGACTTGAGTGACACCTTTATAGGTTTCACTTTCTTAAAATGGCGGTAGTTTTTTTGCACTCGCCGTTGCCATGAGGTTTCTATACTTCATCTAAAGGACAAACTGTTGCCGCCCTAGCTGCTCTGTGAGAGCAATAATTTCAAAAAAGTGCTGCTATCATCACTACAAAGCTGTCATCTCGGTTGTAATTCAAAAGTCGTTATCAACCCCTCTCTGATGTAAAGCCCTGGGAGCAAAATAAATCAAGTAATTCTCTCGGCAGTCTGCGTATGTACATCTGGAGGCGAAATGCTTACCTGGCTATTGGTGATAGGTAATTTCGCATTTATTTTTTTCCCACCTGGGTGATGTGGTTGAGCGCGAAATAGGCATCAAGTGAATTCCATCACCATATAGCTGAGCTGGGAGTCTATTTCCTGCATGTTTCGCCCCTATCCCAAAATATTTACTGGCTATTCGCAGAAACGTTTCTCATACTTTCAAAACAAGAGGGTCAAATTAAAAGCTTTTTCCAATGTTTCCCGCAATATATAAGTTAATTCCCCGTAATGACCAGGTGGACATACGTCTTCCTAGTGATAAAACATCGCACATTTGACAGCGATCGTGAAAATGGGGCGAAAAGGTAACACATTGTGCTATGAAAACTTGTTGCTCGCCTAAGAATCGCCGACGGGTCAAAATTTGCCCAATGCTCTCCATTGTAGTGCACATCGTAATCTAACCGTTCTTCTATAGTTAATTCTATCATCTAATTAACACATACAAATATCAAGAATAATTACCAGAGCTCTCCCAGAAAATCAACAAGACGTTATCGCTGGTCGCGCTCAACAACCGCAAGCTTTGTTAGTTTTATTGTACAAGGCTCTGATGCGGCTGGAATAAAATAAGAACTCACTAGCATTTAGTGTGGCATTTGTACAGTCGTTACTGTAGTTTCCCGTTCCTTACATTGCCAGACACTCGTAGAAACAGGCATCTTTGCGATTAAAACGTCAGTGGACAGGCGTCCAAATCGTTCTTAGACTTTGATCGATGGGCATTATTGACCTCGCCCTTACTCTTGAGCATGCGCCATTCCTCACTTACGCTGGCGACATAAAGGTAGCTAAATAAAATAGGTCACTACTGTAATTATACGTGTCTGGTTTCTCCTGCTAGCGTGCCACCGACTAACTCTTACTGAACAGTATGGAGGCTTCTTTGATACATGCGAAAACGAATGGCATGCATTTTATGCAACAGATTTTTGATATCCTACATACATATATGAGGATATAATAGGGAAGTTCGAAATGTTTTTACCTTTACGCTGAGCTTTGCTGCCCGCACAAGCCACATCGCCAGAAACGCCCTTAAAACCTTTGGTTCACTGAGTGGAGCTTGCAACAAAATTTGAAGCCATGCACCAGATATTTATTAAACATTATTGCTCCTTGCATCGCGCAGTGGAGAAATACCCTTAAGTCAAATGAAACCGCACTTGGCGGCGGACAAAAGGTCGTATAGAATGGGTTCGAGCGAAGAGCCTCGCCACTGATAATGTCTCTGTCTAAAGAAAAAAGAAAGAATTACTCCTGCCTCCTATCTTCCCAACTGGATTATTATCGATTTATTTCACCCCAGGAGCACAGAAGCAGATGAAGCCGAACATCTTTGTTATATACTTTCCAGTGATGTTACCGAGTCCCTGGAACCTCTCAGCAACACATAGTTTCATATCCCGCATGAGCTCAGAAAGTATCTCGGCCTTTTCATGTGACCCGGAGCATCCCCAAAAACATAGTTGTAAGCAATTTCAATACAAAACGTATTGAGAGCGTCTGGATGATTTCATCGGTGACTGTCCACTCTATAAAAGGCTGTGGAGGCCGTGGCAGGAACCAGTTCCAAGTCTTCTCATGACCGACTATTGAAAATGTCGTCTCACTGAAATTATTTCACTGAGACCTTCTAGATATTGCATTTCTTGCATTACTTCAATTATGTATATTATACCCAGTGATATGTTATATTTTGTTATTATATACCTCTATACGTAAATCAGGTAAACATGAATAGTTTCAGTCTGCTAAGATGTTTTCATTTCTCTTTCGGAATATTCATATCATTTATTTCCCTTTCCGAAAACTAAGAACTCAGAACTGTTTCTGAAAGTACGCTCCTGTGCTGAATCTACAAAAGTATTTTGTGTTGATGTTGGCCTTTTTATGTATTATATCGCTTATGGCCGTAGAATACGCTGTTTTTTTTTTCGTTTGACAGCCTTATTGTTAGCGCGTCACCATCATTTTCGGATGGAACGGCGCGAATGAACGAAAGAAAGGACACACGGAAGAGTACTGCTCTGACCTATAGTGAACTACTATCAACTCGTCTGACTGTCTGGCTAGCATCAACAGAGACAGGGTGTGCCTTGGAACTTGGAATGATCGTTGGTCGATTGGTACCATCATTTTCATTACTATTGTGTGTATATTGAAATGTTATATGTAAGTGTACCTCTATTAATCCTCATCACGTGTATTCAGATGCCTCTAAACGACTCCTAACGATCTCTGTAAGCCATTTTCATGCTAAATGACATTGGGCTCATGCGATTAGCACTGTGTGTTATTTACTGTTCAGTGCTGTAATTTTTGTTCATTAAAAGGCGTTTATTTGTTCTGTTATTTTTATTACCATTACCTTTAGCTCGCCGATGTTGCCGGCTCTAGTTCTGCTAGTTTCCCGCTAACTTTGACAGGCCCGTTATATATGTTTGTCAGTACGCTGATGCAAGAAATATTATTTTTATAACGATCATTAATGAGCTCCGTAAGGTCCTTAAAACTCGGAACTCAGAACAGTGGCCACACCTTTTTTGGGGGGTTAAATCGCTGATACACACACACCCATTTAACCAATCGTTTGATTACTAACTTAACCGTTCCATCACCCTACAGGTAAGCGTTTACACCTATTTAGCACGCGAAGGTCTTTTAAAGATACGATTGTGGCATCATGCATTGATCGCAGCAATGCGGTTGCGCTTAATAGCGCCACCTCAGCGTGGGAGATGACAGTGAAGCAAGTCGACCATTAGTTTGCTGTTTGCAGTCAGCAATAAAAAACTGTACCGGTAAAAAAGAGAATTTAACTGGGACTGGGAAAGCAATTTCAAATTTATTATTTATGACCCCTTTGTGATTAAATTCCGAGTTCCTAGACATATTACCGCATAAAATCTGCTGAAAAAAAAAAACGGTTAAATGCAGACATAATAATTGCAATTCATTCTAATGTCCTATTTTGAAAACGTTGGAAATGTTCCCCAGAAGGCAAATATTTACAATCTGAATTTCACATAGTAAGAATTAAAGAGGGACTCCTTCGAAGGGCCGCTACTTTGCACACGAGTCCTAAAACCTTCAAACAGCCGCGCCGAGACACGGTACAATTGTCCAAATCTTGCGAAATAAGAGAAATAATGATAAAATGTTGCTCACTGACGCCTATGATTATAACTCTATTAATGTGTGCAATTCACTTAGCGACTACTTAGCTGCCGCGTCTCGCAATATGTAGTATCATGGCTCATGCGCACGTAACCTCTCGGTAATAGCCTCAGCCATTATTCAAAAAATAACTAAAATAGAGCTCTGCAGCATCTTCTCTGGCTTCCGGCTATACAGAAGCCCCGGTATCGACGGTATTTTCATAGCCCTGCTTAAAGGGAACTTGGATATCCTTCTTTGTATTTTTCCTGTAATGTTAAATAGGTTTATCGACTTAGAAAATCTCCACCTGCCTTAAAGATTGCTCTGCTTATACCCCTTCTCAAGAATGAAACAAAAAAAAAAAAGGGATAAAGCTGATAACTATAAACGTATTTTTTTATTTTAACAGCCATTAACTAAATCAATAAGACACCCTTGCGCATTACTAATTCATTAAGATTACTACATCACCTTTCCTTCGGCAGCATTCAAGCACATCACAACGTCAATTGGAATTTGTATCTCTTTTTGGCGAAATTTCCGGCCTCCTTCATAAGGGCTTTAAAGATAACCTGTTTACGCGCACGCTTTTTCCAGACGTTACCGAAGCATACCATTTAGTGATCCACAGTATATCCTCATTCAGTAGCTCCACCTATCGAATGGTACAGGTTACTACTACCTGCTTGACCATTTTCTATCGGGCTGCGCCCAAGTCTTACAGCGTAAAATTGACGACAGCAGGGAAGTCTGTTTTCGAAATGAGGTGGCGCAGGGCTCCGTTTCGTTCTTTTCCTTCCGAGTCTTTTTGTTAATGACTTTCTGAGCAGCTGTCTAAGCGCACGATTTTTTCAATATGTTTGTGGTACTATCTTTGGTGAGCCAACATATCAAAAACAGGGCAGCAATGAACACTCTGCGAGATAACGTTCCAGCTTTTGTCAAGTGGTTCGTGTCGACCCCTCTAATAAAAAGTATTACATGTTTTTGATCCCCCCCCCCCATAAGTAGGCTGCGATGGATATATATATTTACTTTTGCCTACAAATGAGGCCTCTGCTTATTGTAGGTGAGTGCAATACATGTACTCTTAGAAATTGTTGGGACTGTATTTTGAGAGTGACTGTTATGGAGAACTGATACCGCGCATTTTGTAGTAATTTTCGTGTGTATCATTGCTACCATAAATTATCACATCTACACGTCTTTTCTGTTTCCAAAATGGTCGTTTTTGCGCTCGCCGAAAGCAGTCTACGGTAATCGAAAACCCTTTTTTAAACTTCTCTCAGCACCTTCAAAAAGGGGCTGATGTGCTATGGGGCATTTTGATAAGTGTTGCGTACAGTTGCATGATACCGGATGACATATCCTTGTTTGGCTTTCTGGTCACGCTTTTGTTTCCCCTTCTCGAGCATTCTGTCATCTTTCGCTATTTTGGAAGTAGTTATATTAAGAACGTCGATATCCCATGCTGTACAGTTTGCAATTTCTTTTCAGACGACTATGCCCAAATCGATTCAAAGTCGACCCGCCAACGGTTCGTTAAAGGAACAAGACACTGAATTTTCCAGTGTAGTCTCATATGGGTTCCAGGACTGTTTAAATGAGTTTTCTTTTACGCAGAGTTTATATTTTCTTTCTGCTTTTTGCTTGTGCGTCTTATAAGCAATTCTTTGTGTTGTCGTGTGAAAGAGGATTATCGCAGTGTGTTTCGAGCTGTTGGGAACATGCGCACTTCCTTTCCACCTCCGGACGTGGTCGTCTTCAGTGTTGGCTACATTAGCCCCCCCCCCCCCCCCCCCCCCTTCTACCCATTTTGTTGGGTAAGCATGAATGATTTCTTTTACACTCAGTCGCACCTTCGTACCTCTTTCTGTTTGCTTGTGCTCTTTTTCCGCAGTTCGCATATAAAGTTCCATTTTGTTGAAGTCTCTAAAGTACCAGCCAAATTTCCTTTCCTTTTATGTTGCATCTGCCTCTATACCCGACGGTATCTGACTGCAACTGAAACGTTCTTTTTTTTTTCTTTTCTATGAGGACCTAATCTAGCACACTTCCCATTGGATTCGACTGGCCAGCAGCTTTGTGAAGCGCATTTTGTTCTATAAGCATTATTACCGTCCTTTAAAACAACTTTATAATCACGTATTTCTGCATAAATATATTCTACTCTCATATCGTTATGCAGTGATGGAATATGTAAGCTCTATTAAAGATCTCGTAGTGGTCTACGATGGCAGCCTTTCCTGTTATGAACGCGTCTTAAGTATGAGTTTTCTTTACGCAGAGTTTATATTTTCTTTCTGCTTTTTGCTTGTGCGTCTTATAAGCAATTCTTTGTGTTGTCGTGTGAACGAGGATTATCGCTGAATGCTTGAATCTACAGCGACCGTGTGTGTGTGTGTGGGTGTGTGTGTGTGTGTGTGTGTCTCCTACTGGTCATGCGTCTTTTTTTGCTGTTCTTTTCTTTTGAACATGTACTACCCCGCTCAGCAATTCACACTTCTGAACTACGAAAGGCGCCGTGGGTTAGTTCTAATCTGAAATATTTGACGCCAAGATCTGCGCAAAAAAAAAAAAAAAAAAGAAATTGTACATACGCTTAAATACAGTATCCGTGTGTATGGTATCATGGGTTATACTTGCGGGCTTCTCTGTTTATACGGCCGTGTCAATAATATGTAGAAAAAGGCGTTGAACTTCCATTACATATTATTGTCTTCTTACACCCCTCGCTGAAATCCTTTTTAATAACGTTGTTTATTGCCTCAGGACATACTGGAATATCTAAAAAAAATTTAAAGGAGTATTAAATGAAAAAAAAAAAGATGAGTTGTTCAGCGAAAGGCCCACTGCCGTCAGGTGCCTAATTCTCGTCGACTTCAGTGCCGGGCAAACCCACAAGTGGTGAATATCTGCCTCATTCAGTTCCTGTATTTCATAATTGTTTATAAACAGTCGTTCATTGCCGTATTAGGAATTCGATCTTTTTAGTGGAGAATATTATGATTTGTACGCTGCCAAAATCCACCCGATATATGGTACCGCGAAGCTTAAGGATGTATGAAGAACAAGACGCTGTGCTCATTTGTCCGAAATTGTTAATGATTTCCGTGAGGAATTGTTTACCTTTAACTCCTCGCGGAACCTGAGGTCCACTTGAAAGCTCGCGGTTGACATCGGTGTTATTTACTAATTTCTTGTTCATCATCAAGACGCAAGTGATTGTACATTTAGTAGTGTTCACTTTTGGAATAGCTTTTAACTCTGTGCTTGATTTGTGAATTAATTTGGCTTTAGCATTGTAGCAATGAAGTTTTTCATTTAATGATTAGCTACAGCATGTCGCTTTGCTATGACTGCCGGCTTTAGTCCCCAAGTTTCTTGCCGGCATTGAAGAATCTGAGCTTCTTGTACACTCTCTACAAAGTGTATATAAATGCGAAAGCAATTAATGAGAGTTCGACTTCTCTTTTTGGTGCTTTGTATTCTTGTGAGCAATAAAATATTATTATTATCTTGAGGGTATTTGGAAAATCGGGGCACATTTACTTGTCCTTCTGATTACGAACATTCGCAGCCGATGAGTTGAAGAAAGTATACAGCTTGCTGTGCTAGGACGAACTGGAGCGCACAGGTATTGTACTTGCCTAGCAATTGAGTTCAGCGTCATGCCGGGTATTGTGGAGCTTTGTATCGTGATTAGTTACACATAAGTTCAGGTTTTTTTTCTAAATACATTAGTAGCTCACACATTTTCAAGTAGGCCCACGCTGATCATCATACTTCTGCATAGTTATCGCTCAGTCCAGCATGAATTTTACCCGAGTAGAAATCAGCTATAAAATATTCGAAAGTTAAGCCTCAGAATACATTTCGCTCTCCAAAGCCGACGGCGCCTTGAAGACGGCCCCTTCTCTTCGTAGCGCAAATTTCATTTTGAAGAGGATGGCAACAATGGCGCTTAGCATGCATGGGCTTAACTGCAATTGGCGCTCATCTCATGTCATCAGTTTGTGCCACTCACTGAAGCTTCAGCTGATAACAGTTTCATAGTTGACCACATGCATCTACATTGTATATCATGTTTTGGCACGCGGGTTACGTTCACAGGTGCAGACAGAAGTAAACGGACGCATTATGTCCTTCTAATTTTCGTCGTGCATTTCCCGATGGAAATTTAGCGGCTTGCGTGTGCAGGCTTGTAATAATGGCACGCAGAGGTTTTCAAGAACATTCGTTTTTTTTTTTTTAACAAGAAGAAACTCCATTTTTCTTATAAGAAAAACTACATTCCGTTTACGCATATCAGTCCGTGTATTGTACTGTCCAGGAAAATATAACCAAGCGCTGTAGTTTATTCCTTAGCCATGTACCCGAGCACTTATGGCGTCTCGTAAGCTCTGAATATGCGTGCGATAGGAATAGCCCTCGTCTTCACCTTTTCGGATATATCGGTCTCTAGGGGCGATGAAAGGGGACCACAGCAAGGGCACCACCAAAGGTCACTACCACAAAAACAGCTCGTGGCGCTGAAGACGTCCAATTTCTTTGTTTTAATATGCTACGAGCTTAGCTGTTCTCGTCTAAGTATTCCGCCCCCTCGTCACGAAGAACGATCAGGGGCCGAGAGCACTGCACACAGATGCCCAGACACAACTGCCTGGAAGAGAACTCTTCCTAAATGCGCGCGTTGCTGAGGTCCTTGTCCTTTTGCCGTGCACGCCACGCCAGCGACAGTGCATACGCTAGAAGCGGCACCGGCTGATGGTGGAAACTGCAGGCCGTTACTTCACCGTCGACGTCACAGTATCGACCTGACCCCAATTTAGCACTCCTCACGGAGCGCAGTTGAAGCCAGCCTGTCGACGCTGCCATATCCGACAGTGCGTCTCACGGCCGATTCGACTTTTGGACGCCACCACCACTCGACGGACTTCACTTTGTAAGCGCTGAACAATGCCCAGTGACGCGCCGCCTATCGGCGAAAGAGGGCTGGTGCAATCAATGATGAGTGGATGCAGTGATTATGGCCTGCTTCTTTGGTACAGCATGACATTCAACAAAACTTCTCATGAATAAAGATTGCATATTGACTTTTTTTTATTCCGCCAAGCCGCATGTTTCTCAAATAAAAGGAAAAAACAAAAACAAAAGACAAGTGAAAGCCAAACAATAAAACTAGAAAGTGAACCAAATTCACACACCCAGCACAACCACTCTGTTAAAATTATGACGGAATCGTTGAAGTGAAGAGCAAAAAAAAAAAAAAAAAAAAAAAAAACTTCACTTGTTGCTTTTCCCGACGTCTCGGAGTTCACTATTGCCCTTATATTCTAAAGACACTTGACATGTAATGATATGCATATCGTCCTCCTAGTGAATCAATAGTACACGGTTTCTAGGTCGCAATTCGACATCAAAAATTACGGCCATTTTCACGTACATATTGATCGCGAAGGATATTCAAGGACGTTAGTAAGGTGTTACAACGGAATACAAAGGAGAGAGAGAGAGAGAAAGGCAGAAAGACAGTATAAAAAAAATGGCAAAATATTTGCCATTATACTTAGCATGTTCTCCATCCTGGATAGTTAACAAAAACTACTAAATAAAACACACTCCTGTCCCTTTTCTATTCTTTCAACTAGTGCTCGCGTTCGCACCACGCCACACATTATGCATGCATGAGCAAGAACGTAAGCGCGCGATTCATACAAAACAGGAAACAAAAACTAATTTATGTGACAGCTCAATTTCAACCTTGTCTTTCATTTTCACGTGCAAAAACTGTCGGTCGCATGAAAATCCAACCGTAGCGTTGCCAATTAGCCTAATGCGTCTGATCAAAGTGAACAACACAAGCAAAAGGGGACGCATCGCTGGCCGCCGCTTCGCACCTCTACTTGAGATTGGCCTTCACGCTCCGTCAATGCTACCCTTTTAACAGCATTGGACGTACAGAATAAAATGAGCTACTTAGTGCCTTTTTACGGAGCGGTTTAATATTCGGGGAAATGTATGTTACTATCTCCGAGTTTCGCTTTCCAACTAAGTCTCGAAGGACATTTGGAAAAATGCCCGGCCGCGCAGTATTGTTGAGAATAAATGGTGAAAAATAAAATAGGATTCTATTTGTGAGGCTAAGCGCAGCATTTCTTAAAATTACACTAACTGCCGCAGTCCCAAGAAATTTTCGCAGTTCCTCAAAGATTTCCGCATCTAAGAAAAACAGCGGCGTTGTTTTTTTCGGCAGTTCCAGAACCGATCTACCTAGATCTCTAAACAACAAGTAGTGAACACTGCGAAGTCGAAATCTCATCTTTCAGGGCTCCGATATTCATATTTAGTATACCGCAATCGTATTCTAGGCGAAGTGTGAATCATGAACACCGAAAAGCACATCCATTATGATGACGAGTTTCTAAACGTTGTCTATGTTTTTCCATAAAATTTTCGTTAAAACAACGTATGACAGCAAAGACACAGAGTAGGATAACGGATTAAGGCGCTTTCCAGATTAACATTAGCCGTGCGAAGCCAGAAGTACTCGCTAATGAAATATTATAAGGTAGACATGAAGTTGAATTGCTGACAGCTGATGCTTGGATTCGCCTTGCACTAATTTTCCCGTCTATTTTTCCACCGTGGTGACACTAAACTTTAATGGTTTTTGGCAGCGAACTGTAAGCCATTCCAGGTGGCCCCCGACGCACAGAAACGCCGCAATAATTGCCAACTGCTTCTGTCACCATTTGGAGCCCTAATCAGAGCCTTGAAGGATGAATTTGTAGACGGATTTTGCAGTTTTTAATGCGGTAACCAAACCTATAACATGCTACTTTTGAAGAATGGCGCATCGCCGTTATAAGACTCTTAAATATAGAGCAGTTCTATACGAATGGAGCGATAGTTGTCTCTTCTAAATGGGGCTTCAATAATACCTATTCGCAAAAGCATAAAGGGACAGCCAGTAGTGGAATAAATCTTGTCAAATGGAGGCCAGAAGTTTTATCTATGCCTAGTGAAGACTATGATACAGGTTTTTTTTTCTTTACTTTTCAGTGACATCAGCAAGAGGAGTAGAAAACGGCGGATAAGACGGAATAGTCCGTGAAAAGCTAAACGGTGCACTGTCCTAATATTGTTACGACGCAAAACTAAATAAAGGCTTGAAACAAATATTGGCGCAGATTTAGCGGTGCACCAAACTTTCGCTTGCTTAGGTACAATACTGTGAAAATATGCGACAAAACTTACCTTCTAAATGCAATTTGTCCGATTATCCTACCACATAAAGACTCAATGACCCAATAAAAAAAAAAATGGAAAGCGAGACAAACGAAATTTCCCTTTTAAGCGCAACTGATTAATTGTTGAGCTTCCTTACCTTCCCCGTGCCAACAGCGGAGACGGTTTTCACATCCTCTACCGGGGTACGACAACCACTGTCATATCCTAATAGGTAACACTGACGGCATGCAAGATTTGCGTAGCGATGACACACCAGTGATGCACCGGGGAATTAGTCCTCGTCGATCGCTGGAGAATTGGCTATGTAAATGCGCTTCAATCTTAGGCGAGCTAGCAGCGACAACCGCTCTACTGATCGGAATGTGTGGTCCCGGTGTCGAGTAAAGCAAGCCGATGGCTCATGTAGCATCATCTCTGCACAAAGAGCGGCCGAAACGGGAATGAATCGAGGCTGAAGCGGCGGCCCGTGTGCGTTTTGGGGAGGGGGAGCGTCGTTCGCCGGCCGCGCCCGGTGGCAGCGTGCCGAAGGAAGGGAAGGAGGCAGCGCGCGCCGGCCGAGCCGTGGGTGTTCGCTCTTGGCCGGGGCGTCGTCGGCGCCGGCTCTCCGACTCACCGACCGCCGAAAGCGAGCTGCTTCGCTGGTGTCCCGGGCGCCGAAGTTCGCTCGCTCGACGCTGTTTTGGCCGGTGCCTTCTTCCTTGCGCCAACAAAAAACGAAACAAAAAGCACGGGGAGCAACGCCGCGTGGCCTAGCCCCTCCCGCAGTGCCGCTTTGGAATGCCGCAGTGGCACTAGCCGTTGGTGGCCAATCACAGGGGCGCCGAGGGCGCCCCGCCGTGAGCGCGGGAGCCGGCTGAACTAATCGAGCTCGCGGTGCCCCCTGCGCGCCAGCTCCGGTTCTTCTTCTCCCCTGTCACTCGCCGGCTGTGGTGAAGTGGCCCAAGTTCTCTCCCGTCGTGAGCGAAACGAGCGCTCGTGGCGTGCGTTCCTTAGAAGAGACGTGTACGAGAGAGCATGCGAAGGTGATAATGCGGGCATTGAATTGTTATCTGGAGTTGGCTGCGGCATGGTGGTAAGTAACCAAGACGAGATCACGACAACATGTTTAAAGTAGCCCGCGCTGTAGGTTTAGCCGTGCCAAGAACATGACATTAAAATAACGGCCATCAATATCGGTTTACGGGAAGACACATTTTGTGACACAAAGCAGCGACCTTTGAAGTCAGTAGTCACAGCTGTCAAGCAACGTCGCTCGCCATTTCTGTTCCTGCAAGCAGGGCTGAGAAATGGGAGTAGATAAGAAACAAAGGAAATTACAAATACGCTTGAGAAAACACGGTCCATGTCAAAGTTCAGCTCTGCACGTTTTCCATCTTTCTACGACAAGCGCGCTTTTCCGCCAGCATACTCTATGCGCAGCGAAGCACGCTTCACAGGGGCAAAAGCTGGGAGCGGGAGGGGATTGCTAGCACAACTGTATAGGCAACCTGCAATGGAGTTTGCTGAGACATGTGGCGCCACCTGGCGGCCGACGGGAGCTAATACTGAGGCGGCGCAGAAGCTGACGCCGTATATGTTGCGGCCGCTGTGTTCCTTCTGCGTTCGCGTTTTGTTATCCCAGTGAGTGTGATTTACTCATTTAGTGACTTCAGTGGTCTCGTGCGATGCTTCGACTACTACGGATGTGAACAAGAATAAAAGTAAGCGCAACGGTGGAGAGAAAGACTGCCAAAATCACGAAGGAAACCTAACCGCTTGCTGGGAGAACCTGGGGAGAATGATGAAAGAAGGAGATATTGGCTGCGAGAGAGTAATGTAACTGAAATTAATTTTGTTATGTGGCCATTGGCGTACAGACGCCAAGAAGCTAAAATAAGACGATTGCCCGTGAGCGGAAGAAACGGCGTATAAACTTCTTACTCGGGGAGTCGCACGCTGGTTGGGGCACACTACTCAGTACGCGCTCCGCGCTGTAAAATTTGGCGTGTACTAGTATATGCTGTGGAAGATCGAGTGGCATACGTCCAGAAAAGCAACTAAGCCGTGCAGCCGCAGCATCGTATTACAGCCGCATTTCAACGGAGGCGAAATAAAAAAAAAAATGTTCGTGGATCTGTGAACCGGATTTCTAATGCGGTGTCTATTCGGAACCACAAAGCCAAAATATCTTCAGCACTTCCAATTACAGATTTCAATAAGCATATTTATTTGTAAATTAGTTCTTAAGGTGCTGAAAAAGTCGAAGTGGCGGAGTGTAGAGGCCCATGATACTGTGTATGCTGAGAATGGAACTTCGTTCTATCGTTCCGCGCCAAATATTTCTTTCACCTACTCAAGATTCTCTTGTCCCAGACGATAGACTATTTCATCATTAGTAGCAAGAGTAAAAATTCTAACTCTTAGCGACCTCCTTTACGAAAGCTTTGCCATTGAGTGCCAGCATTACCCGCCGGCTTTCCCCAAGATTGAGATACGGAGGTACAAAATGCATACCAGTTGTTGTTGTTAAAAGCTTTATTTTTCCAACGGTGTAGGAGGCCCCCTACTCCCCGCCCCCGGCACGCACAGTTTTCGTTGATGACGCACGCTACAACCGCACAGTGCTTGCAATCGCCACATCCGTAGCGGGTACCGCATCATGCCTCCTGTAACTTCCGCGGCACTGTCGAAAGGTGCACCACGAACAAAAGTGTTCGTCATGGTATTAAACTGTAAAGCAAAACCCCGAAGAAATTATTATGCTGCTGTAATCAAACAGCAAGAACAAAAAAAGAAGAAATGGCGATCAATCTCTTCTCAGGTTCTCTCTGCACTTTCAATGTTTGGGTATGAGGTGTGAACGCAATAGGCAAATGAAAAGCTACGTTTACAACATTTTTCATTCATTTAATTATTTCTTAATTCATCATCACATATCCGACTGATGCCCTGAGAGAATAAACTCCGTTAAAAAAAAATCTCCGTCTACTCACGCGAAATTCAAAGCTGTGCGCGCGGGTGTTCTGTCGCGAGCGGCACGCACTTCGCGGTGACGTCGACACCGTTCACGTTTTAAACATGAGCATTCTCGAACAGGCGGTGTCCTTTCGTCAGTTTTGGTTTTCGGAAGTAGCTCTGAAGACATTCGATTGCCTTAAACCCGCAGAAAATGAGAGCCGAGATGCTCCCAGCCGTACAACGCGAATGCAACCCGACCGCGCCAGCCTACTCAGATTACTCGGCGCCGCCGTTGGCGGCGCTGAACGCTGCGCTCCACTAGCGCCGCCTGGCCACTGCAGGTTGCCTACTGTATTGCCGATGCAGCGCTATCACGAGAAAGCTGCAGCGCCAAAAGACACACGAGCGACATGCAGGACGGAGAGCCGTATCACAGTTGCTGTCTAGGCCTGAATGATGATTGTTGTGAACCTTTCATTTCCCCCATGGTTCCTTCAAAGCAACTCGCTGAATCCACTTGCTTCTTAAATTTAACTACCCGCTTTTTATCTGTAGCACGTAGCTAAACTGCGCACATCAAACTCTAGCCTTAACGGACTGGGGGTGAGTTGGTGCATGATAGAATTGAACGGCGGCGCAACGCGGAAACGCACACTGACAAGAAAAGGACACCACATGCGCACACTACCAACAGAAGTTTCTAGCCATCCTGCATACATTTTGTTTCCCGGATGTATTGTAAGACCCGTACAGTAGCCCTTACAATCAAGGCTGGTAGACCATGAAATTGGGAACGAACGACGTGAAGAGCTGATAGATGCTAATTGGCGCCAGATTTAAATACTAACGCGTACACTGAAAAAAAAAAAAAAAGCAGAACGTGTGGATTATTCAACTCACGTGGAAAGGGGTGAACTGCGTACAAACCGAGTAGCAGCTTACAGGTAAATGTTTGTCTGGAAGGAATACGCCTACACGAAACACAATTAACGTGTGCCAAGCAAATGAAAACAAGCACTTTGCAATATTTTATATCTACGTCATCTAATCGGTACTCCCTGCTAGTAATGTTGGAGATCATGAAGTTACCAACCACTGCTTCTTTTAAAACCTAAAAGTTATTTTCTTTGGTAAGCCGAAAGCTAGCTCACTCTCGATCGCATCTCATCAGTTACAATTTTTGCATTCCCGCACTTGGTAGATAGAGGTAATTAAGAGCACAAATCGGGGGCATGTCTGCGGTCTTCCCAAAGAAGAATAGCAACGGCTACGCGACACCTAATCGGTTGCAAAGTGTCAGCGCGCGGTGAAATCTGTTTAGTACCGGAAACATGCAAAGACACTCTCGACCTCGTTCCGGAATCGAGAACACGGATTTCCCTGTCCCACCACGCTAACAACACACGTGTTGCGAGGGAAAGAGGTCATATGGGTGAGGGAAGTGCGTAATCCATTAAAAGTTTGTCTATCACGTGGCTGTTTCGTGGTCTTCCCTTCCGCCCCTTTCCCCACTATATCTGCAAGGAGTGAGTGCAGCCTATTGCAGTCAAATGAAGCCCCGGCCGGTGAGTGCTGGCGACAGACCCCCTTCTACGTAAGGACAGAGAATTTCGCGCCAGGAAGACATCTGAACTCTCTTTTCATCGATCAAAACATTTTCGGCTGCTCAACTCCCGTGCTCCCTCGCCTGCCCTGCCCCTCCATGTTCCTCTCTCCCTAATGAGGCTCTCTGTTCCGCCACGCCTGCAATTAGTATATCGCGGTAGGGCAGCTGGCACGGAGGCAACACTGACCATCTTCGCGCTGAAATTGCTACGAATAATTGTGAGCTCGTTTTTTTTTTTTTTGTACCATTTATATCCTCGTGCTTAGACTTTTTCTTGGGCGTCCTCGCAAACCCTTATTCTTGCTGCGTTTGCTTTCGTTTTCTCCTCAATCTAGACTGCTGATATTGTTACAAGTTAAATTAAATTTGATAAGCCTCGATTCACTAAAATAAATGTAACTGCGTGCACACCATTCCGTCAGCCGTGTTCGTTTAGTGACCATCACGCAATGTGCATGCTCCGGTTTCAAATGGCTGCACAGTTTATCTTAGCGGATGATAAACACATGTCAATGAAGATCAAACTTATTTGTGGACCAAAGATGACTTAGTGGTTCAGGTCAAGTCACACAATAATATATGCTGGCTCGGATCCCAAAAGGTTGCGTAGATTTTCTCAGCGGATGTTAAATATCACTGCAGATCAAACTTATTTGTGGACCCAAGATTTCTTGGTGAAAGTCCAAAATGCTGCGTAGATTATCTTAGCGGATGATAAAAAGATGTCCATGAAGATCAAACTTATTTGTGAACCACAAGTGATTTCTTGGTTCGAGAAACAACGTTTTCATATAAGAGAACGAGATGCCAACTTCACTAATAATATATTCGGTACACTCAATATACCGGGAGGGATTGATTATCCCTGTAGTAAGTGGCGTTGGCTTAACCTTCAGGCGCCATTTTTCGTGACAGAAACCGCGAAGTTCTGTTTCTGCCCTAATAAGGGTACACCAGAGGTGAGGCTTATAGGAGGAACAGTACGAGCTCTCCGTCTCAAAGAAAGGTTTTAGCAATAAAGCTAGCTCTCTCTGTATTCTTAACACCAAGAGAGCTGGAAAAGTCAGACAGATTCTTTTTTGGTTATTAAAGCTTGTAACAGTGAAGACATGAGAGGTATTTTACAAGACAATATTACGGAACCAACGGAAGCTTTAAACTGCATATATTTTTTTGCATTAGAAGGAAAGTTATTTGTCTTTTTTTTTTCTATACGATTTAATCAAGTATTGCGTAGTCCCATTTATTAAAAGCAGCAAGACATGCTTTCGAAACGTCGTGCGCGACCATGGTTCAGTTCTTTTACATAGCGCACCCTTCTTCACTCCGCATCATTTTCTTGCAGTTTCCTATCGGAAATCATGAACGATCAAACTAGTCGTGTGCTTTAGGGATTTCATACTTTTCCTACAGAATTTACTCAAGAGACATTGTTACCTGACTTCCAGCCGAAGAGCGTGTCCCCAGCAATATCACTACCAGCTTAGTATTTGTCTTCCTTCTCTATTACAGCATATAACTGAAAAGTCCATTATGCTTTGTTTCTCACTGAAACACTACGACGTCTTCGCTAAGTCTTTTCATGTTTCACGAGTGGATCGAAATTGAAGGCTGCTAGGAACTACCATGATTATATAAATTTCAACATTTCTTTTTCTTTTCAACCCAGGTCGCTGATAATGATACCGCTTAAAGGAACGCTGAGGGCAACATCACCTAGTCATTTTGCTCAGTAAAATTGCATGTTCCGCCTTTTCTAGGCTATATAGACGCTTGTTCGCTAGCAGCCAAGTCATTGGAATGCAGGACTGAGGAAAAGCACCCACGCAATTCCGTGAATAAATTGAAGTTTATTCTCTCTCTCTCTGTCTCTCTTTTTCTCTGTGCTAGCAAAATAGGGTTTATTGCCATAGAAGTTGCGTTTAAAAGTGTCACCGCAAGCAAACCAAAAAGCACGGGCTGTCACTGACATGAACGTTATGGCCTTTGAGCCTGACCTCTGGATCCTCGCCTGATAACGTGCTGTTCTTCTTAACTGGTATTTTCCAGCTTGTAAAACCTGCGTTTCCGGTAAGAGTGATCTCGCTTAAATTTGTGCGCGACGCCCAAGTGATAAAAGTTAACTTCTGTTGCAGAGAAGGCAGACATAGGATTAGTTTGTGGTATAGCCCCTTCTCTTTTCTAACCTGGAATGTACAGCGTCATCCATTACACCTCTTTTTCCTTATTAAGTCCATTTAATTTCGACGTGCCACGCAAGTGACAATATGAAAAGAGCCCTAGCGAAAAACATTGTGGGATGCAATAACCTTATACAAGAGTTATTGTAGAGTGGCATACAAATATCATGCACGTCATATATTTGGATAAATTAGCATAACTTTGACAAGTATTTATCGCAATTGTGTAACATTTATATGATAAAATAATTTATATGAAATATGGTAATTGTATGATAAATCATTTAAGATATATTTAATTATACAACTTGTTTTAGCACAGAGGAAATCTCGTTCTTCACGTTGCGTGGAAGTGAGGGCGAGGAAGGAGAGAAGGTGGAAGGAACCTTATGAAGCCAATCCTTGGAAGGTTGTGGCCAGGCCGGAAAAATACACAACATAAATATGGCTAGAGTGGAAGTCGGGGGATATGACGGGAACGAAGCAATGCCCAACATAAAAAAACATGAAGGTGGCAAGATCGCCAAACCAATCAGCTTCATTAGCTTTCACTTATTGATGTGCAAAACCGGTAAGACCAACTCATTGTCCATGCAAGTTGTTTTCATGTAAATAGACAGATTTATTTTAGGTTCGTCATTAAGTGCGAATTTCTGCGTGTAGTTACCATTCTCACAATTCTCCTTGCAACAATAATTGTATGCTCAAATCCGTGGCTCGCAGGGAAAGAATATATGCCACATGGACCTCGTTGTATATGCTTAGTACCAGATATCTGTTAGATTTCGTGCCCAAAATACATCTTCTTCATGTAATAGTAAACAATACAATCGTCACCAGAATAACTAATGTCGATGACACTAATCAACACTCCTTTGGACAGGACAATTTTTAATTCCACGAAACGCTTACATTTTGTTTTCAGCAAAGAAAGTTGAAAAACCTCATGATGTGGTACCGTCGCCGGTATATAATAAAGCAATATTTTGCATAACATAGGGACAAAGATGCCTACATAATAGCTACGCAATAAAAAGTGGGCAACATGCAAAAGCACCCAGTGCACGCTATCTTTTTCACTCACTGTCTGGAACTTTCGGGCCCGCCTTTAACCTGCTTCACGATAACCAACAGAATATAGGATTCAGTATCGACGTGCTCATTTTTCCGCATACATTTTCGCCCGAGGACACCCACCTGCAACCTTTCTGCGCCCAACTGAAGGCCTTCACTGCTGTTATGAAAAGTCCGGCTTGTGGTAGCTACAGGTATCTAGATTGCGAAGGTATTATTACGCACAATTATCGCGACAGCTTTAATTGACCCGTTCTCCATCAACTGTGGTTACCGTGTTGTGAGCGCTATATCAAGGGCATGTCTCTGACAGGCGGTAATTGGCTGGTTATATAGCTGGGCACTTACTGGTGGTTGAGTCCCACGAGACCGCATAACATGACTGAGATGGCCCTGTAGCTCTTGCGAAATCGGAGGGAGAGGTGAAAATTGAACCCAGTACCCTCGGATCCCGGAGTCGGAATAAAGTTAACCCTAAGCCACTCAGTCACGTTCGAGACACTTGAATAGAACGAGGATATATATCTATGACGGGTGGCCTTTCTAATAACATAGTAGCTTATAAATCCATGCTAAGGAGTACGTGCGGGATAAGAGAAGCTTCGACTAAGGGTTTAGTCATTTTTCCTATACCAAATTCCTTTTACGCAAACGAAGATCCAATGGGAGTCATTGGCGCTGGGCATAATAGCCTTGAAAGCGGAACTTAGAGACTCCCGTCAAAATTTTGTTGCAACAAAATATATGAAGTCGCCCCTCATATTTTATAACTCCGGTACCTCCTGCTTAATAAAACAAAAGGTGATAGTAAACTTTGAAGGCAGTTGCAGGGAGGCTCTCCGAAGTGTACGCTACATTTGAGCTGTAATTGTTTTAAAAATGGGATTTCCTTCCTGCTGAACTCGTTTCTCTGGACACACGTACCCTTACGCAGAAGAACGGTAATAGGCGCGCAGACTATGCAAAAAATGTTCCACACTCACGAACATAACGTCGATTGCACTTACTCATACAATCATCAACAAGTGAAAAAACATACATTGTCTTAAGCACCTCGAAGTATGTTTATTACATGGTGTATTTTTATTCTTGTACAATACTCAGCTAGCCTATGTTTAGTGCAGTGTTTCTGAAATGGGAGTCCACGATCCCAGGGGATGCGCGAAACGTACAGTCACAAAAAAGAGAAAGGTCGCGCGATAGCTCCGGATTGGCTAGACACAGTTTTTCAGTGTTAAAACACGGAGGATCAGAGCCGACTTTAGTTTCTCAAAGCGACAGAAACGCGAAGGAAGTACGGTAAACGAAGAGCGCGTGCGCGAGACGAAAGTAGAGATAAAGAGTCATGTCGACACGACAGGGATCACATCCGGCGTCGGCAATGGCTCTCTTTACCACTCCCGGATGTGCGGTAATACCATCACCGACGAAACTCTAGCTCTGGATGTAGTGTTGATGGGGCAGCAAGCAAAGCGTATTGGGTTTCTGACAAGCGAACGGCGCGGTGTTGGAAAGAGTCTAATATTCTACTAGCGGTATGCACGCGCGCTGTCTTATCAAGTGCGAATTTCTAGAGGTGAGTTTAGTCCTAACTCAATCTCATTTCCGCGATCTGCTCCCCGAAACTGCGGCAGCGGTCCACACAAGATCGACCTACCAACGCATAATCCCCCCCCCCCTCCCCTTTGTCTTAAGAGGTCCTCCACCACTTCTATTTGTCTACAAGGGTTCCCTGATACATCCATGGTTGTATTTTGTACAAGAGCTGAGTAAGTCGTATTAAATAGCATGCCCATGCACAAAATATGCAACAATCTTTGACTACGGACAGCTTCGGTCTAGTCGTTCCCTTTGGCTCAACTTTTCAAAAACTCTATACCGTAAAGACACCATTAGTAAAATAAACATTGTTTTTCAATTCGTACCTTGAGCATATACAGGGTAGACTGATAAGTCTCGGAGCTTAAAAAAAATTTACCTTCGACACCGGTACTCAGAAAAAGACTGATAATGCTGCTCTGAAGATTCAGCAATAAAAAAACGCCCTGGAGTAGAGCAGCATTCCGCCCTATACTTACCCGTAAGTGACGTTGGCTGTAAAGTACAGATTTTCGCAGCGTTAATAACTGACCGACTTAACCGCCGTCTTGCGTTTTAGCGTATGTGTGCATGATTGATAGCATAAATGGTTTTTGTTCCACCTTGTTTTTCTTAATAACTTTTGGAATTGCTTACTGAAACAGTGAGTTAAGCTTACTCTTTACAAGTAGGCACTGTACAGCATATGTTTACTGCATTTCTACGTCCTCCCTTCCTTCTACGTCCTCGCTTGCTAATTTAGGCTCCCCCTCTCCGTTAACAACATATTCAGAGATATTGCAGCATTTGCGCCTTAAAAGGCACACATTCCCGAAGCCAGCTAAAGGTCTCAGTAAATCAGAAGAGTGTCACCTTCGAAGGTTACAAACTATGTTATTTAATAGTCCAGCAACACTTCACGCCATTCAGCCCGAATCCTTTTCGGCGCAGTGCAAATTTTGTGGCCAGAAGGCAAGCTTATACCATATGATATGGGCTTGTCAACAAAATACCAGTATTGACATAATAAATCAGCCAACGTTGGAAGGCTGGCAGGCGACCCTGTCCAGCTCGGATTTCTAGGAATAACGTGCCCTTGTCGAAAGAGCACGGGCAGCGGCTTTTACCAACGGCATCCCGGACTAGGGACCCGACCAGCTTTCGCTTAACCTAAGCCAATGTCAATAAATGTTTTCATCATCACCATCATACGCATTTCGTAATTCATAAATTGCCACATATTATTTCTCATTGAATTTTAGGCGACATTTGTAAATGAGACTTCATACACGCGGATGACCTTTATGAAGCCTGCTAGGCTTCACGAAGGTGCTTCGAGTGGATTTTTTACGGGCCCTATTTTTAAATAGTACTCCGCGGTGTCCGGAGAAAATGCGTCCATCATCTCTATACTTTTCCAAAACAGACCTCTCCACCTAACCACTGCCTGAGACAACAATGTTCGCTTTGTCGTTGTTACGATCGTTTAAAAAGTATTTTTGCGCGCCCAGAACGAAAATGGTAGAAACATATAGTGTCTCATGTCAATTCGGCTACGGCTGTTTGAAGAAATACACATGGACTGCTGCTGCCTGCCTTTTTCAGGCTCACTTCTAAGCATTCTTCAAGCCTATCGCCGGCAGATGCAATAAAACTACTACCCCTGAAAAGGCTATGAATGCGCTTGCTGCTATTATCAAGTTTTCCTTCACCAGAAGGCATACAGACTTGATGATTTGTCACGGTCTGCTTACATTACGGAAAACTAATCACCTTTTTCCACATACAGTTCCACAAAGGAAAACCTCTGCTTTTGGCAGTCTCTTAGACGACGGAAGTAATAGAGGTGAGAGAGGAGATAGCAGCGAAGATCTTCTATTTTAAATTCTTCTCATCTCCGACAGTCGACCCCACTTAATTCTTTGTATGCTACACAATACACGGCTATAGCGCTCTGGAAAGATTGGGATCCCACACAGCAATTTCATATGCGATGTTCCAGACTGCTGTAAGTGTTTTGTGCTCGTTACCTCAAAAGTTCGCTGTCGTTTTTAAATTGAATGTAGCAGACAACAACAATTAATCTGATCCCCTCTGCCGCCGAATGCAAGCGCTGCTATTGTCGCCGCCCTTTTGTTCTCTTTTTGTGGGAACATGTTCTTCAAATAAATACGCCCATGCCGCTCGGTCATCCCTAAGTCATCTACAACGTCCCTCCTACCTATCGCACAGATTGCATAACGACTACAGCTATGCTCGCATTTACGGCAGTTCTAACGCTTTTAACTTCTCATCACTCCCGCGCGCCATCCGCCTGTGGAATGATCTTCCGAATAGCATCGCATCGCTCCACAATCACGAAGCGTTTCGCGAAGATATGCTGAAGCACTTCATTGATAACGCTTAGCATATCATGTATGTTCCCGTCATTTATGTAACTATTCCTTGAAGGGGCTTTTTTGATGCGTAGTAGTTCTGTGGCATAGTTCAATCTACATTTTTTTGCTTTTGCATCTTCTCGCTTACCTTATATGATTTGTGCTTAGTAGTTCTTGTAACTCCCTCTGCATTGCAATATATTATTTAGAGGTTTGTATAATTACCACTGTTTTCCTGTACTTGCGATTGTGACTCTTTTTACCCACTTTGCGGATATCTTTGTATTTGTCCCCCTTACACAATGCCTCTCTGGAGGCCTGCCTGTAAGGTATATGTAAATAAAATGAAATAAAATAAAATAATATAAATAGTCGAGTTCTGCACTATTCCATAGACTATCCTGGTAGGACCCGTGAATCTCGCAGCAGCCAAGTGGCAATATGCGTAAACAGCCAGAAGACCTGTACAGTATGACGTTATACGGTATGGTACAGTATTCAATGGAGTGGTAATTACGGCGCGGAATGATATTGTATGGTACGGTATGGTATGGTATGGTATGGTATGGTATGGTATGGTATGGTATGGTATGGTATGGTATGGTATGGTATGGCACGACATGGTATTGTAAGATATGATATGCTATGGCTGGTAATGTGGAGCTAGAGTTCCCAAAGCTGCAGATTGACATGAGAAACGCCGTAGTTGATGTCTGCGGATTAATTTCGACTACTTAGCATGTCAGCATTTCCACATGTGTTGACATCCTTTAGTGTAGCATACGGGCGGATTCTGCGTTTCGATTGCACTGAAATGCGGCCGCGGTGACGGCATTTAAACCCAACACCTTAGACCAATCGGTGAAGCGCCATAGACACTGAGCTGTCTCAGCAGGTCAAAGATGAGAGTCTCGTCTCACGGTGTGAGAGGGCTGCGCAGTATGTTGTTTTCTTAGTAGTGCTGTGAGCCCATGGTGCCGACCTGACTTGCCATGAAGTAAAGCAGAGCAATACATAACATTTCAGGGAAATGGAAAACATTTGTTAGGTAAGGCTAAATTCGAGAGTTATACAGCCATGTTGCAGATGATTTGTGTTGAGTGAGCCCGGCCTGCAGACTAGTGAGTGAAATGCCCATGAAAACAGATTTAAAAAAATGAAGGACCAAAGAAGCGTGACACAGGAACTGTTGGCGCGAGCCCTTTTCTGGAAAATTTCGGAACCTTTAGGGGGCAAAAAAAAATCTACAAAGGGATAAAGGGCAACAAAAACAGCCGCCCAGAATCGGGAAGAAGTCACGATCCGCTCAGCAGCGCGCGAAAGCATGTCTTCCGCGGCGCCCGGCGATCGCAAGTGGGTGCAAAGCTCGGGGTGGCCCTGTCGGAGCGTGCCGTTGTTTCCGTTGGTCCCGCGTATCGTGGGCGCGTTTACGCGAAGGCAAAGGGCGGGAAAAGAAAAACGCTTTCCTCGACGCGTGGTCGGCGTCGAAAACGCTCTCATGAAGGCTGCGGCACGTACGATCGCCCCCTACCAATAACACCGGGCTTCCGTTCGGGGAAAAAGGCAGTAAGGAGCAGCCCAAGGTGCGCCATCGATCTGAACCGTGAAAGTGGAATGGCTCAATTCTCTCTTCTCGAGCCGGCCCATATCGCTGCATGCAAAGAACTGTTACATTTCAAGGAGAAAAGAATCTAAAATTCGGGAATATTACGACTACCTACTTAACTAATTCTTCATATCTCTCTGGTGAATAAGTCTTCGTGTTATTATTTGGAAATCCATTGTGAATCCGTTGTGAATCCGTTGCTTCTACAAAAACCGTAGCAGTAAAATTATTTCTCACCGCCAAGGACCGTACGATCGCACATGTCCCTAGTTACTACTTCAGTGGCAGTACCGTTTACTGGCATATTCAGCTTTGCCGCCCTTTTAGTGATTGGTGCCTTGAGGACTTCGGTACTTAAGTGATTTTATTACCGCTTACTTAGGCTTTATAAAGGCTGGTGTAGTTGGAACAGCATTTCGTTTTATGAATTATTATTTTAAAACTGCCAGCGGGACATTTCAGTAGCACGCCTGAGTCGCAGCCCAAGGAATAAAGGTTGCAATCCTGACCAATGGCCCTATTTTTTGTCAGCCCCATTCATTTTATTTTTAATACTTAGATGCCATAATGATGTTGAGTTTTACCGTGGCCTTTTAATCACACTCTGTAGTCCGTTTAACAACTTTTCAATTCAGCTCCTTAACTTGTGACATCAAACCATTCCGACCAATCCAAAGATTCCTGATACAACAGTGCCAGCTATCGATGAGACAACACTGCCATTTGCTCCGAACCGAACAAGAAATCTCAATTTACCTATGTTTTTCGCAAGTTCATATACGGTGCCTTTGATAACGCATCGAACATTTGGGTTTTATCCCATAAACAAGCAACTAATAAACTGCAAATCTCGAGATATCTTCATCTCAAGCTCACTTGTTTCTGTCCACTGCGACTATTTTTACAATCTCTTTCAAAAACGCTACACTAGCCAAAGGAGCTGGCAGCTTTCGATCCCGAAGCGGAAGAAGGGCGCTACGCGACGAACCCCATGGCATAGCAGGGGGCACTAGTAGCCACTCTATCGCGTACTCATTTCTGCCAACCAGCTTTTGCTAAAGTTGCCACTAGTTAATAGCATGGGGAGATATTAGCACAGTATACCGTCTTAACAAATATGGCGATACCGTATTCCTTTGCGGTAATACGAGTGATAGGTGCTACCTTCCCTCTTGTTCTTTTCCTAGCTGTGATTTCGCAATGCGAAGTTTGGATTGATCGTGAGTTGCATTTGTGCCTTTCTCACGGTTGGTTCCCATCTCGCGGGCGAAAACTTGAGGATCCCGGCGCCTTGTGCTTGGCAAGCCTATAAGTGCCGACCTTGACGTCTTTCTGGGCGCCTTGGAGAACGATTGAACGCAATTTGGGACTACGCACGACCCTTAAGTCCAGAAGGCGTAGCCAACGCCTTTTTTAAATAAACAAAGCCTCTACGCTCTTTTTGTGAGGCATCTGCGCATTAATTGATCGACGGCGCTGGGTTGACAATTTCATGCTATAGCTTTTAATGGATATGGCAAACAAAATTTTAAGCGCTATGAAGGCGACAACAGTGCATGATACGATGCCCTAACTGTCCATCGGTGCCTTTCCAAGCTGTGCGGTGATCGTTATTTTGACGACGAACAATATATGTTTTCGAGGAATTTCGTGGCCTTGTGTTGCGAGAGAATATTATCAGAAGTCAAGGATCAGCACGGACTTGAGGAAAATGCACGCACTAACCCTCTCAGGCCCGGGCCTATGTAAAGCGAAGAGTTTAGAGCGAGGGTAAGAAATAGATACATGGCGGGGAGTCAAAAGCTGGAACTTATGGTATGGTACGGTACAATATGGTATGGTATGGTATGGTATGGTATGGTATGGTATGGTATGGTATGGTATGGTATGGTATGGTATGGTATGGTATGGTATGGTATGGTATGGCATGGTATGGTATGGTGTGGTGTGGTATGGTATGGTTTCTATTGTATGCTATGGTACCTACTATTTTGAAGCCCCAAAGCAATGTCGGCTATGAAAGACGCCATAATCGAGGACTCGAGATAATACTGATCAATCGATCATCATCATCAGCCTGACTGTACGAAGGCCTGCAGGGTGAAGGCCTTTCCCATATTTCTCATATTAACCCGGTTCTGTGCTAGCTGCATCCGCTTGGCCCCTGCGAACTTCTTAACCTCATTCGCCCATCCAACTTTCTGCCGCCCCCTGCTACGCTTTCTTTCCCTTGGAATCCAGTTTGCTACCCTAACCGACCATCGGTTATCCTCTCTTCGCACTACATGTCCTGCCCATGCCCATTTCTTCTTCATAATTTCTACTAGAATGTCAGTAACTTGAGTTATTTCTCTGACCCACTCTGCACGCTTCCTATCTCTTAATGTTACCCCTACCATTTTTTCATTCCATAGCCCATAGTGATCGATCAATGAATCAATAAATCATTCAATCAGGCTTTATTTCGCTGGAAAGGAATGCAGCGAACGCCAGAAGAAAAATCTCCAGCGAGCTTGATAACTAAGATTTATATGAGAAACAAAATAGACAAGAGAGCAATTCAGGCCACGGAGCAAAAAAAAAACATTTAGGAGGTGAAACACCCGCCAGCACGAGCGAGCGCGGGCGACCAGATAAGGTCACAATTGTAGCGCCGACAGCACAGAGCATGACGCGGCCGTATGCAGTGGCGGCGGCATGCGGTGCGTCATAGAAGCCGCAGCGACAAAAGAGAAACCTCGACTGGTTGCCTTAACAACCAAAACGGCGGAATTTCTTTCCACACCGACAGGCGCCGCCAACATGATAGTGGCGCCGCGGGCTTGCGACCTTTCCTGGTCGCCGCAAACAGTGTAGTTTCCGTTCCTAAAGGTTTCTTGCTCCGTGATTCAGGCACAAAAGAAGCGTCTAGCCTGTATCTTCAATTCTGTTTGCATGTATTGTTTTCTTTTCTTAAATTTTACCTGCATTAATATTGTGGCGCGTCTTTTCACCGGTTGAAGTTGCCACTTACGTCACATCCCATACTCCGGTACTTGAACTCCGGTACAGAAGTTCACACTGATGCAAGTGGGATTTGTGTCGGTGCTGTGCTTGTATAACGTTCGGAAACCGGCGAGCATATAATGGCGTATGCAGGCTGTTGCCTCAGCAAACTTGAACGTAACTACCCAGTTACGGATCAGGAGTGCCTGGCTGTAGGTTTCGCCGTTCAGCGACTGCGGTGCTACCGCTATCGACCCCATTTCACGATTATGAAGCACCATCATGTCCTGTGTTGGCTCGTCTACCTTCGTGCCCTATCCGGTCATCTGGCACACTTCGTGGATCCTTCGTCTGCAGGAGTACGACTTCGCTGTTTCGTACAAGAGTGGCCGCAAACACGCAGATGCAGACTGTGTTTCACGCCTTCCCCTTCTTAAGACCGAATGTGATTCTGCCGACTTCGATCACTACATCACCTTCGTCGTGCCTGAGTTTCCCGACGCCTCGGCTCTGCGGATTGCCCAAGCGATCGACATAAGCATCGAGCCACTGTTTGCGGTTGTACGGGATTCCACAGTTATCAGCCCTTTTTGTCAACTCGTCCAACCCAACGTTTTGCTGAGACGAATATTTTTCTAGGCTGCTCGATTGCTACTGGACATCCACTCCAGTTGCCTGTACCGCTGAAAAACAAAGAAAGAAAGAAAGAAAGAAAGAAAGAAAGAAAGAAAGAAAGAAAGAAAGAAAGAAAGAAAGGAAGAAAGAAAGAAAGGAAAGAAAGAAAGAAGAAGGGAAGGAAGGAAGGAAGGAAGGAAGGAAGGAAGGAAGGAAGGAAGGAAGGAAGGAAGGAAGGAAGGAAGGAAGGAAGGAAGGAAGGAAGGAAGGAAGGAAGGAAGGAAGGAAGGAAGGAAGGAAGGAAGGAAGGAAGGAAGGAAGGAAGGAAGAAAGATCTATCAAATCTATTAGAAATGAAGGCTTAATTTGATTTCCCTGAAGTGTTTAAAAAAGTGTTCTTTTTTGAAATGCTAAGCCTGCCGGTTGAAGCCTACAGGAAAAATGACCTTGTATGTTTCATTCTCAGGCACGTAACCTTTATTCCATCGAATGCGTGAAAAGGAGAAGGCGCCTGCAGTACGGTTCAGGGCGAACATGCTCTGCACGAGAGAAGCCAAGGCTATAAACACCCTAACAAAATGTGCATTGCTGCAATTTAGAATTTCTCGCCTCGCTTTCCATTTATCTTTAGCGGCTTGGCCATAGAGGAGCGAAGTGGAGCCGGTCATTTCGGACACGCTCGCATCGTCCGAAGCAGTCCTTCCTCACGTTTGCACTAACCGTTCCCCTCAAAACGAGGGCTGAAAACGGCCATCGACCGACTACGGCCGGCTCCTTTCTTCTTGCCTCAGTGCGCACCCGTTTGGCTTGTTCCTTGAGCACTGCTGCTATCTTTCTGCTGCGGTGGTAACTGGTTTCTCAACGCGCTCGTGGCAGAGAACTGAAGAAACGCAATTACACAAAGACAGACGAGTTTTCGGAATTCGAAATAAAAGCAAAAAAAAAACATAAGAAAGAAGGAAAAAGAAGCGGAGGAGAGGAATTTTAACGCGATTTGAGAGATCCTCCGCGACGAGGATGATAAATGAGCCATGGGATCAAGTTAGATTTTTTTTTCCTTTTAACTTTTCATGTGCAGTTTCTGGTTTCCGACGAAAGACAAGGCACCCCAGGCCTATCTTGAAAACGTAATGCTCCCCATAGAATTCAGAGCAAAACAAAATTAGTTTGAAACATCTGTTTGGTGTAGTTAGGGCGACCTGAAATGTTGGCTATTTTGACAGAATAGTGCTGCCGCTAGAGCAGGAGCACTATACATCAAACCTGTACCGGGGCCTTTGACTGGTGTTGTTTTGCTTTAATGGGAATTCCGCATTAAAATTCATCGGGCCGGCGCTCAGTGTGTATATACTAGCTGCTGAAAGAGCTTGACGCTGTGCACTAAATATAACTAGGCAAGTTGACATTCTTACGGGTACGCGCCTGAACCCATGTGAAAGGCCGCAGTCGGGATAATAAAATAAACGACTGATTGTATTCGTGCGTGTACGCAGTCTCTATTCTCCGATATCCCTGGGAGCACAGCGTCCATTTTTCTCTGGTGATTGTCGTGTATCGTGACACTAGAGGCTGCATATGGTTACTAACAACGAAAGACTCGCACTGTTAGATGATACTGTCCTTTGATTAGCACTGGGCTGTTGGTTACTTTCACAGGCAGTAGAAAATACTAGGAGAGAATGTTGGCGAAAAGGCGCCTGACAGCATTGTGAGCAAAGCTAAGAGCGTCTCTCAATCTTTCTTCCTTCCTTCCTTCCTTTTTTTCTCTCTCTCTCGCTGCAGCTGCCTCTGCGAACTTTCTGCGAGACAAGGAATTCAAGCACGAATTACTTGCCCTCACTCACCTCGCAAGGACACGTATCTTGCAAAATGCGCTCTCGGATGCTTTGTTGAAGCTGCGTTGGGTAATGCAAATGAACAGAGACAGATAGCGCCCCTAACTGCAGCCGATACGAGATGAACGAAACAAGTGCGAGGACCCTCTAAACCCGGCCTGTGGATTGTAGCATTCTCCGTCTAGAATATTCCCCGTCGTTGGGCATGTTTAAGATAAGCACGTCAAAAGGCATTTCGAAGTTTTTCATATCTTAATTTTTACTGTGAGAAGAAAAGAAAGCACACTATGACTAAAAAAATTGCACGTCAACGATCTGCAAATTCCTGACGATAGAAATGCGTAATAAATCCGTATGGAATAATTTGGGTGAAAGACAAAAACAAAAGGGGCCTGGTAGTGATAAAAAACCTGCAAATCCATTTCACTGTGAAGACTCGTGGAAACCATTTTCGGTTCATCTTGTTAAGTTGCTAAGATAAACACGAAGACATATTCTGCTTCCAAATAAAGCCTTTTGTCAGCAGCTCTTGGCTTCCATTCTTTACACGAATAATCCTACGGCTGAAACTGCCAATTCACTCGTTACCCTTTTTTGTCAGTGTGTCATCGCGACGAGGGTGGAATCGCGTATTATGCAAATTCCTGCCGAGCTGCTCCGACTCCGAACAAGAAGATTGAGAACTGTTAGCTCTACGGAAACTTGAGCCCCTGAACATAAGCAATTTAAATTTGCGGCACGTGCCAACGCTTTGAAAGATTCTATTACCGATCCTTCAGCCCATCTACATGTGGCCCGGCGTGTCTTTGTTCGCACAACCATATTCAAATATCTTGGAGGTGATTTGCCGTCGTGCTAAAATGAAGTCACTGTTGAGTGGTCCTAGAATCGACATTTAGGTTCAGAATTTGTCAAAATTCTCTTGTCGTTTCAGTGTCCAGCAAGTGAGTTGTCTGGCATGGCAACATTAGCTAATATTGCATAGCCTTGTGAAACCATTGGTGTGCGTGCGCGTGCACGTGTGTGTGTGTGGTTGTATGTGTGCGCTTGTATGTACGTCGGTGTGTGTGTGTGTGTGTGTGTATGTGTGTGCGTGTGTGCGTGCGTGAGTGTTCGTGTGTGTGCGTGTGTGTGTATGTGTGTGTGTGCGTGCGTGTGTGCGTGCGTGCATGCGTGCGCGCGCGCGTGTGTGTATGTGTGTGTATGTGCGTGCGTGCGTGCGTGCGTGTGTGCGCGCGTGCGCGCGCGTGTGTGTGTTTATGTGTGTGTGTGTGTGCGTGCGTGCATGCGTGCATGCGTTCGTGTGTGTGCGTGTGTGTGCGTGCGTGCGTGCATGCGTTCGTGTGTGTGCGTGTGTGTGCGTGCGTGCGTGCATGCGTTCGTGTGTGTGTGTGCATGCGTGCGTATGTGTGTGCGTGTGTGTGTGTGTATGTGTGTGTGTGCGTGCGTGCATGCGTGCGCGCGCGTGTGTGTGTATGTGTGTGTATGTGCGTGCGTGTGTGCGCGCGTGCGCGCGCGTGTGTGTGTTTATGTGTGTGTGTGTGTGTGTGCGTGCGTGCATGCGTGCATGCGTTCGTGTGTGTGCGTGTGTGTGCGTGCGTGCGTGCATGCGTTCGTGTGTGTGTGTGCGTGTGTGTGTGTGTGTATGTGTGTATGTGCGTGCGTGCGTGCATGTGTGCATGCGTTCGTGTGTGTGTGCGTGGGCGTGGGCGTGCGCGTGTGTGTGTGTGTGTGTGTGTGTGTGTGTGTGTGTGTGTGTGTGTGTGTGTGTGTGTGTGTGTGTGTGTGTGTGTGTGTGTGTGTGTGTGTGTGTGTGTGTGTGTGTGTGTGTGTGTGTGTGTGTGTGTGTGTGTGTGTGTGTGTGTGTGTGTGTGTGTGTGTGTGTGTGTGTGTGTGTGTGTGTGTGTCGGGCTCTTTTCTATGCTCATTTAGTCTAATTTTTGGCAGACGCCGAAAGCGTGTACTTTCCCATGCGCGTCCCATGCCCAGAAAAAACAGCATATTCAGTGACAGTAAGCAAGCCAGTCCATCTTAATTTACTCAGTTAATTTAGCAACGCTTAAGCCAGTTGGCTTAACACGCACTGCACACCCATCGTAATCGAAGTAGGTTTGTGCTTCTATAAAGTTGACACTTGGCTTAACCCTGCTACCGGGATGTCCGCAGTGGACGGCCTACTCCTCCTTCTCTTTGCCCTTCCTTCTCCTGCGAAGAAATATCCCTTGGGACGAAAAACTGCCGATCGTCTTTACACCTAACCGGGCTAGACAGAAACCATTGCCTGTGCACATTGCCTGGACTTTTCTTTTTCTGCGCTCTTTGTAATTTCCTACATACAAGAAATAACAACAAAAATCTCTCCTGCATTATACCCTCCATGGTACCATCAAGAGGCAACGCGTAAATACCCTCCCATGCTCCCACGTCTCTCCGCTACATAATTAAGCCGGTATCCGGACCACCTAAGCTTGACCTTTTTTTTTTCGTTTAAAAACTGAAACTAGCATTTCTTCTTGTATGGGGCTCTTTGCGTGCTCTCAAGTGAAGCGCTGAAGTGAAGTCGTCTTCCTTTTCTACACCTTCGCCATCGTATCGCACGGTGCCACGCTACAGATCACCGTCATCCGTCCATGGTACATAGGTGGATAGCTATAGGCATCTTCCACTGTGGGCTCATATAAAAAATATTCCAATGTTTGCAACCTCATCCTACCCGTAATAATGTTCAAACCACGGTCTTTAAGGAAATAAGTAGAGTGATTAAGCAAGATCTATCGCATTGTAATGTGACGCTGCAGCCGGCGTTGCAGCGATCTGCGTCCGCACTAAGCCACTCCTGTGTCTACGCTCGTCTCAAGATAATGAGGGAAGATGCGTTACCGTGGCGAATGGCGACCCAAACCGAGTTCGATAAGCGGAAACGTTTCTGCCAAAAACCGCTGCTATGAATAGCTGTGAAGGGACTTCTACATTCGAAACGTCTGGTTTTGTGGCAGGTTTAAGAAGCAAAATAGTTCGAAACAACTACGTTCTTGTTTGCACTCCACACTTTAATGCCTCTGCACGATTAGCAAAAGGGCGCTCAGTGGAACTTTTTTCACAACTTGCACTAAGCACTGGAATCACTTTCTATGACCGTTTTCTATGCTATCACTCTAGCCTCTTGAGGCTAGAGTAAGAGTAATTGTACGCGCGCAAACGGACGTACATCCTATCCTAATTTAGCACACAAACTGACGTAAACAGAGATGCGCTGAACATAAGCGACGCAGCATCCCCCACCACTTTTGGTGAAAGGAATCCGTATCCCACGAAGCTTTTGCGAATATTCGATACCGCGCGTTGCTCGCTTTTTTTTTCTTATCACTGGGTTTCACTCTATAGCTGTCGGCGCAAACTCACTTAAACTACTCTCGCGGAACTTATTTTTTTTTTTTGATCTTCTCTTATCGCGTCGATCTCTCCAAGCCTGTCGAGCCACAGGCTGAAAACACGCCTTGCTCCCGAGAAGCAACAGTGCCCTGCGTACTTTTTTTCCCATCACGGCACGCCTTCAGGCTGAAGTGCGCAAGCAAACATCGGGCTCTCTTCATCTCCGAGCTTTCCTTCTTGCTTCCATTTCCAAAAAGGAGAAAGGGTACGAAGAAAAGGTTCGCTCAAACACGGCCCCGCGCTGAGCCTTCTAGTCTTGTCTGCTCTCTCTCTGCTTTTCACTCGACTCCAGCACACTCTACCTCCAGTTTGGCGCACTGCTTGGCCGAGGCGGGGAACGTGTCCTACACAAGCTCGTAAAATGCGCTTCTATTGAATGCACCCTCCTTCGGTTTACGACGACAGCCCATTGTTATTGGGTGGTGCGATTGTAGTAGAGCAGTTTCGTCCCAGTCTCGGAAAGGATTTGGGGAGAGAATCGTCGTCGATTCTGTTCCCTTTACTCGGTTTGTGCTTGTTTGGCAACTTTTCTTCTGAGTTCGTTATAACGAGCAACAATGTACTGAGGCACATCTCGTATATTGCAAGGCTATCGATGGTCACGAAACTTCCTAGAGTATCCCCAAAAGCGAGATTTCCAGGTTAAGTGTGGCCGGATGTCGTAAAGACTTCGTACCGCAGAACAGCAACTCTTCTCCCACTCGATGCCATGCATTGTTATATATGTTGCCTCAGAGAGGCAGGTGGCACTGCTTTCGCGTTTTCGATGGCCGCATTTTGCTTTCTTTGAGACTCAGGTGTACTTTCAAAATTATCTTATCGATAAATGTTTATACGCAGGCTGTGTTGTCGGCTGAAATCAGCTCTGAGACTTAGCCAGTGGCATCCATTTCTTTACTGACTTCTATGAGGATAAACTGGATGTGGTCGTCCTACTCCTTCACACCCAGATAACCTATCTCAAATTAAACTAACCGTAGAATTCCGGGCCTAAGAAACACTACAAAATATATAGCCTGGTACCGACCGCTTTCCTTAGAACACCACAGGAGCAATGAAATAAGAGAGAAGCGCTCACTTGAAACTCCATTCCCGCGGTGCTCGTTGTCTCAGAGCAACACTTAACGCTATGTAGTGTCACGGTACGGGCGAAAGTAAAATGCTATATTTTCTTCCGCATATTTCTTTCTTATCAATAAGCTCACAAGTATCGAATTTTTCCTCTGCACTCTCCACCTCGTTAATGTTAAAGGTGACCGTGAGATATCTTGTTTTTTTTTTTTTTTTCTTCTGTGATGTGGCTCACCATTTATGCAAAACAAAAACAAAATAACAACAATGCTTCTGGTACTTATGTGGCCTGTAAGGCAACAAAGTGATCTTTTTAGTACCTTGGAGCGTGCCTGCTAATGCTGTTCCGCTCATGGTTCATTACGTTTTAGAGTAGCCCATTATTGTAAATGTTTTACCCGGATGTCTTATGGCTACTCGAGACAATAAAGAAAAAAAAAAGGCCTTATGGCTACTCGCACGAACATTATCAGAACATGGACGTCGGCTCAGTGCTGGCTCCTTTCCTTATAAGTTTTCCTTCTTTCTCTCAAGTCCAGTGTGGTAAGGCGAATACCCCGCTGGGCAAGTGGGAGCTACAAGTTAAGGGCCAGCTACAACCTCGCGATCCACCTGCGCCTGGAAGCAGGCACCCTGACTAGGAGGCAGAGGTGGGGTACGATTATCACAGCTTCTTTTTTCTTCTTGCGGATATGCGCGAAATGTCAAGCTTTCAGTTCACTTTTTTTTTTTTTGCCGACTTTTCAACGATCAACCTGCTATAGTGGTGTGTGCCGTGATGTATAAGTTCACTCAACAGACGACGTAAGTGAGTGAAGTGTGGCAATATTACCTTATTTTTCTTTTGATCGCGGCATTAGTAACACTCACTGTCCTATCGTCCTCGTACTTCTGTCCTTATTCTTTGTACGTTGTTAATGTCATCAGTGAACAGCAATGCACCCACTTGAATATGACACTTCATTTGTGACGTTTACTTCAAATATAAAGGAATGTTTCCGCATATTCTACCAGGCTTGTAATTCTTTATTAAATACACTAATTCTTGCAATAGCTGCGCCACCTTCAAATGAAATGTGTATATACGACGCAGCTTCAACGAGACCTGACACTTTCGCTTCCCTGCTGCAAGAAGGAGAAAAATTAAAAAAAAAAAGGGGGGGGGGGAAGACAACACACCAACGGTCACGTGTGTGCAAGGCGAAATCTTCAGCGTTTGCTGTGCATGATACCATAGGGAATTGTTTTTTCTTCATTATCATTGTCCTTCTCTTGCAAAATGGGAGCTGCGCACCTGTGGCAGTAAATCTTGAAGAAAACATGCCGTTAAGGATATTAACGCTTCAAGACAAACAGAAAGTGCGAAAGTTGGAGCTGTTGTGTCCTGTGCTTTTCCTTCCATCGTTGTTCGCACCTTTAGCACAACAATATTTACGCGCTGAGCAAAGAAGAAAAAAACTTTCTAATTCACAAAAACCATCCCCATTTTAGTCGGTACCCCCGTGCGGGTATGTATATGTTATTTGGTAAACAACAAGTATTTCCCATTGTCACTGACTATGGGAAAAAAACGTATCTAATGATATACGAATAGACTGCAGCTCGAAGGTGAACTAAACATTTCTGCGCTGTTTCCGCCTAGGGAGCCGAACGACATCTGTTGCAAGAGCCAGCCCCCGATCTGAAATGAGACTACAGCCCAAGTGAAGTCTGTTTTTGTCACTCGCACTCAGGTACAGACCTACTGCCACGTTTTTTTTACTCCCTTTGGTCTCGTAATCAAATCAGGAGTGTTTTCCTACGACAGACGGGGAAAGAACGAATCAATAATTCGAATTTTCTCACTTCACTGAACAAACAGAGAAAACCGCTTGTGACGGTGCTTCTGAAGGCCGCACTCTATGGCCTCCTTGTTAGGTCTATATCGTCTCAGCTCTAATAAAATATTTACGCTAGGCACATCATGTAGAGCTCTGCGTTTCAAGGAGAAAACCTCTCCGAAAGGATAATATACATGTCATGGTGTCAAACCGATATACTAAAGCTATCTCAGTGAGAATCGTCCTAGAGCTGTCGGTGGTGGTGGTGAAAACATTTATTGTAAATTTTGGAGGTTTGTTTGACGCGGAGCCTTAAGGGCCTCGGCCTTACATTACTGGGTGGAGACCCAAGTCAGGGACCCAATTGGCGGTTGCCGCCGCCCGCGCGCGACCCCTTGGGATCCGAAGCGTGGCCTCGTGTTCGGGAGGTACCAGGTTCGATCCCTGGTGCCGCCCGGTACCCATCGGTTTTTCAATGGGTACAAGCTTTGCCCCGGCCAGGTGCTCGGCTCTTTCGGGTGAAATGTTTGAGAAAGGGGTCATAGGTCCCAAATAGTTGCTCCGTTATGGCATTGACCCGTTCCGCCATCAGAGAACAATAAGTCCGCCTCGCGCGGCAAAAGCCCATTATGTGGCCCTTTTTTTTTTAGAATTGCTGCAGGCTACATTTCCTCCTGGCACCGAGGCTCAGAGTGAGAACCAATACAAAGATGAAGCACCTTCACAGGCTGCAAAGTTATTCGAAACTAGGTTTGGCCCCCCAGGGGCACAGCGGGGTTTACGGAGCGTCTCCCAAGCGCACACCCTTAGGGAAGCCGAGCGCCAGGCCGGCGGACGCTTGAACCCATTTTTACCGGTGGGTGTCCGGCGTCAGGTTTCGAACTGACCACCTCCCGCAGCCGAGACGGGCGCTCTAACCACTAGGCCACGGCTGCTGCGACCACAAGGGGTCGCAGCAGTCGAGCAGGGTCGCCTCCCGGTCCTCCCAGGAAAGGTTAGGGATGGGGGAAAGGGATGGGTTTCGTTGGCAGGCCCATACCATGTGGTACGTGTCAGCCACCTCCCCACAGTACTGGCACTGGCCATTGAATGTAATTGCACATCTTCTCAGTGGCTCCAACGACGGCTAATATTCAGAAAAAATTATAAACGTGGCCATTGACATCTTTACACATTCACCACATGATAACGTTGCATGAAAAGCTATTCATGAAACCAGCTCTAACGCAACACTACATTCTAATAAGAAATGTGCCATTGAAAAGAAGGTTTCACTGCAAAAGAGAAGGAGAAATTCAGTGAAAACAGATGGCGTAGTATGTCCGAGGAAATTCTTGTATGACGAAACTTGATGGTAAACATCTGCTGAACAAGTACTACTTGAGACGTGGTAAGCCGTGTATGAGCACTGTCTGAGTATGTATTGTCGTATGCCCTGCAAGAAAATGGATGCTCAAAATTATCTGTTCTCAATCGTGCAAGTAACTGCGGAAACAAATTTGTAAAATAAAATCCGCCTTCCTTGCAGCTGGTGAGAAAACTGCGGAATATAGAAAGATACATTTGCGAACATATAACGGGAACGGTCCAACCTGCCGATGCGCAGCAAAGTTTTGCTTTCACGTTTCGTGATGCAGTCACACCGAGCAGTCAAGACTACAATAGAAAACAAATGTTTTCCACTTCTTACTATAAATAAAAGAAAACTACAAAAAGTCTGAAAATTGATCTGCAGATATATTGATTGTTATGGTGTAAACAAACGCGACACGAAAACTGCGCTGGTCCAGAATATGTGGGTACAGATTTGTACATTAGATCAATCATCGCAGTCTTATAAAAAAAGTAAAATAGCTAATAATAACACACGAGCAGTAATCGGAAAAACTACCGATGCAAACAGATTATGACCAAATAAAGAGCTACTCTGAAAGCGTGTAAGAAAGCCTAGGCTCGGAAACATCCAGTTACATAGAAAGCGCGTCGCATCCCGTGAAAATGACCGCTCGATTATGCACAAAATATTGCCGCGAAACCTTCCAAACAGTATTTGTTGTTTTTTAACGGCCGCCGGCATACAGGCTTATCACTCTGATTCTGGACCGCGTATCAGTTCCGTAATCTTTGTTTGTTAATGCTCGATGTCGCGAGTCACACCTTTATCAGTTTTGTTGTAGCGCAAGATGCACCGAGATCTGTCTCGAAGGTTCCGGCCACTTGGGTGTCTTTCCACAATGTTCCAGCCCGTGCTGGTAGCCGTTTGCGACGTTATCTAGATTGTTCTGTGCAGCCTTTAAATTGAGCGTTGCCGAGTGTGACGAGAAACCTTCAAAACAGTATTTGTTGTTTTTTAACAGCCGCCGGCATACAGGCTTATCACTCTGATTCTGGACCGCGTATCAGTTCCGTAATCTTTGTTTGTTAATGCTCGATGTCGCGAGTCACACCTTTATCAGTTTTGTTGTAGCGCAAGATGCACCGAGATCTGTCTCGAAGGTTCTGGCCACTTGGGTGTCTTTCCACAATGCTCCAGCCCGTGCTGGTAGCTGTTTGCGACGTTATCTAGATTGTTCTGTGCAGCCTTTAAATTGAGCGTTGCCGAGTGTGACGAGCAATTCTTTGTTAGACGATCGACCAGCACGTTTGTTGCTATCGCCGCCGCCGAGTCGCTTAGTTCTTTTGCGGGTGCAAGTCAGCCCAAATAAAGAATTTCTTTAGTGCAATCATCGACCCTTCATTTGTGTCGTCGACCTCGTCACCACTACGTGACGTCTGGTGGAGGTGCTGCCCTTGATCCTTCAAGTGAAGACCCAAGCCGTGTTCCTGTCGCCCTGGAAGACCAGCCTACAGGTCACCGAGCCAGCCGCCGACTTCAAGGCCTACAACCCGAACACGGTCTGCTGCTTGACCCCATTCGATCGCGGAAGGCATCGACGTCGACAATGGCCCAGCCTACAGCACCGGTTGTTTTCGTCCAACACCGTGAATCCCCCTGCTTCCATGGACGACCGGATGAAGATGCTGGAGACTGGATGGACCTTTTCGACCGTGTGGCAGATTTCAACGGTTGGAACGACGCTGCGAAACTCAGGCAGGTCTACTTTGTTCTTCAAGGTCAGGCCCGAGTTTGGTTTGAAAATCACGAGACTTCTTTCAAGGATTGGGAGATATTCAAAGCACAGTTCTTAATGGCCATCACAAGTTCTGTTCGAAAAGAAAGAGCTCAGGCCCTCCTCCAGTCAAGAATTCAACTACCAAACGAGCCCGTCCTGGCCTACGTAGAGGACATGAAACGCCTGTTTCGCCGCGCCGACCCTAACATGACCGAAGGTGAGGGAGTGAAATTCCTAATGCGAGGAGTTAAAGAGTCGCTTTTTGCGGGGCTTGTCCGGAACCCGCCAAAAACAGTGGAAGAACTTGAAAGTGAAGCATCGACCATCGAGAAAACGTTGGACACCCGGATGCGCCACTACGAGCGACCACTTCAGCCGGACTGCACAATCCACTACCCCAGCGCATCTACAAGCAGAGAGAACCTTCGGGACCTCATCCGGGAGATCGTGCGAGAGGAGCTCCGCCGATTGATGCCATCATCGCAACAACCGCAGGTGGCGACGCTCGTGGACGTCGTCCGTGAAGAAGTCCAGCAGGCGCTGGGCGTTCCTCAAGCGACGGCTGCGACTGTTCCAGCACACGAAGCAACAGCGATAAACTACGCTGGTGCATTACGTCGCCCTCCGCCCCGACGTGATGACTTTCTGAGCCCTTGCCGCAACCGTCCTGTTCCCGAAAGCCGCCCCTTGGCCCCCGCCCGCCAAGCCTACCAACGACCCCCGAACCCCAGGAAGTGCGACGCCTGGAGGACTGCAAACAACCGGCCATTATGCTTCCACTGCGGTGAGGCCGGCCACATTCTGCGCCACTGCCCGTACCGACGAATCGGTCTCCGCGGATTTGCAGTCGACGCTCCACGACCACGCCCAGGTGAACGACCACAAGAAATTGACAAATATCTGCGTAGCGGTGAGATTGCGCCACCAAGCCGCCGATTCAGGTCTCCATCGCCGTACAGGGCCCGCTTTGCGTCGCCAGGACGTAACTATGATGGTAGTGTGCGCGGAAGGTCCCCAAGCCCCCGTAGGGGAAACTAAAGGCAGCAACCTTTGGAGGTGAAGTTGCTCAACGGCGAAAAGACGAAGATCCTCCGCCGCCGACGACCACTAACAACGACGCAACCATTTCATCGCCGCTCCACACGACGACATCGACGACAACACGACCAGAGTGCAAGCAGACACCGCCGCCCAGCGAAGTAACAACGGTATGCCCCGGCCATGACCTGAAGAAACGACGGAGCCGAGATCGGACACTAAGGCCCACGTGCAATGCGAGGACGCGAACAAGTGGCCTTGAAGTTGATGTCGACGGTCGCAGAGTCACTGCCCTAGTAGACACCGGAGCTGACTATTCAGTCATTAGTGGACCGTTAGCCTCTCAGCTAAGAAAAGTTACCACAGCTTGGGATGGCCCACTGATTCGCACAGCAGGTGGCAACCTGATTACTCCATCGGGACGATGCACTGCAAGAATAACCGTAAATGGGCGTACTTACCCCATCAGCTTTGTGGTCTTGCAGCAGTGCTCCCGCGACGTGATTTTACACATGGACTTCCTAAATGAACATAGGGCTATCATCGACCTGCGATCCAAGCTCATCAAGCTCTCTGCAGACAAAGCCATTTCTGCTACGGCGACGTCGATGCAACACATCCCTCTAAACGTCCTCGACGAAGAATTGAACGTCCCGCCCCGATCAAGTATCGCAGTCTGCGTAGGTGGCACCAACATCGAAACCACTGAAGGCATCGTCGAAGGAAATATCCAATTGCTCTTAGAACGAGGTGTCGGTATCGCAAGAGGCATCACGAAATTCCGGAGAGGTCAAGCTCAGGTTCTAGTAACAAACTTCACCGAAGAATACCGGCATCTCAAGGGCACGACGATCGCCTTTCTCGACGAATTAGCGGACCTCAAAGATGTATTCTCCCTCCATGACCAAACGCTGGAAGACGCACTGGACCTATTCCGTCAGCCCACATTTGACATCAACCCGGCATTGACCCACAACAGGAAAGACCAGATTCTCAGTCTGCTTCGAAGCTACGGGGAGTGCTTCTCATCGTCATCGAAGGTACGACAAACACCACTGGCCAAGCATCGCATAATAACGGACGAACACGCCCGACCTCTGCGCCAAAGCCCTTATCGTGTATCGCCGCGAGAACGCCAGGCCATTCGCGATCAAGTTGAGGAAATGCTGCGTGATGACGTAATCCAGCCATCGAACAGCCCCTGGGCGGCACCAGTCGTTTTGGTCAAGAAGAAAGACAGCACACTTCGCTTCTGCGTTGATTACCGCCGCTTGAATAGCATAACGAAGAAGGATGTCTACCCGCTTCCCCGCATCGACGACACTCTCGACCGGCTCTGCAATGCAAGGTACTTCTCATCGATGGACCTGAAGAGCGGATATTGGCAAATTGATGTCGACGAAAGAGATCGCGAGAAGACCGCATTCATCACACCGGACGGCCTTTATGAATTTAAGGTGATGCCATTTGGCCTCTGCTCCGCACCAGCCACGTTTCAACGAGTAATGGACACAGTCCTGGCAGGCTTGAAGTGGCAAATTTGTTTGGTATATTTGGACGATGTTGTTGTCTTCTCGTCAAACTTTGAAGACCACCTAAAACGACTACAGACAGTGCTAGAAGCCATCAAGTCATCGGGGCTAACGCTAAAAGCAGAAAAGTGTCATTTCGCCTACGGAGAACTCCGATTCCTAGGTCACATCGTTAACAAGGACGGTATTCGCCCAGATCCGGAGAAAACAGCTGCAATCGCACAATTCCCACCGCCTGCCGACAAGAAAGCTGTGCGCCGATTCCTTGGGCTGTGCGCTTATTATCGACGATTTGTCAGAAACTTTTCGCGGATCGCCGAACCGTTGACGCAGCTTACAAAGGCTGACGTACCTTTTAAATGGGAAGCGCCCCAAGGAGAAGCCTTCGACGAACTTAGGCGCCGCCTGCAATGCCCTCCTGTACTTGGCCACTTTGATGAAAACGCCGAGACCGAAATTCACACCGACGCGAGCAGTGTGGGCCTAGGAGCCGTTCTCGTCCAGAAGAGTGCCGGACAGGAGAAAGTAATCGCCTACGCTAGCAGGTCTCTCACAAAAGCCGAAGTCAATTACTCGACGACCGAGAAGGAGTGCCTTGCAATCATCTGGGCCACTTCTAAGTTTCGTCCATACCTATACGGCCGGCCATTCAAGGTGGTAAGCGACCATCACGCGCTCTGCTGGCTGGCTAATTTGAAAGATCCTTCCGGCAGCCTTGCCAGATGGAGCCTACGACTTCAAGAATTTGACATGACTGTAGTCTATAAGTCGGGCCGGAAGCATTCCGACGCAGACTGCTTATCCCGCGCTCCCGTCGATTCTCCCCCGAAGGACGATGACGATGACGCCTTTTTGGAACCGGTAAGCGCCAGCAGTTTCGCAGAACAACAGCGATCAGACCCTGAGCTGAAAGCGCTAGCCGATTACTTGGAAGGAAAGACCGCTTCCCCTCCTGGTGTGTTCAGGCGACATTTATCATCCTTCACGTTAAGCAATGGCCTCCTCGTGAAGAAGAACTTTGCACCCAACAAGACCGCGCAGCTTCTCGTAGTGCCTAAAACCCTTCGGCAAGAAATTCTGCAGGCGTTGCACGACGAGCCCACAGCAGGCAAGCTCGGATTTGCGCGCACGTTGCGTCGAATTCAGGAGAAGTATTACTGGCCGCGACTGCCTGCCGAAGTTTCCCACTACGTGAAGACATGTCGTGAGTGCCAACGACGCAAGACGCCGCCGATCAGACCAGCGGGACTACTAAACCCGATTCCGCCCCCAGTCCTACCCTTTCAACAAATTGGGATGGATCTCCTCGGCCCCTTTCCATCTTCGTCTATGGGTAACAAGTGGATCATCGTGGCCACTGACTACCTTACCCGTTACGCCGACGCAAGAGCACTACCAAATGGTACCGCGGCAGAAGTCGCTAAATTTTTTGTCGAACAAATTCTCTTGCGACACGGCGCCCCAGAAGTGCTCATCACGGACAGGGGAACGGCGTTTACGGCAGAGTTGACGCAAGCCATCCTGGAATACAGTCACACAAGCCATCGACGAACAACTGTGTACCATCCCCAGACCAATGGCCTTACGGAGCGCCTGAACAAAACGATCGCGGACATGATCGCTATGTACGTCGACGCTGAACACAAAACCTGGGACGCCATCTTGCCGTACGTGATCTTCGCGTATAACACGGCAGTCCAGGAGACGACTAGAGCGACCCCGTTTAAGCTTGTGTACGGCAGGGAGCCCACGACGACGCTCGACGCAATGCTGCCGCACGTAACCAACGAGGACAACCTTGACGTCGCCGCCTACCTGCAGCGTGCAGAGGAAGCTCGACGACTCGCACGGCTGCGTATTAAAGACCAACAGCGCACCGACAACCGACGATACAATTTACGACGACGCCACGCAGAGTACAATCCAAGAGATTAAGTGTGGGTTTGGACACCAATTCGCCGTCGCGGATTAAGTGAAAAGTTGTTGCGTCGATACTTTGGACCATGCAAAATCCTTCGCCGCGTCGGACCACTGGACTATGAAGTCATTCCCGACGGAACGTCAGCATCACAACGGCGACGCGCACGCCCAGAAATTGTACATGTTGTGCGACTGAAGCCATATTACGCGCGTTAAAGAATCTGTGGTGTTTAAACTTTGCAGTGTTTATGTTTAAGTTTCTCTGTTCTGGAATATCGAGGCGATGTTTTTTAAGGGGGGAGTAATGCCGCGAAACCTTCAAAACAGTATTTGTTGTTTTTTAACAGCCGCCGGCATACAGGCTTATCACTCTGATTCTGGACGGCGTATCAGTTCCGTAATCTTTATTTGTTAATGCTCGATGTCGCGAGTCACACCTTTATCAGTTTTGTTGTAGCGCAAGATGCACCGAGATCTGTCTCGAAGGTTCCGGCCACTTGGGCGTCTTTCCACAATGTTCCAGCCCGTGCTGGTAGCTGTTTGCGACATTATCTAGATTGTTCTGTGCAGCCTTTAAATTGAGCGTTGCCGAGTGTGACGAGCAATTCTTTGTTCGACGATCGACAAGCACGTTTGTTGCTATCGCCGCCGCCGAGTCGCCTAGTTCTTTTGCGGGCGCAAGTCAGCCCAAATAAAGAGTTTCTTTAGTGCAATCATCGACCCTTCATTTGTGTCGTCGACCTCGTCGCCACTACGTGACAATATGAAGTGATATTCGGGGTCATAGTTCATAGGACATTCTCGCTGCGTTCGTTATCCTATGTTCTTGCGACAACCACTGTACCACCAAGACCCCGAGCAAGCGCATGCGCTTCCGTGTTCGTAGTACAAAGCGAAAAGATGGTGCCGAGCGATATGGAAGGGATAAAAATGTGGCTGGGCTGGTCATCAGCATTCCTAAATTTCTGTGTTCAGTTTTCTTGAGTTTTTAACTTTAAAGTTAGCGATATGATGCGTCCTAAGAGGCATTTTCACCCAAAATATATCCACACGACCTAACCTAACCTAATAAGCCTCAGCGACTCTCAGGATTGACACAGATTTCTTCTTTCTACATTTGCCACGGTTCTCAACCAATCGTCCTATTCATTCCTTGCCTCATCTCGCACTGCCTACCCAAAGAAAACTGCATTTTTAGGATTTTCTCACTTTACTTTCCCTTATTTCAAATCACACACTTTTCTCTCAGGCTTCCTTTCTACAGCAACAAGGCCGCGTTTTCTTTATTGTCATTTTTCCCGGGTTTCTCATGCTTTCTTTGTCCGGGTCTTCCGAGCACTTCGCCAGTTCCTTTCATTTGCCCTTCTTCGTTCATTTCTGGCGTGGAACTCAAATAGAAAGGGGTGTTTCCGCCGACGGTTTAAACTCGATGGATGAGGGTCCTTATCTCGTCATGCTGCACGATCGTGAGTACGCCTCGCTCGATGACGCCCTGAATCGTCAGGAAGAAAAATTTCATCAGCAAAACCATATTGCGGAAATCGGCCGCGCTCTGCCCTGTGCCATTAAAACGCCCACTGCAGTTTTAAGTGGTTGTTTAAATTGTGATTCCCACCCCATTTCTCTGAAAGAGTGAGCGCCACGATTAGGCCTAACGAAAATTGTACTTTACCCCCTACCGCCACAGAGCAGCCACCGTCAACTTCTTCCAGCGCACCCGTCAGAGCAATTTCTCCGCTCCGAATACCTATGGCGCTGCATGGGCATACGCGAACACACCACACGCACAAGAGATCAAAGCCAGACGTTCACACCGAAGATGCGCTCGCTACCAACTGGCTGTTATTTGTGATACGAAGAAGAAGAAGAATGCATCACAAAAAACGTAGGGTTACACTAAGAAGAAGAGAACAAAAGATTCAGAAAAAAAAGCGAAGAAATTCAGAAGGAAAAATAAAACGAAAATAAATCGAAAATAATGACAAATTGCGTCGAGCTTCTTGTTACGTTGTCCGAACGAAGCAGTATCACCTCCTTCCTGTTGAGCGCCACCGACGGAACACTCACGCATTCCCCTTCTGCTCCCAAAATCATCTTGATTGCTTCGATAATCTGTCTTATAAAACTCTCTTTTGCGCCAGCCAGCCCCTTGGTCTCGGTGAAACTTGGTACACAATGGGTACCCCTCGAGTCCTATTCGGATAGGCCCCAGATAGGCCTGATGTTAAGACCAGCGTGGCGAAAGGCCATTCAGCGTTTTCACACTGTGTGCGAACCTAACAGCGTTCTCATGCCATACGGAACAACGTAAGCATTTTCTACAGCTAGCAACCGAATTCTATGGAAGTTTAACGACGGGGAATATTTGTGCAAAGTTCAGTGACCTCGTGTGTTGAACTGCTACCTTTTGCACTGGGCATAGCACGTCACCGTCCTCACCAAGTTCCATCCTAACGCAATCGGGTCAAACAAAACACTATCACACTTCCCTCTAAAGGGTATGTTAAAAGGTACCTAAACTTCATGCCCAATCACCGATTTCGCCGATATTTTCTTAAAGCCTGACCTCAAAACTCTAGCGTCAAACCGGAACAGAAACGAAATGTTATGAGCCGTCGCGCATGATACTTAACTAAGCCAAATTAACTAAGACGGCTGCAGATTTCTTTTTTCTTGAGCTTCTTCTTTGCTTTTAAACATTCAGCGCACAATTCACGTATACGATTTGTTTTCCCACGGCCCTCCGAGTTCAAGCTAATTTCGAGTTACGCACGAAGCAGCGCTCTGTTTTTCTAGTCCTAGCCACTACTACGTTGGGGCTTCTTGTTCCACAGGGGCATCAAGCCGAACAAATTAGGTGTATACGAGATAATTTGGCTCCACGAGCGTATAGCTCAGACGACTGATACCAAAGTAGATTCAATTATGCACGTCGTCTGCAGGTGCCGGGATCATGTGCCCGGGAGCATAGCCGCTTATCTAGCTCAGGTCCCAGGAAAGGGCAAGAAATAATGGAAATACAGCACCTCTCTCCGGAGAGCTCAGAGTCCATAAATTGGTTACTGTATACGCTCTGCTGTAGTCTAGTATAATTGCACCATGCGCTAATCAGCTGACAACGAAAGAACATCAATGCTTCTGATAGCCTATCAAGTCAAAACATGGTTTACCCATCGGCCGAAAGGCATTTTATATGAGGTATAATTTTTACATCTACGGGGAGTGAAAAGCTAAGAGTGCAACCAATTTATTTTTAATCGTCTCCTGAGAAAATCAGTCACAAAAAAACCTCGCATGAATTTTTCTGCCTGCGGACCATGTTAGGGAGTTTTGTTCAGGAGGCCAGGGAGGGGGAGGGGAGGGGGGGGGGAGGAATATCAAGCTTTCCAGCGATGTTAAAAGGGCATTAAGCATTTTATACGCACTAAACTCCCACATTAATTTCCTTTTTCTTTTCGGGCGAAAACTTAAGGACCCTGTTGCGTATTGTAGGTGTAGACATGTCACTGTCATACTTGATTAGCACTTAGTGTGTTTTACGCCGTATTGTAAAAAACACCAAGTGCCGCAAAAAAAAAGCTTGCGTCGGCGCTATCTAACGCAGAGGAGCAGTGCCTCGAAAGGTACTACATCGTGACTGCTTTAGCCAAAGATCCCATTTTCTCGGGTTTATACGTTCATTTATTTGTTCTTCCTTGAGAATGACTGTGATTCTCAAATAACTGCAGGAACCTTTAGCAACTGCAGGAACAGATTTTTTTCGACTAATAATGTATTCCAAAACGCGAATTGTGCATACGTTTACTTTTTCTCGCTCAAACCTAAACATGGACCTTCGACGTAACTTAAAGAATGGCATGGTAATTTGGCGATAACACCCCATCTTGACGCTATTTTCTCTGTCCAATAATCGAAGCTCTATTTTACCCTAACTTGTATGCTCTAAGTAATACGTATTTATACGCCCATCCCACTCCACGCCGCGGTTACTAAGTGGCTAGGGCACTCGACGTATTACCCGTAGACGCCAGCTCCGTCCCCGCTTTGGCTGGCACGATTCTATACAGGTGCTGCCAAGGTAGCAGTTTGCGGTGCGATATCTGTGCTCATTAAAGGTTCCCTCTCACTGAAATACCCACAGCCCCACTATGCGGCACATCTCAAAGCCAATGTTGATTTGGGACGTTACGCTCGATATAGTACGCTATGCGATGCGTTCAAGCCATATTGTTCCTTATGAACATTTTGGAAGTAAAACAACGGGAAATGCCAGTGGTCCACAAGAAGCGGGAAAAGGTGTGGTGCATTCTGAAAAAAAAAAAAAAATAAATAAGACGTTTTGGCGGCCTCGTGATTCGAAAGCACACCATGAAACGTCGACCGTGATGAAAGACACGCAGAAAAATGCGAAGAGTCATGAGAAGCGCATTCTTTCAATTTCGTTTTCTCGAAGTAGTTTCGAATGTTTGCCTTTGTTCCTTTGTTATCTGCTCATATTTTCACCCTCCTTAAGGAGTGTCCGACAGCGATGTGCTTTTCGAGATGCTTCACAATAAAGGCAAAGTCTCAATCTTGATTAAGCTTTAGGAATTTAGGAAATAATCCCAATAAATTTTCTTCACTCAAGTGCGACCCTAAAGAAGCCTTCTCTATTATGATGATGATGAAGTGGTGCGGGTGGTGGTGGTGGTGGTGGTGTGGTGATGATGATGAAAACGTGAGAAAAAAAAAAAAAAAAAACACTCGCCATTTGTCATTGCCGGAAAGCATCTTTCACAAGGACATTCCTCACATTTTTTCAGGCTTATTTTGAACCGCTATTTTTGCGCATTCATTTGTCCCGTGAGGGCTCCAAATTACACTTATTTGTTCACGTTTTCATTTACTCATTAGAGTATATTGGTAGGAGAAATAGTTGATGATTAATTCCCGACCTATAAAAGCAACAAACACCCCGGTCAGAAAGCAGGAGCAGTTAAAATAGAAGCAGAAAAAAACAACGGCGAAAATTAAATAGCAAAAATGGTTTACACAAGCGTGAAGACAAATAAATGTCAACATTAAGCACTGCTTAAGCCTTCGCTGGTCACTTCATGGAGAAAGCATGCAAATATGATGCTTAGAAAGCACAAATTTTCAGACGCCTTCTACAATTTTGGCGCTGCTTTAATTATGCTATGACAATATCAAATTTCTCTCACTTTACAATCTTCTTCAAACTCGCCAACTCCACACAATTTACAAACATTCCTCACAACCACCAGTCGACAGCATCAAACATCTTTTCGTTCGTTCACAAACCATAACCATTTCGCGAAACGACTGCCAACCCATTCAAACAACATTCAAAGAACAAGGCGGCCCTGACCGACAGTGCTTTAAGTGGGTGATGAAGGCTAACCAGATACAGTTGTTTACAGAAACGCCTTGAAATGTGGAGTACAGGAGTGCTCTATATCAACAATATAAGGCTACTAAATAGCTTTTGCTGTTTTAGTGCAGATTTCGAACCCATTTAGAACAATACCAATTTAAGAAAAATGAGCTCGAATGCCTGATGTCCCAATGCCCCTAAATCTCCAGGGGGTTCCCAGAGATCAATTCAGAAGTGGACGCCTTAAAAATTCCAGTTTAGTTTGCACATGAGTTCAATGTATACTGTTTCTGTTATCCTCGAGCTCGCGACCTTCACAGGAAGGCCGACATTCGATGTTACGCAAATGATCACGTGAATGTTGCCATTGCGCTCAGATAACTGATAATAGCGGCACGCAACAATGGTAGTGCCGGTAGAGAAACAAAGGGGCTGCTCTAAGCTGAGAAATGTTCGCTGTAGCTGGCATAACAATGCGTCAAAACTCGCCAACTTCGATAACTTTGATTCCATGTGCTTTCTTTTCGAATGAGTGGGTCTGATACCTCCACTTAAGCTTATCCAGGTCCAGATCAAGGTTTATAAGAAATACACAAATAAACATAATAACAACACGCAACTAAACTTCCTAGGAAAGCGTCCTACAGCAGCAGTTCAGCGCGCGTTATCCCACTTTGTTCGTCACGCAGGCGCTTCCAAAATGTGGCGCCACGGTCATCGGCATGGGCATGGATAGTGGTATGTGGAATGAGTAGAACAAGCATCCATGTGACATCACGGATGTCATTTTTCACTACACAGCACCGGTTCAGCAGTGCAAGCGAAACAAATAATGATAAGCTGATTAGATATGCCTGCTGCTATTCGCCATGCTTCATGCACCACAAAATGGCTGCCACTGTGATGTAGGGGTATACTCCTTACATCACTATGACGCAAAATAGCTGCGCTCTCCTTGCATGTCTTTATCCAATTTCTTCACAGTCGGCCCGGATCTTCCATTTGCTCTTTTTCTGATCACGAACTCCAAATTGAAACTGATTTTTTACGACGTTGCGTTCCCAAGGCGCTATAATGGTAAGAACTACTATTCATAACATGGTGAAGTATTATCAGGCATTATTGAAGAACATTTCGCCCGTTAACAAACACAATCCGCTAGCTTCTATCTATCCAAGCCGTATAACCACCGGGCCGTGAGAACTGGGAGCATGATGAAATAACTACTGCTTCTGTGCTGAGATTCGGGAGAAAGCTGCAGCGTATGCTTTAACTCGGACCTGAATCCCCTTGCGAATCCCGAAAAGTGCAAAAGCGGGCTGGGCGGCTCCATTATCTTTCAACAGTGGTAGCGGGCCACCCACACCAAACTTCATTTCCGGCCCGGCTTCCCCTGGGAAACGGAGCGCGAGCGCCCTCATTGAAAGTCGAGCATTGGGAAGTAAACATTGCACACGCAGAAGGCGTTCCACAAAATTGCAATCCCTTCATTTAAATTGAAACGAGAACAAGAATCGCTTGCTCGCTATTTTTTAATGCGTTTCTTTGAATACTGGTTCCGAGAAGAGTAACTAGCCAGTTTTAAATTTCCTTCATTTCAACGTTGTTCCTTTCTTGAGGTGAGAGGGATTTTTGTTCCATGGAACCCTTTTCGGACATCGGCCACATGAAAACTTTTACTTCATATCAACAACTCGATTCTGAAAACCTAAATGCAAGTCGACTAATACACACACCATTGCCTAACTTTAAAGATCCACACAGGGCGTAGGCACGACAGCAGAAATGGTTGCTCTTTTCCCGTGCGATTATTTTTGTTCTCGCTCTGAGTCGCGCTACGAACTTTAACGTGAACTGTCAGCAATTCGAGCGGCTTCGAAACGCTCTTCTTATGTATTCCACGCTAAAACGCGCTGCCTAACTAACCAGCCTCAAGCTAATAAATGTAACCATGTCTACGCGGTTTCGGATATCTGTTACCGTAAAAACCGAAAGGTGCAACCACATACAGGAACGCGCACAATCGTACGGTTACCTCCCACCTTGGAGAGTCATCAGACGCGCGTCAAGAGCGATAATGTGAAGCTTGTTGCTTTTAAAATATGATATACAAATCACTGGAGAGCATTCCACGCCGCAAAAACTTTTACGTTCGTGTTATGATCTTGAATGGACACTTCAGGGAAGGCTCTCTCAACCTATACACCTCTTAGAATGTCCGCGTTTTATAAAGGTCGCATATGGTGCCCTCAGGAGTATGTCAGGTCAGATAACTCTCCTCTTCTTCGGTCGTTAATTGCTGGCTTGTATGACTGCTGCAGAGAGGTCCAAGATGATGTCATGTGACACACTCTGTCCGGCCCTTGTCGCGATGCAGTGAAAACGTCAAATTAACAGACACAGCAAGGTATTTCCTCGACTTAAACGTCGCTTCAGTTACTAACTTCACTGACTGAGAACGCACAGATACACATATTGGCAAGCACCTGAGCGAGAACCCGAGTGGTCTTTAGGATATTTTCTTCAGGATCATGTGAACTCGCTGTACCTGAGAAGCGTGGGTCCATGAGAATTTTCTCTAGTCCAGCCGCTTTCACCCTTTTATCCCGGTAGAGGCCAGGTTTGACGATCCCTCATTGAAGTAAAAGTATTGATTTGTTATGTAATTTACATTATTTTTACGTTTAATGATTCTGCTCACTGGTCTCACTGCGAAAATGTCGCATTTGGTTTCCCGGCAACTAGTGAACAGCTCTTGAGGAAACTCATCGCATATATCAAACAAAATTAAAAGAAAAGGTGGTTTGTTAGGATCACGCAATAATAAAATAAATGCCGTTATCAATTTGTTATTTCCAAGACTCCAACTATTTACATGTATTGTGTGCAGATACTTGTAGTTAGAGTATTTAAAAGATGACGAAACATATGCACTAAATTTGGCTCTCTATATCCCAGCAATATGACCTGCACACAACTTGCAAAATTCACTTAATTTGAAACAGTTTCATTTAAATTTGAAGACATTGGTTTTTCATAATAACCAATTTATTAATGTTTCTTCCAAATTTGTATGCTCTATTGCAACCCATAAGTTTTTAGTATTGCAAACAATAAGCAATAGCGCTGCGTTTGTTAGGAACGATCACTACCTTTTAATAAACAACAAATTTTCAGTAACTATTCCCGCCATAAACAATGCGCCTGCGCAAACCAATTTCCTGCTTCCAGCATAATCTCTGAGTGGGAAGATGAGAGAGCTAGTTCGAAGTACAACTCCTTCTCACAAGCACATAAAACGGCAAATAACACACTGCCTCGATTATAACTTAGCAACAAGAATTAGCGGCATTCAACTCGCCCACACGTTTTTCAAATGGTACCCCCTTACTTGCGACACCAGGGTTGACAGCTACAACTTTATGTCAGCTGTCGCCGATAATAACAGTAGTCCGGGTCTAACTGATGAAAAAGATGCAGAAGATGTCGCAAAATGCCACCCAAAGTGTCACTCCAACTGATTCGTATCGTCACTTTCTTGCCAAGCCCAAGTTTCCAGCTTACACTCAAACATGCATGTTGGCCGTGCGCCAGTCCCGGAAGGATGTTGCTCTCGTCCCTCATTAACTTCGCAATCCTGCAGCGGTCCTTCTTCCTAATCCATAGACAGTGCTTCATTTTCCTCCGAGCGTCATTGCTCGCCCGCCGCCTCCCTCAGAGTTACTAGTCGGGTGAATATTGCACGAACGTTTTATGCCCAATGTATCCATACTCCGCTATAAACATGAGAAGAAAATGGAGAGTCAGTCAAATCACGAGATAGCCTCGCTGAAATATTAAGTAAGAAAGAGTCGGAGCCTACAGTGCACCCATTTCTTTCTTTCTTGACCCGCCCCATTCCCGGAACGCTGTTTCAGTAGAGCAGCATTGTTTTACTTTTCTTCCCCTTTTTTCCTAGTTCCCTTGTTTCCCAAGTTCTTGTCGGGAGCTAGCCAACACTGCCACGTTGGCGGCCACGAATCCTCGGGGGCTCGTGTGTTTTCTGTTCGCTGCCGGGCGCACCAAGTAAACTCTGCGGGAGTGAATTCCTCAGAGGCTGCAGAGGAAACAGCAGCCTCGGTCTGGGCAGGACGCAACAACGAAAAACCCAGCGAAGCACGCAGGTTCGTGGCAGTGACTGTAATCGGCAGTGTGCACTCCTCGCGACATCTCTGCCGAGCCTGACATTTTCCGGACTTGTTTTCTGGTTTTTTTTTTTTTTTTTTTTTTTTTTTTTTTTTTTTTTTTTTGCAAAGTAGCCAACGAAAGTCTGAAGTCTGGCCCTCTGGATTTGCCTGGCGCCGGCTCGGTAAATAGTTGGTGAGATGTTGGAACATCTTTTAAGGCTAGTCAAAATAACCCCTACGATCGTATCTGCCACCGTTCAACTCAATCTCAATCCTAACGCGACATACGAAAGTGACGCCAAGATTTAACTTCACCCTAACTATTCGAAGCATCGAGTGCGCACGATGTATCGAGAATTTAGTACCAAATGAGCGCTATAACGCAAACCAAAATATGAAGATACAAAATGCAGTTTCTTTATTGCTGCCGCTGTTGTGTCTCTTCTCTTTAATAAATTTGCCGAATATCATCTTGTGTATTCCAATTACTTATGTCAAGCGCATTGGCTAAGGAAGAAAACGCAAAAAGAGTACAGATGCTTTTTGGTTCACAAAAATGCTGTTCCCTTTTTTGCATCACACTTTAAAGTGACATTTTGTCATTTCCAGGCGTGCTTATACTGCACAGGTGCTGTTGCCTACAGCTGGTATTAGCGCTAATGCAATAAGAAAAATGAAGTCTGCATGGATCTCAATCAAGTTTACAGAGCACTTCAAAAAAAGAGCCAAATGGTTAGATCTGGAACCACTGATGTGAGATCAAAACCCGTTCGCGAACGACAACAACTATCCACGTGGCATACTATGCGTCAGCCAGAAGGCGACGCGGTCCCAGTACACCAATCGTGATGTGACGCACTGTAACACCGCTCGTCTCTCCTGATCCAATCCATCGATCACAGTAAGACAGGCCGTACCCCCTTACCACCAAACTCTGACTGGCGACCGCGGTGTTCCTCTGTCTACCCGAAATTCCTACCCTCTCTTCTCTGCCCGGCATGCCTCGCCTTCCTCTCCGTTGAAAGTGGAGAGGAGGACATTTATATCTCCCCACTTTTGCACCTACCAACCGAGGCTTCACACGCTAACCGCGGAACCTTTTTGCGATACCGGGCATGCTGATGATCAAAAATGCTCAAAATTAGGTGTCAGATACTTGGCTGTGTGCGAAGACTTCGCATGCAGGAGGTACGAGGTTCTGTCACACTGCTGGTAGGTGCCTGCCTGCTGGTCTTCAGATGGACACAGTTATGCTTTGGCCTAGCCGGATGGTTAAGGTAAATGGGTATTTGTCCCCACCGGCGTTTCACGAGTCCGCTTGGTCTTAGTCTTTATCCCTTTGCTCTGTTCTATATGCTCTAAACCTTCACAACGCGTCAACTTGTCCGCGACATCGCACAGCGCACGAATAAAGTAGCGTCCGTGTACTGTGCGATGTCAGCGCACGTTAAAGATCCCCAGGTGGTCGTAATTACTCCGTAGCCCTCCACTACGGCTCCTCTTTCTCTCTTTCCACTTTCACTCCCACCTTCCTCCCTTCCCTACGGCGCGGTTCAGGTGTCCACAGACCAAGTGTGACAGATACTGCGCCTTTTCCTTCCCGTGAACCAATCAACCAACCAACATTTAAAGACATTTTAACTGGAGACGTATCTAAATCTGAAGAATTTAGGGCTGCATACTATTGTTGAGCATTGCTATGAGGAATCAACCTATTTGTATCCGGTCATTTGGTAATGCTTATTGAATGTTTGAAAAAGCAGCGCTCATACGCGTCACTGACGCAACGTATCTATTGTAATTTAGACCGAAATGTTCGAACATGCGGGCAATACTTCCTCAGCAAAACGAAAACACAAAGGAGCCACTAACGATGTCCTTGTTTGGAACGAAAGTATACACCAGTTAACCTACACTAGTTGCGTGCTGCTTTGGAAGCAAGAACCGCTTACGTTTGTCCTCTCCCCTTCCTAACCTGAAGACCACTGGCAAAATAAGACAAAGTCAAGCTTCCTGGCTCAGCTGGCTTGTGCCAGACGCTATTTCCAGTCCTAGACCGATATGTTGATCCTTTGGATTCCGATGGAATCCCTTAAGAGGATCACGTCTGTCCTCGGCAAATTGAGGCAACATCATGCGAGCCCTCATGCGTTGTTTGAGTTGGTCGTATGGGAACGCTTCTAACAGGGTGCAAGGCTCTCTTAGCCAAGCCATTGATCCCTGAGTGTTCTATCAAGTTATTTTCCAGTTTACCGATTTGGGTCATATTATCTTTTTTTCCTAACGACATGACTTAATTTCTTGGTTTGAAACGTCGTAATGTAGGTCCGAAGAGCAAGCAACATATCAGTTTGCCGTAATTAGGCGAATGAAAAGATAGAGGTAAATGGCGTAATTTAGCTAATGCGACTACATTTTCCAGAAGCCTGAATCCAAACAGGAACGCAAGAAAGCACTACGAACTGAGAGGCTACTAGATGAAACGGTTTTAAGGCCAATAAAAAGTGAAGGATAAATAACAAACTGTTTTGAAGCAGTGACGTGTGCGGAATATGTAAAGTGGTAGGCACAAAAAAAAAAAAACGGGAGTAAAGCTATAAGAGCGTTACACGTCAGCGTCTTTAGTACCACACTAATCTTGACCAATAAAGCTCAGCTACTTTGGTCATCTGATGAGAAGAGAGGAGTCGCTGGAGAAAGATTTGATGTTGGGAAAGGTTGAGGGTCGGCGGAGAAGGGGTAGGCAGCGAACGCGATGGTTAGATGGCATCCTCGAGGCACTGCAGATGAAGTTATGTGATGTTAGGAAGATAGTGAGAGACCGGAAAGCGTGGCGTGACATGGTCCATAGGGTCACGAAGAGTCGGACACGACTGAACGACTGAACTGAACTGAAACTTGAAGACAGCTGAAATCGAAGCAGGCATGCAAGAACATTTTACGTAAAGCTGACTATAAATACAGTGAAATTCCGTACTGATGAAGTGACATCAGCTGTAAATGTCAGTATGCAATGCGTGTATTATTCTCCAGCGTATAAAAAACAATGAACATCTAGCGAAGTGCTGCAATCACTATTACGAGCAACTTCCATAGCTTCATTGTTTCCACTTATGCTTGTATTATTGCGCATTTTGTGTCGAAACGAGTTTGAAGTGAATTTTAATGCTTTTCTAATAATATGGAAGCAAATTTATCGAACATCGTCATCATCATGATTTATTATACCCTTGAAGGCCCCGGGTGGGGTATTACATAAGGGGGCGGGGGGGGGGGGGGGAGGTAACACATAAGGATAACAATTGTTCATGGTCTAAACATAGGCACAAAAAGTCAAAATGCTCAAATACAACAATCGAAATGTAGGAGGCACTGCAAATAAAAAGGAAAAGGAAACAATCTGTTATGAAGCGAAATGACATGTCACGCAAGCAGGGTCACGTTCAGTTACAATGTGTTCAGGCACATAGCCTGGCACATATAAATACATGCGCAGCAAAAAATAACGAATATTTTTTTTTTTTTAAATCACGTCAAGCTTTAAAAAACGGGCCTCTACAAGAAAAAAATAACAGAGTGCATTGAATCTCTCTTTGTCACGCTGGTTGAAGGAAACAGGTTCTGCAAAAGAGCCCATCAAAATTTTGAGAACTCATCCTACATGCAGAGTCGATGCATTACGTGAGGCGCGGGTCCCACCTGAGAGATCTGCGAGTGCCGGCCTTAAACTGCGATTGAATATTTGCACAGCTGCTGCTCTTAACCGATGCCTGCACGGATATATTTTCGAATCAGGCTAAACCCGCATACGCACCCGGTATTACTTCGCGTCAAGCTTGGAAAACAGGCCTCGCCCATCTCCCGGTTCCTCGTTATAAAGCCCTCTAGTGCTCGAGCAGTCACGGTTGATTAGCGAATTTCATATGAAAAGTGCCTACCACGGCTGCATTCAGCTCATACTATCTAGTCCAAGTCATGGGAGCCGTGGGTACTGCGACTGATGCCCGCCGCTTTACCGGTATCTGTGCGTGCGCTCTGTGAGTAGTGCGGACACATACACGGGGCAGGCATAAATCTGAGCGCCATGCTAGCGCTTGCTCGCGTCTCTTGTCGGGAGCATGCGAAAATCGGACGCGCCTACGAAGGCAGGACTTCGAATGCAGGCGCGCCGCGATATGTCTTGGTCCAGCATGTGCGCTGAACTGAGACCATGCGAAGCGAGCGTTCCAGAAATGTTATTCGTTCGAGATGAATAAATTGAATCCTTGTATACCACACGTCCGGATGAAATCGGTAGCAAATGATGTGCAGTTCGCCAGAATATTCTAAATTATTGCGCATTCGCTGAAGCATTGAGGGAAAAAAGACACTATATATTTAATATTAAATATCAGACGGATACTTCGAAAGTGACGCTTTTGAAGGCTTCCTAGAAACCTTTTTCGATTATATGACTGCATCGTTGCGAACTGTGACATTTACGCGCGCAATCATTTCCTTTAGGAAAGGCACGATGTGCGAAACAAGGTGACGAACACATTTAACAACGGTTTTCTTTTCCGAAGGACATTTTAATTAAATAAACGAGGATGAAGCGAACGCAGTCGCGTTGAAGGGCAGACCATGAATAGGATTGAATGCGTTTCTTATGTAGCTGAACGAAGGCGTTGTTTATCACATCAGTAACCATTGCTACGATTTAGAGCCGCGCTTTCTAATCACGTTAACTGTACTGTAAGGCACTGTGGAAGCAGTCTGCAACCTTAATAATAGCAGATATCTTCCTCTACTTTTAGAAATTCCTTCTTAAAAAATCGGTGCTAATAACTGCCAGATGCAGAGCCTTATGAAACAAACTGAGCTGCGTGACTGCTATGTGCTATCGATGTTTCATTATAAATCTAAGGGAGTGGGTGATCATGGTCAGGGAAGTTGGACTATAGCGTTATTGCAGAAGGTGCCAAAATTATTTGACGGTGGCTGAAACTCTGATGACGCCGTGTGGCTACAAAGTCTTCAAGAAAACAATGAATATGATCAGCTCTGTGCAAGACTTAATACAGACCAATAAGAAATGCTTTTCTCCTGATGATAATTTGTTCGGGCATGCTGCTTGTTTTGCACGGGGATTATGACTATGATGACGCGGCTGTCCTTGACAGCGCACTCTTCCCAGAATGTTCTCTAAGTACTAAGTTAGCCATTCGCGTAAGCACGGGTCGTATTTTCTTACTTTTGTTTATATTAGTTATTCGTACCGGCTTTCTTTAGTACCAAAGTACCGTTGAAACCTGAGTACTTAGGGTGAAAGGCACAGCGCTTCAACAGCCAGGCAGGGTAGCGCGGCCGCTCTCTACAATATACAGGAATATTCTAGAGAATATTTAGAGAAGTTACGGCAGGTATCAGTTACAGCAACACAGTGAGATGTCGGTTCTGTGCATGTTTTAATGAAGGTCAAAGCGCTTGGGAATGGAAAAGATTACTTACAGTTGTAAATGCAATCATGGTTGTTTGTTAAAAGTTATAGGGTTACCTTTCAAGTGGAATAGATTTGTAATAAGAGAGCAATTACTCATCCACGTAAGCACAGTCATAGGGCTAAAATGGAAGCCTACACAGCTTTCTCCAAAACTTCGCGGTTGAAACCAAATTCTTCCAGGTCCGAAGTTCTAACCGGAACCACCGCCTGCCGAATATTTTCTAATTGCTCCCTAAACTAAACTTTCATGTGTACTTACAAAAAAAAAAAAAAAAAAAAAAAAGCTTTCGGGTACAGATTTAACCACTAATTGTCTAGCTGATAAAAACCGAAGCAATATTTTTTTAAATGGTCATGCGCTTGAGTACTCAGTATTTGGGTCTATATTCAAAGATAGCTATTAGCATTTTGAGCACGTTAAAAATGTTCATATTTTCCTATACAAAGTTAATACTCTTAGTGCACCCTCATTAATAAGAAAACACTTTGAACGGAGCGCCGCAATAGAGAGAGGGAAAGGCCCGGACGGTAACGAGGCTAACGGCCATTGCTACGTGGGGCGCAGTCGACGCCCACGAGAAACGGCATCTGTTTATAAGAGACTATATCTTCCTAGCCAGCCAGATGCCATTCCAACTTGCAGCTCAGCAAAATACAAACGATGGAGCTCCAATAGTATTGATGGCAAACAAATCCATGATCTAAAAAAAAACAATTATGAATTGCACCTCTCAATTCCGATAGAGAGACCCAGCCCATTATGCCATCAAATATGTGGTCCACTGCATTCCGGAAAGATTAGGTTGCAGCGCATATATCCACCACCCATTAAAGGGCTATCAAGGCGGTCATCACAAGATTGAGTGGCCAGACTGCATGAAAGAGATGGCACTTAGACGCTTCCGCTAGTGCACTGCGATAATGTTCGGTAAGGTTGCAAGGTTTCCGATTGACTTTCCATATACGATGAACGCATGGAATAAAATTGAAGAGGTGATTGAGCCGCGACGTTCTGGCTACATGTTTGTGAGAGCGGTAATAAATAACAGAAAACACATGACGCACATCGCCACCATGCATGACCTCAAAACGGCGTCTAACTATCTCATTACACATTCCGTCTCGCCACATCGATGTGACGCCGCGTAAGCGTCTATAAATCTGGAATGTTTTCTCATAATAATATTTATATAAGGCGTTTATCAAAACGGGAAACGAGACAGAACAGAACGTTCATCCTCCTCCTTTTCACCGCCAAGCTTTCGCTATTTCCAATGGTGGAATGCTTTTCGTTATCTGTGAATTACCTATGCGATTCCTTTTTTAGGACAACTAATGTTGCGATCTCTTAATGACATCCTTCTTATACGAGGCGTGCTACATGTCCCATTGAAAAAGTAAAAAAACATCCGTTGGGCAAACAATAGCTCCGAATTGACGCCATCATTCGGGATATTACCGCACACGTAGCTTGTCTTTACATTCAGCTGAACACCAAACGAACAATTAAGCCGGAAAAATATAGCTGTCAGAAGTATTTGGAATAGGACACCTAAATCGCCCGCGAGAGGACTGAAACTGGTAAATGAAGTTATTAGACATTTCTCATTTTCATACCCGAAGGAGGGAAACAATTTCCGCCTAAACAGAAGAAAGGATTCCGTCCTGGCTTTTTCGGAAGCTGCTTATATTTCACAACACATTATTCGCCCAGAGCATCACTTCAAGAAAAAAAAATATAACATTAAAGATTTCCCCGTCTTACGTTTTCGGCACCTATTTCAGTGCATCGGTAAAAAGTGAACCGCTTTTTGAAATGTGCTTTCTGCCGTTTCATAAAGACTGGAAAACACATCAGGCAGATTGCACGCTTGTACAGGATCTTAAATTTCGCACTCGCATAATGTTGCAGAAACAATGTTTTCGTACGGATTGTATGACTAACACCAAAACTAATTTTGGCCTACCAAACGCTGGTCATCAATTTCTATGATTTATTATTTGTTTATTGTCGCCCTTCAATCGTTTATAGTGGACAAAATGAATGTAGTTCCAGGGCAGATAGGTACTTCAATCGAGTTTGGAAAAAAAAATCAAGAACAAAGCACGTCTTTAAACTGCCTTCTCTTACTACTAAACTAAAAAAAAATATTATTCGCGAAAAAATCTTTTTTGCGTTCGCAGGCCCAATCTTTTTTGCGTTCGCACCGCCGATGAGAGCGGCGGAAATGAAGGCCTCGGGCGGAATTCTCACCACGTTGTTCTCCTTAATGAGCAGATTAATTAGAGCGCCAGCCGCAATCGAAGTGCGGCTAGCGCGGTCGATGAATAAATCACACTTCTGATGAGAGCGCGAACGAAGCAACCACTGAGCCTCTGCCACGTGTAGGCTGCGTACTAGTTAAAATTGATAATTTCAGTGGCGTCCAAGAAGTGGCAGCAAAATCTGGTTGCGGCACACGTAGTTGCCAAAACTAGAAGAGAAGGAAGCGAACGTTTCTGTTCCGAGACGGCAGGCTCATTGCGTAACTGGCAGGTATATATCGGAAAAAAAATAAAGTAAAGGAGGGAAAAGATAAGAGGCAGCTCTTGCTACGACTGCGTTTCCGTACGTATATGAGCCCCCCTTAAAAGTTCTTACAATTTTCTCATGCTCTACTAAGCTACTATAGCGTAGCTTGAATGTGTCGGTAAGAAAGGCAAGGCTTCGAGCGGCGAGGCACACCCTGATGCTCTCGGCGGTTTTCCGTAAAATGCTGTGCGGTTTCTCCGAGCCTCAGAATTGTGCACCGTCGACTCGAGTGCCGGAGATCAAAGGCGAAGCCGCTGTCGTACAAGCGACCACTTTTCTCTTTGCATTTCTTCTCGCTACCCTATCCTGCCCTACCCTATGCTACGTGGTGTACGAGACTGGGCGGCTGACGGCTTGTTGCCTTTCATCTTACAGAGTATTCGCTGCAAGCACGTACGCCTGAGGCGATAGAGGAGCGCCCTTAGGACTCGCTTCCTCCTCAACGCCCTAATGACTCCAGCCGCCGATGCTACATTTTCCTTTCCCCTTTTTCCCCCTTTATTTTCCTGTTATCTGCCGAGAGGGGCCCAAAAATACATCAACATCGTGCACAGAGATGGAAAATATCGCGAACTGTACATCTACCAGGAGATAAAAAAATCATTTACCGACAAGCTGTCACGAAGTTCTGGGAAGTGGTCCCTCCGCCCGGTACGTTTGCTCACAATTGTAGGCCGGCAGCAGGAAATTTGAAGAATGGATGTTTCTCTCGCATAACTGCATGCTGCATGACATGTGATGACTACAATGTAAATAGGTGTTCCTCTTTATATTGTATGCATATTACCTGCTGCTAACTTTATATCCCTGAATGTGCACTGCGCGCATTCAAAGATATAAAGGATTGACGCAATCGATTCAGCAAAACACAGCTGTGAATATCTGATAAAAAGGATGATAAAAGGATAAGAATGATGTTAGGATGATGGTGATGACTGTGAATTTTAACCACGCAAGAAGAGGTGCTGGCCAAGCTGAATATTACACAAGGTACTTTGCTGCGCAGGATGAAGTCGAAGACATGTTTATAAGCATATGGCAACACAGAAAATCGAACCGCGCACCTCCTGCATGTGATATGAGTGCTCAAACCACAATGGCATCGCTTCGGTCAATGGAGTTAAGGTACCATGCTAGATTGTTAATCATGATATTTCTATGCACTGAGAATATAGCAGATCACCCGTATAATCAATGCCACTCACGCCAGATCAGGCTCACACTTTTTGCAGTGGCCCACCAGGTAAGAAAGTTCTAGATTGTACAAGTCGAAAACCTCACTCAAACATTTTTCACTCGTGCGATTATAAGGCCTTCTCACTCCTACACGTTAGCGGCATTAACTGTTTCTGCGGAACTTTTCATTGAAATATGCCGCACAGAGAGCTTTGCAGCGTTGTCCCACTGTGATTACCTGCTCGGAGAAGAAAAAAAAAACCACGACACCACGAAATGTCCCCAAGGTCACAGGGTTCGACTCCGTCGCTCGCTGAAAGTACGAGGACAGAAATCACATCGAAACCGCACTTGTTCTTTGGAATTTGGTATTTTTAAGCACCACGGACTTTCAAGGATATACGAGCTGCATCCACCTACCCCATAGGTTATGCGCGCCGAATCCGCAAACCTAGCCTATTTCCTCATGCCAACCTATGTGGATGTAAGTAGCCGCTGTAGCTCCGACGCCATACGCAGCTGAATACAAAGAAGCGCTGCTTTGAGGCTGTAACGCGCACAAACACCAGGAAGTCTATTTATATTTGTATCCCAGTGGTCTCCAAGTTATACCCTAGTCTCATCAGATGGAAATAGGAAAATTTCTTATTTTTGTTCCTTATAGCCAATATCGAGCGAAGGCTCAACTATTCCCGCTGCTAAGTTCACCACTCGCTTAACCATTACCGTAAGAGGTACACACCCCTCTTATTCCCTTTCTTTTGTCATTCATAAAACCACGTGAAGGGATGCTTCTCAAACAAAGAAACTTTCGCATCATGCACGCTTCGAGATAAAAAAAAAAAAAAAAAGAACAGACCGTCTGCGTAATAGCTTATTTGATGAGTTAGTGTTAGAGCCTGAAATATAAATCATTGACAACTCATTAAGCTGTCAAAGCACAAAAATTTCAAAGTTATGGACGGAAGAATGGCACCACTCCCATGGAATGGCAATAGGTGATAGGTAATAACACCCCCAGCTCAATTAAATATGCGCAAATAAATTTCACTGAGGCATGCGATCCTAAAAACAGGTAGTCAGTGGTGTCTAAGTAAACGCAGTACGTGTCTACGAAGAGCGAAAGTTGACTGAAGCTGGCTGAAAGCCTTTAGGGTAACAGAGAACAAATTACCAGCTTTCATCGCTTCGGCCTCGGCTAGAAATGTACAGATCTAGTTCGTGATCGTTAGCAGAGACATCATATCTGCCTACACTTAACTGGCTGACTGATGAGGGTAGTAATGACGGTCACAGAGATTATTATTATGGTGACGGTTATTAGGACGAGGAGAAGATATCATTGCTTGGCAAAGGCGGTCGCAAATGCACACCACAAACTCAGAGCGGCCTTAAACTTTAATTCAAGAAGTTCCCGACACATGAAATCAGTCATTTTTGTAGAATGTTTTCTTATTTACGCAGAATGAAGATGTGGGCTGTTTCGACGCTGACACCACGTGCAGAACATTGGCGATACGACGTATTTTGTGTTTGTCGCCGTGGACGCTGAAGAGTACGGAGACGAATGTGCTAATTTCGCCGAAGCGATAATAACGCAGTCGCTGCGAACTTTGCGCCTGCTTTTACCTCTAGTGCCGCTGTTCATCGCCGCCGGCACCCGATCGGCCTTACCATATTCGAATCACCGCCTTGAGCTAGTTATCTAGCTATCCCCGACTATTTGCGAATGTAATCCTGTTCGATAGGGCTCCGAGGGAGTATGCTCCCGTTGGCCCATTGGCCTTTTGCTCAAAATATTCTGAGCTACAACTTATTCGGGCCCCAACTAAGCGCCCCAGCATTTGTAACTCCAGGCAAGCTCAATAACCCGCGTCGCTATTGCCATTTTTTATTTTATTATTATTTATTTTTTTTTTGCAAGCCGCGGGCTCGCCAAGATAAGCATATTTCCTCGGAACCCTCCCTCTTACTTCCCGTCCACGCGTTTGTCGTCACTGTTTTTAGTCATTTTGTGTTGATTCACAGGTGCGCCTGTAAGTTTTGGTATTGCTCCCCTCCTGCTCCCGCCATTGTGGTGCTCTAGTTAGGGCACTCGACTACTAAGCACAATGACGCGGGTGACGAATCCCGGCTGCGACGGTCGCTTTTCGCCAGAGGCGAATCAAGGCGCCCGGATAGTGTGCGATGTCAGTGCACGTGAATGAACCCCAGGTGGCCGCAATTTCCGGAGCCCTCCACTACGGCGTCTCCGATAGCCTGAGTCGCTTTGGGACGGTGAACCCCATAAACCCAACCAAACGACTCCTGCGCTCCTGAGCTTATGTCTCAATGAGGCTGACACCCGGCAGTTGAATCGCTCCATACCTACTGAGCGCGACAGTTTGTCGCTAATCTCTGATAAGCCTACAGACGCATTTATGCCCTGTATGTAACACGCCCTTGTGCAAAGCCTAATTTCTCCCAAATCCAACCCGAATTATACTAATGCATGCGAACACAGGTCTGAAGGGAGATATCCTTCCCAACGCATCTATCGCTTCAACACGTTGCAAGTCGTTTACACCTTATTTTTATGCAGCGGCTCGATTTCAAACCTAGACAAGTAATATCACGCTCCGTAGCTGACTAGCGACCACTCAGCTACAGACACCTCAATAAAAGGGAATAGGCGGGTACATAAAAGGTAATGGAGAGTCCAGTGCGAAAAAGACGAAACCAAAAACGAGCACGAGAGTAACCTCGACATCGTCAAACCTCATAAAATTGGCCAATGCCACCCTAATTTTAACAAAAAAAGGAGCACCTCCGACGCCATACACGTGCTATCATACCACCGTGTACGGTAAGCCTCCGCCGCGGTCTAACCCGTGCAGAGGAGGTGGCGCTTCGGAGGATTACAGTTGGTGGGGCCCTAGCACCGGAAGTGATTGGAAAGTGGCCTGAATTTCGGTATTTGTAACCACACCCTGGGTGCCCCGTCTGCAAGTACAGAAATACAGAAGCTGACATCCGTCACCTGTTGTAGGAATGTCCAGCGCTGAAGCCGGCGCGGATCCGGCACCTGGTGACAGCTGGCCTCTCCCACCATAATCCGCAATCATATGCCATTTGGGCGCCGGGGCCGCCTCATCGTTCACTCCTCGACTTCATTGTATCAACCAAACTTTTTTCATTTATTTGACCACACCCTTCATCCGTCATAACAATCTTTTTATGCCCTGAGGCAATATACATCGCAAAAAAAAAAAATGAGTTTATTGCACTGAGCTAGCATGAATCATTAAAAAACACCAAGTAAAGCCCAAGATCACGCCTCTTCAAGCTAGCCCGCTCAACCTACCGGAACCAACTTTCAACCCATTTGGTTGCGGCAGAGATGAATAGTTTGTGACCGCGTATTCGTCTCGTCAGCCGCCAACAGAAGACTGGCTTTTTAAACTGTTTCAGCTTCCACTTTCACCGTAGCCTTGCCAGTGCCGTAGGGCGGACGGCTGCATTCTCCCGACCGCATTCAGAGGAGACAGCGAGCGGAAGCAGCGGAGAGTGGGCGGAAGGAACGGGATTCCAGCTGCGCCTGGAACACACAAGAGCGTGGATGGCAGCGGACAGAGCGGCGGCAACGCGATCGGCGTCTGCGGCGGCAGGCGGTTGCCCCCAGCGACGCCATCGATCGCCGAGCAGCGGCCGCCGCCCCTCTCCTGGAAGGGCTGCTTGGCCAGGATGCCTCGTCTGGCGCGGGACATCCCCAGACGCCGCTGAGGCTATTCTCTTTTCGGACACGTGCGAGCACACCGACCAAAGGTCCGTAATGGTACGTTGGGATGGATAGCCGGAGGAATTTTGTTTTCTTTTTTTGTCGTGCTTATCATAACTCCGGGTGCGGCTTGCACGCCCGCATGCGTGAGCAAACATCTTGTGCTGACAGTGTACGGAATTCGGAAAAAGCTCCGGTAGTGCATCCTGTGAAAGCCTAGGGGGTATTTAGGGTTTGATGCTTTAACTGCGTTGGCAGTTCGACTGACAATTCGAATTGAGTTTCTACTCAATGGGCGACTGACAATTCGAATTGTAGCAAGGGATGAAGATGTCGCCATTGGACTCATTAAAGTGGCGTGCTTTAGTGTACCTGCAGAGTTTTGGAGATCAAGCCAGTCCACATGCTGCGGTGACACAGTTGCTAGGTGTTTGACTTCTGCACTTAACGTGGCTAGATCAAATCTCGAATAAGGTGAACGCATTTCAATGACGACGTAGTGCAAACAAATTAATTCTGTTAATTCTGGTGTACGGTGCCACTGCACGCAAATCTAGATAGCAAAACTATGTCCTCCATTGCAACGCCTGCGACAGCCCAAGTGCAACTTCGGAACGACAACTGTCCATGTGCAACACCAACAGACCGTGTCGCTCCCACAAGCGAATAGCGCCCTAGTACAGTGAACGCCTCGTGTTATGAGTTTCCTGACTTCGTACACTTATGCCGCCTTATACATGAAGACGCAAACAAGAAACTATTGCGTTCAATTTTGTTTCTCTTGTTTATTTTGCTCCACATGAAAGAAAGCTTTGTAACGTATGCCCCGCCGGGGTGGTGCAGTGGTTACGGCGCTTGACCACTGTTTTTAAAGAGGCGGGATCTAATCCCGGCCTCGGCGGCCTTTTTTCGATGGATGCAAAATGCAAGGCGCCCGAATGTTGTGCGATGTCAATGCACGTTAAACAACCTCAGGTAATCAAAATTTCTGGAGTCCTCCACTACGGCGTCTCTCATAGCCTGAGTCGCTTTGAGACGTTAAACCCTAAACCAAATCAACAAATCCAAGCTTTGTAAAGTTCAAAATGCTTTGCCGAAAACGCTTAAATCGACGCACCGCTTGAATCATTTCGCAATAGTTACGTGCTTATCAATTTTTACGCTGAGAAGGTTCCTGCTCTCAATGCTTTCACCTTTGCTTCATTTTTTTTTTTTTTCGGTACTGTGCGAGTGTCATCGAAACAATTGGCGAAAACCAATGCATGACTTGAAGGATGGTACAGGGTCATCCACTTCTAGCTATAACACGGCCACTCCTTTCAAAACAACATTGCGTCCGACGCAGGCGCATATCGATGCAACGTGATGCGAGCAAATAGGGAGCCGGACGTGCTGCTTCACATGGCCTGCCACTTAACTTTATTGCATTGTCGGGTCGGACGCAATGGCGCTTTGAAGGCAGCGACCGTGTTATAGCTAGAAGTGGATGAGGCTGTACATCGGCTGCGGCGGTTTTAAGGCGACAGCATTTCTGAACTTACGGAGCGAAAGTCTGTGCGCGGGAGCTGCGTGCGGGCGCTATGCTCGTGATCTGTGCGTCGCCTCTGAGCGCTGGTGTATCACTCGCAAATTGCGGGCTTGTGAAGAGGGAGAGTAAGAATGTAAACGATTGATGGTGATAGGTAATGAATAAAAGTTATAGACATCGATGGAGTTAATGTCTAATGAGCCCGCTAAAATAGCGCAGTGGTTAGGGCGTTCGACTACTGTGTCCAAGGATCCGGAATCGAATCCCGTCTACGATCGCCGCTTTTCGATGGAGGCGAAAAGCAAGGCGCCCGTGTGCTGTGCAATGTCAGTGCATGTTAAAGAACCCCAGGTGGTCGAAATTTCCGGAGCCCTCCACTACAGTGTGTCTCATAGCCTTAGTCGTTTTGAGATGTTAAATCCCAAAACCAAACCAAACCAAATGGTTAATGCTAATCAGTAATATTGATTATTAATAATTAGTTAAAATAGTTTGTAATAATCGATATGTCGAACTACAACTTGTAATGAGCGCAACTTATTGGAAATGAGTAAAAATGCTTACCGATGTGTGGTAACACACTACAAGTGACGTCATCATGACGTTGCATCCAGTCATGACCACAAACACATCTCGAGAACGCGAGATATTAACCATGAGCCTGGAAGGGACTTTTCCGTAAAAAGTAGAAAACTCATTTATATTTACGACTGCCTTTCATGACGGCAGTCATGTGCAGATTTTGGCGTCGTGCTGTTGAAGCGAAAAGAGCACTTAGCAATGGACTCCAAACAGCTGCGCCTTTTTCAAGAGCGGACACGACGTGCCGTCTTACCAATTGTGTGAAGAATGCTACAGCAGCTTACTGGGCCGAGCCAGACGCCCGACACATTCGTCTAAAAAGGCTGGATCGAACATTGTAAATTTATGTTCCTCGTGATATTCCGCGTCATCAGGAATGCTTGCTACACAGACTTCGTTTAAACGTGGCTTTCACGCATAGGTACTTACATTTAATTGGACAGGTGCGCTCGCCGGAATCTTCAACTTGAAGCATCCCGGAGACTGTGGACCACATATTATTGGTGTGCCCAGTGTATGCGTGCGAAAGGAGTGTACTAGCCTCTTCCTTGAAGCGTTTGTACAAGAGGCCTCTGTCAGAGGAACTGCTGGGCGCTTGGCAGGATAAGGGGAAGGGTGTCCAGGCAGTGCGTGCTCTTTGCCGTTTTTGTGTGCGCCACTGAACTTGAATCGCGCTTGTAAAGCAAGCTGCCGTGCCTGTATATATATTTCATATGCCTTCTCCCACATCGTCACCCATCATGCTCTTCTTTCTTCTCCCCTTCACCTCCCCAGTGCAGAGTAGCAGGCCAGATTTTAATCATTCCGGCCAACATCTCTGCTTTTCCTTTCAATAAATCCATCTATATATCTTGGTGTGGTGCATTTTGTGACGCCCGATGCACAAAACAACTCACTGCAACTAAGACCACGATAAGAGCCTGTGCTGACACATTTCGCTTCGCTCTAATTAGCACTGGTTTAGTGATCAGCCGTGGCTAATTTTGGAATTGTTCTTTCTTATACCTCAGTAATACTACCTAGTGTGATAACTCGGCTTGGCGCGTTTGCGATGTCATTTTATTATAGAACCAAATCTCAGAATTGTGAGGTGCGCTTAGCAAGCAACAGGTGGGCAGAACTGGTATTTGGGCCCAGAAAAGAGCCGCAGCAGCAGCACCTTCAAAACTAGAGCTCGAATAATAGCTGCGAGTTATATAAACTCAAAAGCAACCAAAGGTTCTACTTCTACTCTCACGACCAAGCTGGATCCAAAAATACGCAAAATTTTCAGAAAGAAGGTACTATAATAGTCTTCTCTAAAAGGAGGCGCCATGGCATGCGGTTGAAAGAGGCCATATAGGCTAGAACAGGACTTGAAAGTGTCACAGACACTCGCTGGTTGCAGAACATGTCGCAGTGATAGTAGCCTAAAAATAAAACGAGTTTCTTTATCAGGCTCTCTGTCATCCGAAAGGTTAAGTTCAGCGAGAAAAAAGGCGAAAGCGGACCAAGCGCAGAAGCATTCCTTTTGTGTCGCACAACAAACGCTGACGGCAGAGCGGCGCGAAGTTTATCGCATGCCTTCCCAAAGGCGTAACAAGTTGTCCGTGAGCAGTGGCTCTATCTAGACCAGACTGGTGGCGACCTGTGGCAATTTCCCGAGGCCATGACAAATGGCTGCCGCCGAAAGCTGCCCGCATCTGCTGTCAGCTCTCGCTGTCTCGCATCTACGCCTTCACGCTGATTCTCTGCATCGATGGATAGAGCGCGCTCAACACCGATCCCTAGCGGTGTGTTGGTGGCACCCATTCATCTCAGCCGCCACACTCTACACAGCCATAATTGGGGTACCAAGCAGACGCGCTGAAAGACGCGGAGGCAGAGTGTGAACGGAAGTCAAGTCGCGATGCAATTAGGCTAGCGAGGGTGGCTAGCATTTTGAAGTCAAGCACAGGCTTCTGGGCGAAGTCGCCAAGGACGCTGACAACTACGATGGGGACTTATGATGATGAAGCAATGATTGTACGCCTTTATAGCGTGTTATCTCTACTCGCGCTTCAGATTTGAACGGAAGTTCAAATCTTACCAGCCATCTCGCAAGAATAGATGCTTCATACGTGCAAGAGCAGATACTTGACGTCATTCTTAGCGCAAAAAACTACACACGCACACGAGAGAAAAGGAAGGACACGGGACAAGCGCTCGTGTGCGTGTGTAGTTTTTTGCGCTAAGAATGACGTCTGAAGCTGAAAACCATCTAGCCCGTCTAGAAGTTCTCCAGATACTTAAGAAATGATGCAATTTTTAATTAGCTCAGATTCCTATCTTCTCTGAAATTTGAGCTCTAAGCTTGAAGCACTTGTTTCATTGGTCACTCTCTTTAAATTCTCTATATTCTTATAGTTCTGAGAATTGTCCTTATAAGCGAACGTTGCACCATACTCTCTCTCATATTTTGTGTGCGCCGAATACAATCTGAACCTTCTACGTTTGCATATGAGTGTTTACGTAATATTACACTTCATTCCTTGGCCAGCGAAATGTTCCGTTCATTGATTACATGAGGACATAACAGACACACTTCCAGTGTACAGGCACGCATGAAACAGGATTTTATTTACTCTAGCGTCATTTATTACTTCACAGCATTACGCACTTATTGCTGCAATTCTGTTTTATACCAATCTCTTAGGCGCCACCTTGCTCATCAGTTCCACGTTGCCTTTTATTTCATTTTGTTTTCTAATCCACACAAGTACGAAACGCCACGGTTACAAAAGCTTCGCCTTTCACTGATTCGTTCAAAATTATTAATAGTTATTCAGTTCTAATAACACTCTATAGCGAAAACAGGTCGCCTCCTTAATGGCTCTTTCATTGACGCTGCGAAAACAATTTGTCAATCGCGATTCAATTTAAGCTCCCCTAGCGTGTTACGAAAATTTTATTAATGCATAAAACATTATAAAATAATTACGTTAGGTATAAATGATTAAAACGCTCTGAATGTGAATTTTTTGCCATTCTGAAACATCGCACAAAAACGACAAGCCAACAAATTTCAGTCGAGATCGGTTAACATAGCATTTTATTCCTGGAACAACCAAATGAAAAGTCGCACTTCTACTGCCAACAAATTAAAAGAAAAAGTAACAACATGGTAATTAAAAGTGCAACTAAACACACAGCCAAGAAATTGCGCTTTGCGGCTACCTTTAGCTGCTTGTCATGGAAAGCCAAGAAAGTATAGATTTCTGAGCTACAAAAATAACGGCCCATTTAGCGTGGTCAGGCCAAACTAGATGCGTTAGCGCTTCTGTTTCCACTTCATTTTTGAGTTCCACATACACATTAGTATTCAGTCGTAACCATAAGAATTATTTGAAACGAAGCTCAACGTATACATGATGCTCCGCTTTAACCTAGTGTCTGTCTCAGGATCCAATGTCTCGTTTAGTTCCTGAATCGCCATCCCAAAATGCAGCCCAAAGTCGCAGAAGCTGAAATATCGGCCGTATCACATGGACTCACAACCTCACACGACCCGCCTACAAATCAGCACCCAGCCATGTGACCTAACACCACCTACCATAGACAGGCTCAAGAAAAGGACTGGACAAACAAAGGTTGCCGAAATGAGGGAGTAGGAATATTAGTTGTGGAACAATAACAACAACAGCCACGGATGAGCAATCTGTAGTTATCACCGGTTTAGCCACAAACTTCGAAATTCTTATTGAGAAAACAACACTGGCAAAACCACTACTGAGTGCGGTAGATGGTAGGTGTAGATGACGTTGTAGTTGTCTTCTCGTCGAGGCATGCTTGTCAGGAGAACTTTGATAGAAATACAACCCTAAATAGCCACGCCGTGAGACGTGCCTCCATGGACTAGGGACAGCATGTCTGACTTGGATTCGGGATTCGCAGGTCCTGAAAGTCTGGACCTCTGGCCCTCCCATCTTAATGGTGAAGTAGCGCCTTCTAATCCAAATACGCAGGGAATGCTGATCCGTCCGGACTTCGTGAAGCGGTGCTTCCGCACTCGAGTCATAATGCGGTGCTTGAATTCAATGCTTGAAATACTCTTGCGCTTGTGTGGGACGCTTTTCTCGAGTTCCGCCATCATCTTTAACGCGTGAGCGTGGGCACCTCCATTTCATAAGCATGATGTAGGAAAGTAATGCTCTAGTGTATGCATCGCATGAATCTTGTTAATAATCAGTGAATGTTTGTAAATAACGCCAAAATATGGAGGGTTGTATGAGAATTAGGATGGACAGTTGGGCGAGTTTGTACAATTGCATAGTGGGTGGAACCGCGCGAAGAGACGAAACACCAGAAGAGAAGCACTCGTCTGTTGTGCTTCTCTTCTTGTATGTTTCGTCTCTTCGCGCTGTTCCACCCACTATGCAATTTGTATGATAATTATCGACTTTATCCTAACCGCGCCGCAAGAATAATACTACATATTACTGAAACTTAAACGAGATTCAAACAACTTACTGGCGATTTGATTCTTATATATGTATATCAGTAGAGACGTTTTAACAACATGACTACATCAGCTTTAATGTATTATTATATGCTCTAAAAGGGATTAATGCCCAATCGTCTGAAACTGACGCGCACTTGTGTACAACTTTCCCTTATGTTATGTTATGTTATGTTATGTTATGTTATGTTATGTTATGTTATGTTATGTTATGTTATGTTATGTTACGTTATGTTATGCTATGTTATGTTGCCCTATGTTAATCACTGCTGCTGCAAACATGTTTTTCAATTTCGTAGGAGGTTACATGCACTAGATTAAACAAAACACTCAAAAGGCAAAATTCAAAAGACTGCTCGCATTCGTACATATGAAATAAAGGGCGACTAAACTAAAGACAATAAGGACCTTGCGCTCCAACGTTTTTAGCGAGATTATTCCTTCTAACGATATATTTTAATTATATTTTGCAGGAATCCTTTATCGATTCGTGCCGTCATCATGTCGTTAATGTCACTGGCTGTGGTCAACACTTCATCGCTCGAAGACTTGGTGGACCTATTCCCAGAGACTACGCGGCGTGCTAGTGCAAGAGGCTTGCGCAACTTCCAACTGCTTATCCCTTGCCGGCCTCCTAAGGATTGAGTTTCTATAGTGTCGCAACAGATGAAGGTCAGCGTGTGCAACCTGTTCCTCGAACCTTAACGGCAGTGCCACAATGCTCGCGTGCGGCCTTGCAATGGCGCAAGATGCCTGTTGCGAAGCAGCCAATCTATCCATCGGGTTTTTTTTCCTCGTTGCTGCAATAGATAGATACACAGTGTCCGCTTTACAGTAGTGTCATATTTTTAGGAAAAATTGGGATGAAGTAGAACATTATTATTTTTCTAAACATAATCTCTCAATGTACCAGACCATGTGAAGTTGTTCGAGTAACTTGGATTCATTGGGAAAAAAATATAAAGGAATGAAAAGAAAAGCTTTTAGCATATTATACCGTCACCATCGAGAACCTAACAGGGTCGGTACATGACCTACTCTCCCAGCAGCGAACGTCACGACAGCGGATGTATGATAAAGGATAGCAAATTAATCTGCCTGCACTGGTCTGGGTAGAGCGACGAGGGGATATCCCGTGACTGGACTGAGGTCCTCGCTCGCAGCTTCATTCGCTGGCACTTCATCGCCCATCCGCTGTTGTGACGTGGGCTCCTGGAGTGGGCTAGCCTTGTCAATATATCGGTGGTGATGGTTATACACAGTGGCTCTTGCTGCATTTCGTTACTCTGAGACACACTTCTTTGTTGTGTAAACGAAAGTAAACAAAAGGACGCATCGAGCTGCTCCTGTCTGTTACATTTCTTCAGCGGTACAAAGTATACCACAGAGCCTGAGGAATTGCAACCTTCACAAAAATGTGAAAAAAAAAACAAAATGTCAGACGATAACCGTATCTCGAAAGTAAATTTTTTGCTCAAAGTAGGGAACTTTTACGAGCGGCGCGGACATAAATTAAATAGCGAATCAGCAGCCAATTCTATACATCCTACTAATTGTCCTGAGAGTCACGTTTCCAGCGCCCAAGAGCCCGTGGGTGGAAGGAGCGCCACGAACACGACTCGATGCGTCTAATAGTATAAATACAAGCAGTAAGAGGTATTTCTTGGCCCCTTCGACGCTTTGACAGTGACTACAGTAAGTGCTGTATGGCTGGGTACACTAGTCCTCAAAAGCTTCCACTTTGCGATTTCACTAGAGCAGGCGGCATTCAATAGCAAGACACCATTGATATGGTCTGCACGGCCGGGTCCTCCGAGCGCAGCAGAGTCTCCCAGACCTTCCAGGCATTGAATTACTCTAGACCCCGCGGGGGAGAGTACACTGGACAGAGGGTGAGGATGTGAGTAATTCTGTGTCAGTGTTCCACATCGGCTGAGGCGTGTCTCCATGCCTCTAATGTTCATTTCAATGGCACCTGGACACTTTTCGCTTTATGTGCAGCTCGTTAGGTATCGCCGCGCTCAGTGATCACGAATCACGCCGTGACGAGCGCCGGACTCTTGAGAAATTTTAGTTTTTTTCACGTTATTACAACAGCCATGAGCAAAACGCCCGCTAAAATCAGAGTTTACGCGTCCGATCTGTATGTTATTGGCACTTGGTGGACTTCATTCTCCAAACAAAACTGACGACTATGAGCAGACCGCCTTTCAAAACGGAGTCACAGATGCATTCCTTTGTAGCCTAAACTGGCAACAAAAAGGCATATGCTTCCACAATTACGCTTGCGCGCCTGCCCCGTATTACCTCTGACTCCAGATGTGGCCTCAAAATATTGAGCATTACATTGAGGGCACATTCGGATTTGGCTAAATACTGGGACCGCCAAAGCACGGAGAATTGGCTCCAGCTTTAAGAAAGAAATTGAGAGAAAACATTATGTCGCACTACACTTCAAAAATAACTGTCCATGCCATATTAACGACAATCTTCGCGTCGCTCTGCTCAACAAGTAAATCAGGCAGCAGGCTATGCTTCAGCAAACCAGTGTGGTGCAGTGGTAAGGCGCCCGACTACTGTGCCCAAGCATGCGGGATCGAATCCCGGCCGCGACAGCCGCTTTTCAATGGAGGCGAAAAGCAAGGCGCAGGGTGTGTTTTACGATGTCAGTGCACGTTAAAGAACCCCAGTTGATCGAAATTTCCGGAGTCCTCCACTACGGCGTCTCTCATAGCCTGACTTATTTTCGGACATTAAATTCTCTAAGCCAAACGAAATCAAAACCACCGTCTTGAATGTCCGGCATCATATACGACGCATAAAATGGCGATTGCAGTTCTTCTCACTCACTAATTCTCAGGGGGCACAAACAGAGCAATACGAACTGTAACCACTCGCCAAGACGAAATTTGACTTCGCGTCTATGCCGTTTACGTATAGATTCAATGTTGCAGGGAAAGCTTTAACTGTCCTACTCATGCCTAAAACATCATAACTGTTTAGAGGGCCACAGTGTCGCGTGACCGAGAAGTAACTTAAGCGAATATTTTCAACTTGACGTCTCTTAAAATGAAGCGTGTATCACCTTTCCCATGATACTTTTCGAAATCCTATCCAGCTTCTCTGCTTGAGGACGTACCATACTCCGAACGAAGCTACCCCGTCTTTGTTTCAATAGCATATCTGCATGTTTACAGACAGGCTATTTATAGCCTGAAATCCACACAGTGCCATTATTGTATGGACCGCGCGCTTAATCTGTCTTCAATCCTTTCTGACGTCTCCAATGATGATTATACATGTCATTTTTCATCGGTACTCATCGCGCTTTGTCATATTTCATTTGTCATCATCGGCCTACCACCCATCGAAATATACCGCCTAACAAGCTGTTTGTTTTTTTCATGGAAACCGACGGCCGTCACTGCTTGCGCCAAGAGAACCCATTCGACTAATCGAAGGTTAAGTCTGGATACGTTAACGCCATGGAGGATCTTTCGCTTTATAGCAAGACGGTGCAACGAGCTGCTGTTGCAATAACGACTACAGCCTGTTACGCCAGCTCCTTCAAGACCCGTGGCAGCGATCCTTCATGGCTGCTGCCTTCCTCTCCTAGAGTTCCGAATTGCTTCATCATCACCGTTAAAATTACCCTTACTTCGATTAACTTTTAAAGCCAGACAGGATAATCATTTTCATTTTTATTTTATATACAAGAGAATATTCTTTTATTCGCGCCAGCCGACGCCGTCAGCCTTCATATACTTCGCTAGCAGAGCTCTGTAAAGATGAAAGCAGAGGTGTCTGGTATAAATCAATGGCACTTGATAAAGGAGCAATCGAGCAAAAAGCGCTGAGAATTTGTGGCTAGTCCGAAAGAGCCGCATTCTCGACGTTCTGCGCCAGCAAGCAGTTTTACCCATGGATATTTATTTCTTTTTTATTTGTTTCCTTCACTTCCATTTGCGGGGCAGGCAATTTCTTTCCCGCCATTCTGTCCTGCTCTCTGCACCACCAGCGTGAAAGGTTTAAAACCGAAAACGACTGAAAAGACAGGATAGGTGAGAGGGACAGAAATGGCGAGGGAGAAGGAAGCGCATTTCCCGGCTACGCTGTCAGAGAGCTTGTTGCGGCGGGCTTCCCGAGCAGCTCACCACCACCAGAACGAAGCCGCTCCGCTGGCGAGTCGCATCGATTACCAATAAATCGCTGCCAGTTCAATGCGCTTCGGGCGCCCGGCACGCAAATTGAGAGAGAGCGCCGCGGCACAGAATGTTCAAATGAGCGAAGGTAATGGCGGCCAGTAGAAAGAGGGGCGATGTTCGTAGAAAGGACGCATTGCCATAACTTTCTTCAAGGGAAAAGAAGCACGGTGAGAAAGGAAACATGGGTGTGATCGCAGGAAGGAGTATACCTTGGAGAGAACCAAAAGCAAACCATACAACAGCGCCGAACGAGAATATCCAGTGAAATTTATGCTGCAGAACCTTTCCTTCACGCTACAAGAATAAATACGGCTCTCATGGGATGCACTTACGAAAGACTAGAAGCGCGTATACGCTGGCGGTCCGTTGCATCAAAAAACAGCGCTTCCTCCAGCAGCTCCTCTCTTTTCGAAAAGGAAACAGGGCAAAAGGGAGGGTAGATGGGGCTCATGTGGAGCAACAAATATAAACCTAGCCACTGAACGCGGTTATTGATGTCATTGTGGTTTGCTTCTCCTTTTTCACCGATCCCAACTTGACGTCTTTGTTACAGGCCGGTCATCGATGCTCTTTTTCTCCCTTCATCTTTCTTTTGCATTGAGACGTCTGACACGGGCGCGCAGCATTTCATATATCTGGCTTTGTTTATTTTAAGTATTTGTGTCGGCTTCTTGCATTCATGAAATAACTCAGATTTGAATGCGGACAAACAGAGCCATGCAGAGGTGCTTGTCCGAACGCTGGTTAAACTTCATCAATGATTCATCAATGGTTGTTCTTAGCTCTTGTAACACTTCAATAAACTGAGCGTATTCCTTTGATACATAACTTGTTCATTCGCAGCAACGATACATTAATAAATTTTTAGAACGTCTGAAAAAATATGAATGAAATAAAATGAGAAGAGAGTCCTGATCATGTTGGCTATAAAGCAATATCTCCCTATGCACAAAAAAATCAACAGAAATTGATGTTGTTATTTAACGTCATCGCTATTTGCATCTCTCAAGTCCTACAAAGGGAGCGGCGGCATTACCATATGCCAGATCAAAAGAAGACAGCCCGACTGCCAAAGTGTGCGTCTTTTGAAACCTTCGCGGCAATTTCCTACCTTTCTGACGAAATTCAGTGCTCGAGTTAGAAGCGAAGACTTCAGTATGAGAAATATGAAATCAGCCAAATTCGACTTTGGCCGCATTACGCGCTCTAAATAGGTAGATAATGACACTGCCTTTATCCAAGTACGCCAGGCTGACACGTTCACATAAAGAATGGGGTATAGTAAACTGTGACGAACTCATAAAATCGCCGTCAAATACATCAACTTATTTTCGTGGAAGCTTCACTCATGGTAGTGCATCTTATATGCGAAGCGTTCTTGTCATGCATACCCCAGGAATACTACGGCGTACTCTGGTCATATATAGGAGGATAACATATGAAATAATTCAGATTTTCAATCAAGTAGATGCCCAACTACTGTTCCGGAGTACTCGGGTTCGATCCAGACCGCCGGCGGCTGCGTTTCAATGGGCGCGAAACGAAAAGGCGTCCGTGTGCTATGTGATGTCTGTGCATGTTAAGATCTCCAGATGGTCGAATTACTCTGTTCAGTTCAGTTCAGTCGTTCAGTCATGTCCGACTCTTCGTGACCATATGGACCATGTCACGCCACGCTTTCCGGTCTCTCACTATCTTCCTAACATCACATAACTTCATCTGCAGCGCCTCGAGGATGCCTTCTAACCATCGCGTTCGCTGCCTACCTCTTCTCCGGCGACCCTCAACCTTTCCCAACATCAAATCTTTCTCCAGCGACCAAAGTAGCTGAGCTTTAACTTTAGAATTTCACCCTCCAATGAGCAGTCTGGGTTTATGGTCGACAATATCGACTGATTGGATCTTCGGGCAGTCCAAGGAACTCTCAAGAGTCTTCGCCAGCACCACAATTCAAATGCGTCAATTCTTCGGCGGTCAGCCTTTTTCACAGTCCAACTCTCGCATCCATACATCACAACTGGAAAGACCATAGCACGAGTTATACGGATCTTGGTTGGCAGACTAATGTCTCCGCTCTTTACTAGGCGGTCAAGGCTAACCATTGCTATCTTTCCCAGAAGCAGGCGTCTCCTAATTTCATGGCTGCAGTCTCCTTCCGAGGTAATCTTGCAGCCCAAGAACAGAAAATCTGTCACAGCTTTCACTTCTTGTCCATTGATGCTCCAGGACTTGATAGGGCAAGACGCCATGATTTTTGTCTCTTTATTGTTCAGTTTAAGCCCAAACTTCTCACTCTCTTCTTGTACGCGCATCAGAAGTCTCTTGAGTTCCACTTCACTTTCTGCCATTAAAGTGGTGTCATCCGCATATCTCAGGAGGAGGAGGAGGAAACAGCTTTATTTAACGCATTACATTAAGCGTTAAGAATTTCCTGGGCCAGGGTCACCAAGGCCAACTGATCTTGCAGCTGGTCAGAGGCTAACCAAGCCCGCCACGTTGTGGGAGGAGGGTGTGGAAAGTGAGGAGATTGGAGGGCGACAGGGCATGAAAAGATGCAATGCTCCAAGTTTGCATAGTGTTCTGGGCAATTTGGGCGTGCAGGGGAATGTATGATTCTGTATAGAAAAGATCGGGTAGGAGTAAGCAGTGTATTTAGTTGTATGCGTCTAAGAATGCGGATTTGCGTGGTAGTGAGAGATTTATCAGGAAGAGGAAGTGTACGGAGAGTTTCTCTAATGTTATCGTAGTGAACGTTGATTTCTTTTTTGTAGTGAAGAGTAGTGTCCCACGTTGGTCGATAAGGCCAGAGAATCCCAGGCGCCCGGTGTTGAAGTTCCCGGGCGAGGCGATGCGCTACCTCATTGCCTGGGATTCCAGCGTGACCAGGAATCCACCTCAGTGTTACAGTTTGGGGACGTAGTTTGGTAAGAGCTCTGTGTAGATCATCGTGTAGTTCTTCAGGAATGCGACCCGTGTGAATGGCGCGTATAGCTTGTATTGAATCAGTGTATATGGTATATCCTGAAGGGTTAGGGGGTGCTTGTGCGAGGTCTTGAATACTGGTAACTATTGGTAGGGTCTCGAGAGTCGCTGTAGGAGGAGGATCTATGTAAGGACCGAGGGTATGCGTCACTACATCGCTACAGCTCTGAACTGAGTAAGCAGCCGCTTCGACGTTAGTTCGTGATGCATCTGTGTAGATGATCGTGGAATCTGTTGGGTGAACATGGTTGGAAACGCGAGCGGAACGTCTGCCTGTGTTAGTGTCGGGTGCAACGTTTTTTGGAATGGGGATTATTCTGAGGTTATCCGGGAGCGAAGAAGGAAGGGTAATAGGGAGGTCTATAGGTTTAAGTGCAATACTTGATACGTTTTTTCCAGCAATCTTCACTCCAGCCGAAGACTCGTCCAGACCAGCCTTCCTCATGATGCAATCTGTAGCCCTCCACTATGGCTCCTCTTTTTTTCTTTCCATTTTCACTCCTACCTTCCTCCCTTCCCTTACTGCGCAGTTCATTTGTACACCGAACAAGTGTGACAAACACTACCACGCCTTTCCTTTCCTGTGAACCAACTTATTAGTTTCAAACACGCGGTGAAGAATCGACCTTTATGCAGAAACAAAAAACGGGTTAAATATTCTTTTGGTTTATTTTTTGAGGAAACAAAAATGAAATTATTAGTGGAAGATGTGAAAGTTGCATGGTTATGCGAATGAATGCTAATTAAAAAGTCATGGAGTGAGGTGTTTTAATTTTCCGAGACCACTCAAGGCTATGAGAGACGCCGTAGTGGAGCCATCGGGATTAATTAGTGGAGCCATCAGGATCAATTCCGAACACTTGCCGTTTTTAAAGGAGGATATAAGCACTTTATTCTCACATTAGGCGATTTCTGTCGGTCTGTCGGCGGCTATAAATTCAAGATGTTGGATCACGAACCACAAAGGGGGGGGGGGAGAGAATTTGGTTCCAAAGTGTGGTTTAATCACCGGGCAGTCGTGGTTCGGACCGGCGTTACACGGTTCGTTGGGTTAATGCACACAAACCTAATAGACTAAGCACACAAACCTAATGCTTGAGAGAATCGTACCGACGACCTTTAGTCGTTGAAACCATACGGGGTGCAACTTCCGGGGTCCCGGGGCCGTGGGGATAAATTGTTAAAGAGGAACGGAAAGGCGTATGTATTTGTCACACTTCTTAATGGCCGATTGATTTAAAACTGATTTATTTATAAGGGAAAGGCGCGGTAACTGTCTCACTTGTTTTTCTGTGGACACCGCAACCGCGCCGTAAGGGAAGGGAGGAAGATGGGAGTGAAAGTGGAAAGAGAGAAAGAGGAGCCGTAGTGGAGGGCTACGAAGTAATTTCGACCACCTGGGGATCTTTAAGGTGCGCTGACATCGCACAGCACACGACGCCTCTTCGTTTCGCCTCCATCGTTCTTAATGGTCAACTGAAACGCGCCGTATTGGAAGAGAGGGAGGTGGGAGTAAAGAAAGAAAGAAAGAAAGAAAGAAAGAAAGAAAGAAAGAAAGAAAGAAAGAAAGAAAGAAAGAAAGAAAGAAAGAAAGAAAGAAAATGTTCCATAGAGGAAGGCTCCGAAATGATTTCAACCTCCTGAGTATATTTAACGTGCGCTAACATCGCAGAGCACAGGGACGCCATCGCGGTCGCCGCTCTTTGCACGGTGTTAGAAACACCGTGGCTCTTTTCATTTGCATCACGCTCTTTGCATTTCCATTTCAACACCTATAGGCGATGCGCAAAACGCCAACAACACCGCCTGTCGCCAAAGCCGTAAAGCGTAGGCGGGCTCGGTCGGGCGCTGTTCATGTCAGCCTATATGCGCGCGCGTCGCGTTTTCGTCTTTGGTCGTGGTTTAACAGATATAACGCCGCTGTCAATCTTTAGCAATGTCCGGGAAGAATTGCTGCGTAGTTGGTTTTTCAAACAGACATAAAACCTTGCCAGGAACACGTTTGTATAAGTTTCCAGTGATGCTTCACGAGGAGGACGGCGGCCGTGAATCGTGGTTTTTCGACGCAGAAAGCAAGCAATCGCACCGAATTACATTTGTTCAGGTTAATGCCATTTTTGTTTTCGACACGCTGCTACACGACCAAAGCTAATGCCATTTCCAAAGTATGGTAACTGCGATTGACATGCAAATGTTGGTGCGCCCCCAATATGTTGCGAAGATCACTGCGCTGTAAACGAAAGCAGCCTTTAAATTGACATTCCTGTCTTGCATGCCTTGTAACCTACCTGTTGATTAGGACTATCAATTACGAATTCAGCGGCAATGTCGGCGGCGTTTGTTTTCGAAAGGGCACGGAAGGTGCGCACGTCTGCGCTCGACTGCGAAACGCGTACGAGTTTCAACAACGCGTACACTTTGCGCACTAAAGCAAGTGTCAAGATCAACACTTAAAATAGGCAGTATCTAGTGTACTCTCCGAAGGCGCTTCTATAGAACCTTCGAGTATCGCCCTATGGCGCAGCATACTACAGCCCCGTTGACTCCCGTACGTTTTCTCCAGATCGTTCGCTCGGCGTATTACGGGCCGTCGAAAAATGCCCGAGCTTGGCCTCATCAAGAAAGCATATGGCAAATTCGTAACGCTTGCCACATCGGATACCGCGAGCTTACCGCAGCGAAGATTCCTGCGAAAGCAGCCGACGACGGCGCTCTGGCCGCGTGCTAGGCCCTAGTCGTCACTATGCCCAAACGCATAAACGGTTTCACATCAAAGCCGTAGCTGGAAGCGCTTTGGAAATAGTAATTTTTTTTATTCCTTCATCAAATTAGGCGCTTATTATCCATAATCAACAGAGCATGCGTTTCTGAAGGTGACGAAAGAAATTCGCCGTGTCGGCAACTCGGCGCCGACAAACCGCGGCAGCAGAAAAGACCTGTTCCGCCCGCGCTGGGTGCGGTGGCTACGGATTGGCTGGCAGCAATGGGTGCCAGTTTTTTTCTTTTTTTTTTTTTTTTACGATGGTGTTTGGCATATTTCACAAACATGACAAGCTGCACAATTATAGGAGCACAGTAGCATTTATTGTAGGTGGCACGTTTGTAGTTTATTTTGGGTGTACCTTCTCATCGAGTCTCTGGCGTCGAGATGACACATTTCCTCGTTGATCGCATTCGGATGAGTACCTCACACTCATTCGATACCTAAGGTCGTTTTCATCGAATGTCATTATATTTTCTCGGGTAGCAGCAAACAAATATCATTTTGAACGAACGTCATTCGATGGAAAAGGTACTAAATTTACCGTGTGGCAGGGCTGAGTGATAACTATTGATAACTATGTTTTTAGTGTTTTCTGCTTGTCATTGCACCTTCCATGAATACTTCTTGTTTAAATTTGGTTGACTCTGCTACCGGGAATATACAATACGCATTAGATTTATTAAATGCTTAGCCATACAATCTTTAGCGTGCATTGACATCGCACAGCACACGGTTGCATTTTGCGTTTCGCCTCCACTTAAACGCGGGCGGCGCGGTCGACTTCGGTCCTGATAACTCGATCTTCCTCAGTAGCCTGAGCCGCTGCGGCAGGTTATTGAACAGACAATTTCCAATATGCGTTTTGAAACTTGCCATGCAATTACTTTGAAGACCAGAGCCAGTGTTCTTGTTGGCTGGCAAGATTACGAAAACATAACATGTCGCTGTACTTGATATTCAATCTAAATGTTCTAGAGCTTGTTATAAAGCGCGCTATAATTCTGCAGTTGGGCGCGAGGGTGATACAAATGAAATTAACATGATATTACAATAATAAAATAGGATATAAAGTTTAAATCTAATATGCTCTTGGCTAACCTGTGATGCGGCTTTTCAGATATGCTGATATCTCATTCCCCCATGAAATTATCTACCCGATCTGCCTTTTTGACGACAGAATACGTGAAATCCATGCCGTACAGGCAGTGGTAAAGCGCAAGCATAAAAAATCTGAACTCTTGCTACAGGAGCCCAATATGCGCTATTTATCTGATGCTCAAAATGCTGGTTTGCTAGCTCACTGGCTTTTCCTGCGGTCGCACCGTTACGAAACCGCTCGCAGTTTCGAAGACGCTACCTAGTTTTCTGTAGCAATTTATTGCATGTAAACGAAGCGAGCGTGTACCATGAAGCAAAGAGCATTGGTTCATAGGTCAAGGAATGAATGAATTAGGGTGGCGTTGTAATGAAAGCGGGGCACCCAAAATGAGCTGCACTTCGTATATATACGCAACCTTGTTTACGCCAGTCTGCAGGAGACACTTGATGCATATGGAGGCGATGCAGTTTCACACGGCCGTGATATCAAACACATATCCGCTATTATAAAGGGCGATCCCTTTGCGCACACTGTCACCGCGGAAGTGCCCGCGAGACGCGCACAAACGGCAGATCGCACGCGCGCACCACGGCCAGGCTTGCCGCATCACGCCCGCCTCGGGTTCCGACGGCCGCCGCTAGGCGGCTTTCAGTGGCGCCCCTATAGGCGCTGCGCATGGCGTATAGGCGGTTGATGTCTTTTTTGGCTTGCAGTGACATCGCAAAGAGCACAAGCGCCTTTGGCGTTTCGCATTCATCGAAACAAGGCCGCCGCGCCACCTTCAAACCCGGATACTCTTGCTCAATAGCTGGGACCTCTATCCACTGAACCAATGCGGCAGGTTAATTGAAAGAAAGCCTAACCGTGACTAAACTCCGCTTAAACCAATTAAGCTCCGTGAAAGCACTGTTTGGCGTGAGTTTAGCATCGTTTAGCCAGTGCCCGAAGGGGATATACGGCTCTGCGTTTAGCTTGTCGGGTTGGTCTTGAGAGGCTGGTACAGAGTTTGACAAAGTGTTAAACATCTTTAGCTGGTGTAGTGTTCGGGAAAAGGGAATGCGCAATATATGTCTCGCTTATTGGGTAACACATGCACTTATAATTAACGGGGAATGATTGAAGGTACATATTTCATTTCATTTATTTTACCCTCAAGTCCCGAGGGCCTTGAAGAGGGAAGAGATAGTATACAGTATACATATGTCGTCAATTCCAATCCCTATCGCAAACTAGTCTCTAACTTTACCAACAGATGACTTGACTAACCTGACTAGCAAAATGGAAGTCGAAATTGTATACATGGCAGCACTTTTGCCGCTACATAAGGATGATTAAGCCGTAGATTAGATATGAAATCAAGTCAAATTTTCTTTGCTTTTCCTTATCCACAGTTACTCTCCGCACTTCCTGCTTACGCGGAATTGTAAGGCAAGTAAGGCTTTTGTCTTACTTGCCTTTCGCCTCATTGCCCTTTAGGGATCCAAAGTGCCCTCTAGAATATTTTGTTTTTTAAGTACATTACACTGAAACGATGTGACTACCCCACTGAACAATTGCGACGTGATTACCCACCACAAGGCTACCCATGTCACTAATGCAAAACCTATCGTTCTCACAAGCCCTTGTTCCAAACGAGCAGTTGAAATTAGTATTCTACTTGGCATTAACTGCATCACTTTATTTAATACATGTGTATATACAGTCCCCTGATATTCTACCGGTGCGGTCGACCGGAGTGTGCTTTTTTTTATTAGCATTTCTCCTAACAAAAGTAATGAACGAAGTTTTAACTATCAATGCAATGAAGACGCGAAGCCATGAAAGAATTACGGTTCCACGCACACTGTGGTCATGCCGATTTCAACAAACGCTACTAACTACACTTTCATCTCTTTTCTATCATATAGCTTTCTGTTTACCCTTTCTGTTTACCCTCTGACGGCGGGGCAAAGGCTTGCTTCCTCGAAGGTTTAATGATTACGGAACAGCGAAATATTCGCGCCTCAAAGCATCGCGATCGCCCGTGCCGCAGGGGTGGATCATCACTCCGCTGTTTCACAAAAAAGACCACAAAAAAGACCAAAAAAGAAACTTTTCCACACAGAAATCGGCAACCACAGAGCATCGACGAAGAGAAATGGCTTACTGACGCCTACGCTACGAAGACATTCAACACCGGCTACTTGCGCTCCGTCTTATTGCAACGCATCGTATTTATGTCGAAAAAAAAAGTGAGGGAATGAGAAATGAAAGCAGCCTAGAGGCAAGAAAAGTCCACGGCATTGCATGATTGAAAAAAACCTGCACACGTGTATACATATACGTACTTCTATGCGGCACGCCGCATAGAATGCTCGAAGTAGCGTGATTAGGATCTTGCTTTTGGGGGACATTTCATAATAGCTTTCAGAGGGAAGCACACGTGTCTTTCTTACCAGGCGCCGGCAAAACTCAGCGACAAACCTCATACCCAGTACCGAGAGAACGTTTTTTTACTCCAATCTCCCTGAAATGAAGCCTTGCCTCTTATCTATAATTTAAAATCCTTATTGCTTGGCTAGTATGCAAAAAAATACCCTGAGGCTGTAATAACTGCTCGCCGTTACTCTTTCGCAATTACTTTTTGTTATTTTTGAATGGGTGCTTCTTGTGTTTCACATTTCTGTCTTTCTTTGCTAGCATTAATCGACAGAGAATATGGGAACAAGCGAAAACGGTCATTCCATGGATCCTTATAAAGAAAAAAAAAGAAAGAAACGGTGCTCAGTGACTCGCTATGGAGAACAGCATACAGTAGCAGAGGCACTGAATACTTCCATCTTTCAGCTGAAACTATTGAATAAGCGGAATAAAAAGAACTAGCAGCGTCGTAATGGCAGTTCCACTCAAAGCACTCTATTGACATAAAGCTTCTATTTACCCTGACTGCTGAAGCCATGGCTGCTGTGGAAATAGAAAGACTATGCAGACGAATAACCAGAAGTCGCAAAATTAAAGCGTATTATTTACTTCAAAATAGAAAAAAAAAACTAAAAACTTACCTTAGGGAGCCATTTATGCACGCGTAATCAAAGAGGAGTTTAATTTGCATTCAAGTGCAGCATGGATTAACGACGGCGGAGTTCGCTCGTGCCCAGCGCACTATTTTGCTGGATGGACACGATCGAAGTTTAACGAGAGAGTTTCGCGAGAATAATTTCTCTGCGCTTCCATTGGCACACCCACGTGCCTCCTTTTGGGCATTCTTGTTCGTGACTGACGTGGAATAAGTACAAATATGAGACGACTATTTCCGGAGCAGGAGGAAATAACACAATGGGAAATACTACGCACAACTCTTCGCTGAGAGCGTTAATAAGGATCCCCTCATTTTTTTTTTTTCAACTTTGCGTTGTGTCATTAGCCGGGCAATTAATTTAGTTGCAGGCGCCCTTATTTGCATGGCCAGTGTGTTTCGACAAGTCACTTCCTCGGCCCTGTGATGTAATCTGATTACGGGGTGCTCTCGAGCAAAGCGCAGTGATTTTTGATCAGTCCGTGTTCCTTTTCTTAGAGCTTGCTAAAAAGGAAACTTTAAAATGCACATAATTTATTAGTCGCAGGTACCTTTTGATATGGCAGTTTTGATCATTTATTTATTCAAGGAAAAATGAAGTGAGGGTTTTAATCTGTGATCTCACTGCTTCAATACGCGCTGCTACTGCCAGTTTGTTCCCAGATATTCGCTGCACCTAAACTGGAAATTGACACCCTTTTCAGCACTTACACAAAACCTGTCATTTTCGTAGAACTTATCTCATGTTAACTGCCCTTGTGTTACTTATATATTTATTTCGTGTCTGCGTGTTTCTGCCAGACTGCGTCACTGCCAGTTTCACTTTCTTCGTTATGTGCGCACCCCAGCACTGTTGGAGCGTTGCAATTCTGCGCATTTTTCGGGTGTGATAATCCGACAAAAAGGATTTTTTTTTACGTCACTTTGATCATGTGTAGGCAATCGAAAGCTTCTATGACCTTCCATTTTTATGGATTCTATAACGTATATGCCATGTAGTTTCCGGTGTCAGCAAACTTCACCTCAATTTCTTTAAATGTTTTTCTTTTCATTCAGCGATCGTATCTTTCAATTGGCAGAAGCTCATTAACCAAACACGAGAGCTTCGACCTGATCAATAACATGAAGTCTGCCTTTGTCTGAAGTATACGACAATTGTCAATTGTCAACGAACGCACACCGCCAGGTAAGAAGCATATAGACACGTGACTAAACAAGAAATCATGTTATAACAATCGCTTAAATCTAAGACGATTTCACATTCCAACTTTTTATAAGCGTCCAACTTTAGGCCCTCTTGTCGGTTGCAACCCATCGAGCAAGCTTCACTGCCGCGCATCTCAGGGCCTACAACGAATGCTTGCCAGCGGAGCGCATCGAGCCACTTCCAGACGCCATCGAAGCGCGGTTCCGCTGGGTACATAAACTTGATTCATGACCCACTTCTGCCACACAATGGCTCATGCCGCTTCGATTTCGCCGTGAATGAGCACTCTTCACTTCTGCGTTAGCCCGGTTTTCCGTTTCTCCCCTTCGCCGTCCTTGCTCGTTCGGAGGCTCCCGTCCTGGTTCCGTATCCGATTTCTTCATCTTCAGTAGCTGCGCTTCCTTTTCTTCTTGTGCTTTTTTTTTTTTTCGTCCAAGCCGCAAAGACGCCAGCGGTATTGCTTTCTCAATTTAACGACCCACTTGTCGAGTCCTCGAAGCCTCCTGATTGCTCTTCACGCACTGAGTATTCGAAGCGAAGAAAAATTGTATCTGGCTTAACGAGAACTTTGACGTCGTTTCCGGCGTCGCGCAATCTATACGCGCTTTCGTCGGATATGCAAGTGAGAGTAAAGAAGCTCCGTAGCAGTGCTGGCACTGAGCTAAGACTTTCAAACTATATTCTGCGAGCATATAATCAGAGCATGCTACCCCTCGTGAGACAGAAAATCAAGACAAAATAATATTTACACAATGCTAGGCTACATAACATTCTTCTACAGCTTTGTAGCACACCCTAAAATGGCAGTTCAATACTGCTCTTTCCAACGTCTTATTCAAGTCAGCGGAGAAAGTATTCAACCTAGACTCCGTTAACAGTGCCTCCTGCCTAAACACTCAAATCTGCAACCATGCAGCTGGGAACAGGTGCTTATCCGTCATAAGAAATAGTAAGCCTCGAACTCTTATTAGATGATACAAAAATAAATTCCCATTGTGAGTCAATTTTTCAAACTATGGGATAAATTCTTGCACCGCACGAGAAGTCAGTGATATTTAACACGTCGGAAGGAGGATCTCAGAAGTACTAATGAATACAAGTCATATGTCACTAAAATATACTATTTGATTTGTGATGGTCGTCTTGCAGCATATATATGTTCACCGTAAGAATCTCATTAAAACCAGTATGATTATTTCATCACTTACGAGGGTGCCCAACTCGTAGCAAGCAAAGGTTGATTTAAAAATGAAAAGCAATAAAAGATATCCATTCCCCTGACCCCTATCCCTCCTTCACTGACAGCAGGGTTTTTTGTCACAACAAAACCGCTGAGATCTTCAGGGACGCTACGTGCGCATGGCAATGTATATAAAGCCCTATTTTATTATACCGCATATCCAAGCTAATTAATAAAACACTTGAGGTAGGCCAGAGATACCACTTGTATGAAGCTGCCAGCCATCTGGCGCACCACAAGCAATTTTTATTTTGCATTTTGTAAATAATGTACAAAGCTAACCTTCCTCTGTCCTTTCCTGATATCGCTCCCCTCTCTGCTTCTGCTCACATGCCTTCACTCTCCCTTTTTCTTGTTAGATTATGTTAGGTAGCAATGGCGACATCATTTTCCTTTCTTTATGACTATCTTTAATAAACCACTATCACCACTCCCGCCATCCTGAGGGGAATAATGTATTTTACATAGGGTAGAATTATACTCATTCTAATGGCACTCCCCGCATGTTTATAACCTGTTTTTCTGTTTTCGACATGGCCTACTACGGCGTGAAGCAACTTTGCTGTCACCCCTGTGGTTTCGCGTCAATTTCATGAACCAATACTTCTTTCTTATTGCTATGGCTGTCAGCATTTCTCGTGTCCGTTTCAGAATCGATTCTTGCATGTTTAAGCAAAACCAAAAAGAAGGAACATGCCGATTCCGGCAAGGAAAAACAAAAAACAACAGTCGTTTTCTATATCCACAAATTCTCCCACAGGCTAAAAAAGATAGGCCACCGAGCTAATGTCACAGTTCTCTCGGCCGGCTCCCCAAAAGCTTGGGAGAGAGAGAGAGAGAGAAAACTTTTAATTGTGCAAGATGGCTAACGCTGAATCTATACAAGAAACGTGCACTATAAAACATGAAAATCAATTTGTTGCATGCAAAGATGGTGTTATCTACTCCATCCCATTATATTGCGGCAAAATAGTACGTCGGCCAGACGGGCAACGAGCGCCTAAGAGAACACAAAAACAATGTCTTTACCTCCGTTAAAGGGTAACTCGGCATTCATTACAGAGAGTGTAAACGTAAAGACTGCCAGCCATATTTCCAAAAAACAAAAGTGTTAAATAGGCATCGGGACAAGATAACCCATGAAATTATTGAAGCCGCACAAATTGCGTTGTCAAATGACGCCTGTGTCAGCAGCCCGTCCTTGGCGTTGTCAGCCAAGGAAATAAGATATCTATCTACAGGGAAGTGACGTGGTGGCATCAAATATGTTTTCCAGTGCATAATCAAGTGTGTATCGCTTCTGTGTTTTCTTTTGTTGTTTGGAGCCTGGTATACATATTACCACGTTCCGAGCAATAAATATCAGTTCAAAGTGAGCGCCTGTCCGTGTATGTCTTCCCTCCGTCCTTGTCCAAGTCGCGCTGTTCTTCTTCAAAAAAGTCAGCATTGCATTCGCTAGCTCCAGATTATGAGGTCACAATGTTGACCAGGTACCGTGTTCTATCATGACATTCAATTTCCTCCATTTAAGCTCGAAACGCATTCCTCAAGCTACGCATTCACCCAGCTGGATACCCACGCGCAAGCTAAGGGAGATGAAGATTCTTGGACGGAGGACGCTGAGAAAGTCAGTTCTGAAGGTCTACCAGAAACTAATTATCATCTTGAGGGCCTCGCGCCTGCGTAATAGTCTACGACATTTCCCATAGGCAAAATCTTTACTTCCATCTCACGGCGTTGCTACCTGAATCAGCTTCAATGTCGACGCAATTTTTAACGCCTGGGGACCAGCGCCGTCCATCGTATCCTGATGCCACGACTGCGTGTGAAATTGACCGCTGTACTGCCTCCACAGGACCGTGTCCGCGGTAACGGTTGGCTGTTCTCTTTCAAAGATGACAGCAGAGGCGGATGATCTGCCACCTCAAAAGATGACTCTAGTGAGTCTCGTCTCAAGTGCACTGCTACATACATCTAGCTCCTTCCGCCCGCACTGGACTTTACATTAACTTCTCTCCCTGCCAAATACGTTCAAGCCATATTTGCGTTTATTCGTGTTAGTATGTCGTCTAAACACAGGGGACGTTTCGACCAGTACACACCCAACGCTATCACGATGAAGATTTCCTCCTTGGCTGCCGCCCCTCCCCCCCCCCCCCCCCCCCTCCCGCCAGAAAAAAAGAAAAGCGCTGTCACCAAGAACCCACTGGATCCGAACAAGTATGTCATGATGCAATTATGTTCTGCATCAAGTCTTGACATCTTTCGGCGTAACGCGTTTATCATGCCGACAGCGCTAATCTTTCCGAGGAAGTCCGAGGGAACATTTTAAAAACACATATTTTGATAGCTTTTTTTTATAATTTGTTGAGTATGTCTTAAACAGCTACACTCAATCCCTCTTCCACTCTGGCTACACGCTCGGTTGATCTCTTAACTCGAACAATTTTTCACTATTGTAAATCAGAACACGCCAACCCGGATGTAAAATTGCGCTGAATATTAGCTCAACGCACAAAGCGCCGTAGCAACTCGGTTCAAGACGCACAATGACCGCAATGTTTCCCGAAACTTATTCATTTAGCTGTCGAAAAACAGAACAACGTCTGTTTATGTTTCTACTAGATGTATGTCCTGTGTGAATAGGCATGGATTTGCTATAAAGCGGAAACTTTATTCAGCTCTCTTTTAGACAGAACAAAACCCATAACAGCTTCATTTTCTAATCACAACCTATGAGTCAGAGAACACGCTCTTTAACTCATCTCGGTTCGCACGCTGTCATTCGTCGTCTAGCTCGTATATAGGAGAAGTTATCCGTGCGCAGGATCAGATCATTAGAACTTCTTCTTGGGCGAGTTGGTGCATCTTGAATTTAGGAAACGTAACAGCGAAAAGGCATGCAACCAAAAGACGCAGAAGAACACGTGACACTTGAGTTCTCGTGTTGTGTCACGTTGTGTTTTCTTGTGTCGCGTTGTTGCATGCCATTGCGCTGTTACGTTTTCTAAATTCAGAATTAGATCATAGCAGACTATAATCCTTCTGTGCGTCATCGAATCTGTAACGAAATATTGTCAGTGGCTGCCGTTTTCCCTCGTCCTGGCACGTAAACGGACATACGCGACGCGCGACACAATGAAGAATCGTTAGACCGAGAACCTTTGCGACCATCGGGACGAAACTGGTCTTCACTTATTTTTCTAATTTTATTCCAGAATTCTTTCTCAACATGCCTTATGTCACATTCTCGAATAATTAGCACCAAAACAAAAACAAAAACAAAGGTCAAGCAGATAATCATCAATAAACAAGTGCTACTCCCAGCAAGAAAGTGGACCAAATTGTGCCTTTCTATGAGCTTTGCTCAAATATGGTCTCGTAAAATGCAGAGAACCGTTGGTTAGTCTTTGCGCTGGATTGCTGCCCCAGGACGCCTTTCGTTAAAGCTTTAATGCTTCGCTTATCATTAATTATTTTCTTATGCCGTGTTTATTCATGCACACCACATACCAGGCCTCAGTTGCATCCAGTACGCACACCATGGCCGAACTGCCTAAATGACGCATGGAGAATGGACGTTGCCATTGTAAGAAGCTAGAGCAAACACGATTTAGCTCTATTTAATTAGCCCAAACGAAACCTAGCTGGCCGAGTGTTTTTTACTGCTTCATTCTCATTTTGACACATTTTCCGCCTTTGCTTCTTTAGATAAAAACAAAGTTACCTCCCCATCGCCGTACACCAGGTATGCAGCAGAAGCACCTACTTGTGCCGTCCGAAACAGTCAGCTTACCTGCAGAAGAAAGAAAAGAGTATGCTAGTTGGTCAACATCTTTCAAAAGCAATAACGCTAGCAAGTCTAAGAAAGCTCTCTCAATCCTTAACACCACGCTCGAGCCTCAGGGACAAGCAAATAACTAAATACCTTTAATCCAGTTTTATACAGATGCTATAGGTCGGCTCATCAATAAATCTGAAAACTAAATTGTTCCGTCTTGTACGTAATATTCTCTGCGCACTGGATATTATATAAGTTAATACATATGAAACCTTCTTTTCTGGCCTAGAAGTTCGACAACTCATGTAAAAGAGATCATTAAGCCTTAAAGTCTGAATACAAAAGGTTTAAACTTACTAGCTTTCATGTTTTGTGAGCTCAATTCTATAACAATATTCTCAGATTGGCCAATAATATTCGCTATTAAATTTGAAAATATTGTTAAAGTGCTGCTAGCGCGTACATTTTTTGCCAAGCTCTCTCCTATTCTAAACAGCAAGAAATTCCACGAATCGACCACTTATGCTTCAGCCTTTATCGCGACTCAATGGCTACCTCGTGAAGAAATTCTAGTATCTAAATTTCCGTGTCCACTTAAATTTATATCCAACGCCTGCATAAAAAATACCAAACAACTTTTCCAACTGAATGATTCGCAAATATTGTACACAGAGTCCAAACGCTTTTTCTCATGAAATCTGGCACACGCGCCGCGGAGTACCGCCTTAAACACTTTGTCCAGTGTCGTTTACTGGACGGTTAAAGGCTAGTAGATATCGGATGCCTATTTGCCAAAGCAACAGAGTTGGTTATAAGAGATTGAAAATTCTCGCAGAGTGCGGGACTGGAAAAAGAGAGAAAAGGCGAGTGCTCGCACTCGCCTTTTCCTTCAGCCTGGACCTGGGCGCGAATTTTCAGTCCTGCAAAATCAAATATCGGAATTTCATGCTTAGACGAGCTATAACAGGCGCTGCAGTAAAACACTCTAGATTTATTTGAACAACCTCGGCCTCTTGAGTACACATCGCAAACTAAGTACACAACCATCTTCGTATTTTTTGTCCATCGAAATGAAGCTGATGCGCTTAAGATCGAGCCTGCGAAGTCACGCCCGACACCTTCGCGCTTCAGTCTGTCAGCCGTCGTGTCAACCACAGCGTCGGGTCAGCGGAGTGTGTGAGCATTCTGTGCAGTGGAACGAAATAAAAGAAGCAGATCCCCATTTCCTTTACCGGTCCGCTTCTTTTTTCGCAGAAAGCGACCTCGTAATCAGTCGGCTTGCTATTGGCCATTATATTACCTAGAACCACACGTAAAAAGCGAGAAGCCATACACTTTGGCAAAACATGCAGAGTAAGAATGAAGATTAAAGTTTACATTTTCACAAAGTTCTGGCAAAGTTCTGGCGCCCGCCACGAGTGCTCGTTCGCGAAATAAGCAGAAATAGTTATTATTAGATGTAAATGTACTATTACGAAATTCCTACTATTGTTGCTACTTTTTCGGATTTTTTTTAGAATTGCAACACCTTGAAGGAAGTTATAGAAGGCCTTCAGCTCAAATATTCTGGTCGCATCTATTTCCTTTGCAAAAAAAAAAAATTAAAAGGTGAGTTTTTGTAACGCACGCAGCGCTATTTTCTAGCATCAGTTTGAGGTGAAAAGTTCTCCGACGAAAAGGCGCTTATAATTCGTACTAACGTTAACGCACCATTACAGAATAGAAGAAACAATTACAGGAAATTCAGCGTTATTAGTCCAAATGCGAGTTAGATGGCGGCAGCACGTTGGGTTTCGCTTTGGTCTCGGTTTGACATAATTTTTAAGGTCACATAGCCTTCAGACGAAGATCCTGGAATCGGTAATTTTGGAACCTACTGGTAGCACTGTAAAATTTGAGGGCTGCTATACGCACTTTAATAGCGATATAATATGGATCCACGGTAGTCCACAAAACACAGCATAGTAGACTGGCAGTTAACCTCGCGGAATATTCTGCTGCGGGGAGTACATTACTTCGATGTTATGACAACGGACTTGGCTAAAATTTTTATCTACTTCCCAGAAGAGACAATGAAGAAAATGTGGTGATTGAGCAGTTGTTTAATGGTGTGGACAGCACATCTGACCCTTTCGCGCCTCCACATGATCTAAATTTACCCGTGGAGATAAAGAGTTTCATTTTATTTTCTTTTGAAGTAAAGGAGTAAGTATAGGCGAGCGAAATATCCGACGGCAGGTTATAGCGGGAGCGCACGAAGCGTTAGAGGGCGCCACTTTCTATGGCTTCCAGGTATCATCAATTTATTCCAATTCACAAAAACAAAACCCGCTGTACGCATAAAAAATTGTTTTTAAGCCCGCACCTATTAGGCAGGTGTTGCCGAGTTCTTTTAGAGGGTTCCATGAGTGACTCGAAAAACTAGGGGTGTGCATTGAATCCTCTCTACTTCAAAAAGCATAATTTCGGTTCAAAAATAACAAAGGTATATGAGGGCATTCGAGCTGACTTGAAGGATTTGACACACTACGGCAGTTGCGTCTTTAAAGCACTCTTTTAGTCAGGCAGTGGCCAGGAGGCAATATGGAAAGTGGAGGGGGGTGGGTATATATTTTCACTCACAAAATAAGGCCTAAATGTGCCGATGTTCTTATTTCACCTAACGAAGCTTGAGTGAAAGTAGGGTGCCTTAAAACAGTGGTGATGGACAGACAACGGCTTCCCAAGCAGTGAGTTAGGCACTCCTATTTTCAGAGTTCTTCAGAACGAGGTGACAGTAGCCTACAGTGAGCCATAGCAATGATTAAAAGAGAGATCGGGACACAGGAAGGATCGGGGAGGTATACATCCCTCCCCCTCCCCCCCCCCCCCCCCCCCCAAAAAAAAAGAACGTTAAAAAAGAAATAAGAACGGAGCTAGGACTGTGAAAAAAAAATATTATTGATAGTGAGACTTATTGGCCCGAAGCGGCAGTTCGGCAATGGAGAAGGTCGATGTGGGAGATCTTCTCATAATTAGATTGCCTTGGGTTATTTAACGTTCGCCTACACCGCACTGCCCACAGTTATTTTACATTTTTCATTCGTTAAAATCAATAATTTTAATTTCCTTTCAGAAAGGCGAGCATGGCACTAAAGCTTAAACAGCTTGACGAGGGCCCGATCAACGGCAAGTTTAAAAGCAGCAACAGAACATCATACACGAAAATCTCAAATGAATGGGCAAGGATTACAGGGTATCCAGTACTGCAGTATCAATCAGAAAAAGTGTCAGTGAATAGGGCCGTCATGACTGGACTCAAACACGTGGCTGAGATCACCAGCCAAAAGCCGAAGGCGCTGCTTCACCGCAACCATTACTAGTTAGCAATATCGGGATGGTCATCGATATACTGCGAATGAGGCGAGACAATCAAAAGAAGGGACAGGGGAAGAGGACTGACAATTGGCCTCTCTGATGCCGGCCAGTGGTAAAGTGTCACAATGAGTTCATTTAGGTGGGTGGACCGGAAGCATGCTTCTGGAAGCTCATTCTCCAGTGGCCAACAAAGAAGTAGAGGAACATGCCATAGCCTTATCTCGTGACAGTGGCCATGATTAAGGCAACAGAGAGCAATTGGCTTCGCGAACTGAAGCGAAAGGCTTTGCACAAAGGCTGGAGACAGCCGTACGCAGTGCCGAAGCGCTTAGAGAAAAAAAACGACCTCGCTAACAAAGCCGAGCTCTGCCATGGTACTAGATGGGACAGAATCGGTTCACGTGAAAGAAAAAAAGAAAAGGGAGAGCAGCGAGATGCACAGGAGCGGTATTCAGTGCGGAGACTCCTAGGCAATGCCGTCAGGCCGGAGCCGCCGAGCGGCTTGGACGAGACCATCACGCACTGCGCCTCTTGGAACAAAGCAAAGACGCGCCGAGTAAATTAGGAACTGCCTGCAGCGGGGCTAGATGCCCGACGTCCCTTCGGGAATGACCGCGCTCTTTCCCGTCACCTCCTTTCTCCCGCCTGCAGGCAGTTTCGGGAAACGACCTTCTTCGTGCCTCGGTGGCCGTTCGACTACGCCACGGCATCGTGCGTTGAGCGGCAGTGCGCGCGCACCCGGCTATTGCCCGCACTCCCGCGTTCGTCTCCGGGCAATTTCTCTGCGGAAACGGTGTCGCAGTCCTTTCACTCTTGTCCTCTCCTCTCTCTGTCTTGGGTTCCTACTGTAGACGCAACTTTCACCTCTTACTTTGTCCACGCTTAGCACAAATGAGAAGCGATGGAGGTGAAAGGCAAAATAAGTAAAAGAAACTGGATAATGAGAAGACATATAAAAAGCAGTATAAGCGGCCCCTCAATGAACAAGGTAATGTGGAAAGAAATGGCGACATTCAGCAGGATATCTGCCTTTCAAGATCACTTTCTGGATAATCTAGGTGACGTTCACAGTGAGAGACGACCTTTTCTCACTACCAATCAGTTTCTAATTCGTTACGTTTTCGTGTTCTAATGTGCAAATCTGAATTCGAGCTTGGTATTTTCAATGAATACGCGCGTAAATATTGATGAATATCACAGTAATTTTCAAAGTAATCTTCAATGTGGATCTGCGCAAATACAGAACAAATTTATCCCAAAATACGTGGCTCAAAAGATATTATTCTATAATCAAACTGCGCAAGTAGTCACTTCATACAATCAAGGGCTACTAATTATTTCACCTTAATTAAATGTGAGAAATTTCAGAACTGCCATATCATGAGCAACTAGGTGTGAAATCGCATCCCTTTACATTCCCGCTGTTGAGGTGCACTCGACGTCGCACCTCGCGTAACAAAGTGACGATTCGCTATTTACAAAATTCCTGTCAATAGTTTGGCTTCCTGGACATACTACGTCCTTGTAGTTTTATGTTGTGACTGGCTGTATTATAGCATAATGCAGCAAATAACCTTCATTAACACGTTACTCTCAGCCGACAGGCGTAATTTGCAACATCAGGGGTGACATTTTGTAGCCAAGCAAAACATTTAGTTGTGGTTTCACTCTGGTTAACCCTAATTGAATTGCAATAGCAACAGCGGAAGTTTCTTTTGCCTGCTATATTATTCCCCTATCACGCTCTGTCAGTGTAAGGTGCTATATTATTAAAGACCATCTTCTTCTTCCTCTTCTTCTTCCTCTTCTTCTTCTTCTTCTTGTAAATAAACGATTCCATGACCAGATGTTTCGCTTTACTGTCTACAATCTTCTTCTTCTTCTTCTTCTTCTTCTTCTTCTTCTTCTTCTTCTTCTTCTTTTTCTTTTTCTTTTTCTTTTTCTTTTTCTTCTTCTTTTTCTTTTTCTTTTTCTTTTTCTTTTTCTTTTTCTTTCTTCTTCTTCTTCTTCTTCTTCTTCTTCTTCTTCTTCTTCTTGTGCTGCTGCTCCTAGCGTGGCCAAGCGTGCCCTCCGCCGGGACCACGCGACGGCTTGAAACCTGGCGCAGTATTGCTATCGCAATAAAAAGACTTTTGAAACCTTTGCGGAAAAATGCTAGTCTATATTCTGATGCACAAATTACTGACGCTGGAGTGAAAGATACAGTCGGCAGGATGCATAACTCGTCAACAATTTTTTACACCAATCACTGAAGAGTCATCAACTCATCTCTATTGCAATAAAAAAAAAAAGTGAACGAAACCTTTCTATGGCTTCACGGCGGGTGCTAAGTTTCCCAGCTGGTTTCAAAGAACTGTGGTACAGCTTCGTAAACGCGCAGTATGGTGCACTGGTACACCTTAGATATGTTCATTATGACAGCCTACCGGGCTAGCACTTCCTTTATTAACAGTTGCTAAAAGTATGGAAACGTATGTAGTGATAATCAAATCCCATAAGAACGTTGCGGTAAATGTCCCATTGCCTTCGCCTTATCAATCAGTGGCCCAGAAGGCTACACGAATTCTGAAACAATTATCGAGACGCACTGGGCTGTGTCTTGCATATGTTCTTTCACTCCTGTGCATCTCCTAGATGCATTGTTCAAGATTGTTTTAGTCTTTGGAGGCTTTTTGTCGACACTTCCTTGCCTACTTTAAATTTAGCGCGACCAAGAGTGACAGGTAATCGGTTGCTCGACTACCATCAAGCACGATCTTCAATATCTTCCGTCGCTAAAGTGCTTGTTTAGGAAGTCCCTCTCTGCCTTCCTGATGCCTTCAGCCTTACCAGGCGGCCAGCTAAATGAATTCAAGGTTTTAAAAATGACGGCGCCTCCCTCGGTGAAGCAAATTTTGCTAGTTTAGGTTGTGTTAATGGAAGTCGTGTGGCCTAGCCTGTGGCATTTTTTTCTAAACGTCTATAATTAGAAGAAAATAATTAGCTGAATTTCACAAATAATTTATACCCTTATCGCAACTCCCAAGTTCGCGAATAAGCACACACTCTTAACAGCTAAACGAATGCATATGGGTGATAAACGTGGAATTAAAAAAAAAAAAAAAAATCTGAACATGTGTCTTCACAGAAAGGTGGCTCTGCCACGCAAAGGCTCTTATTGCAGAGAAGCACGCTTTGGTGTCAGCGAACTATATATAAATATAAAGCTGCTCGAAATTTTTAGCCTGCATATGAATCTAAGTGGCAACAGAGGACACCGCTCTAATACAAAAATACTGATCTAATGGTCATTGCTGAATCCTGATCAGCGGCTATATTCTGTAAGTATCCATTTTCTATCGTCTCGTCCATCGTAACCGTATCGCATTGGTCACTGCTGTTCGGGGACTCAGCAGCGGCTTTGAAGCATTCGTCGGAAGCAACCGCCATAGGCTCGTTGGCGACTAGAGCTCGTCATTGGCTACATATTGCAGCCAATGGTTAACCGCTGCGTGTGGCAAGTGGCGAAGCTAGCATCGCCGCAGCGTCCCAATAGGTTTTGATTTCCGCAAATGGCCTCTTCGTATATTCATACGGTGATGCCGTTACGATGGCATCACTCCATATCTATTTCAACTTTATCCTTACATAACGCGGCCCTAGTTCATTGCTGGCTTCTATTTTTAATAGCCGCTCCATGAAGACTAAAACAAGATGTTTAAAAAGGCATCGCGAAATTAAATCTATGGCCACAGTCTTCGAAGCCTACAAAATAAATTGGAAGGCTGGTTTAGTTTTAGGTTGGTTTCACAGGATTTAACGCTCCAAAGTGACTCAGGGTATGAGAGAGACCATAGTGGAGGTGATTTCGACCACCTAGGGTTCTTTAACGTCCACTGACATCGCACGGCACATGGGCGGCTTGCTTTTCGCCTCCACCGAAAAGCGACCGCCGCGATATTCTCTGTGCCTTAGCCTCTGCGCACCAATGCCACCAAGATATACCTCGCAATGGCGCTAACCATCAGATCTACGTTTCTGGGTGAATAGAGCGGCTAGACATTTCCTTCTCGAGCCTATGAATCAGCCGCTCAGAGGAAGTAAGAATTCCGCTCTTTATTCCCGCTATTTCTGGCCTTTAAAGTGACAACCTTCAATGCAAATAGAGCAAGACGAAGAAATAAAAAGGAAGTAGGCCGCATGTATAGTGTCTGCTTGTGAGTTCATCTGGTTTCATTTGCATTAAAATATCATGTTTTCAAACGCCTAAACTAACCTTCCAAAGTGTACCATCAATGCATGGTGCTATTCCTTGTATGCATATGCTACTTTTCGTTTATCTCTCTAAGGTAAAAAATAAAGCAGCGATGTTCAAATTGATATTTAAACGCTATGGCAGTTAGAAAATAATACGTGGAAGCTGACGGCAGAAAGACCATTTGAATGTATTTTTCACAAACATTATGCTTTCCATGAGCTCAAAAATCGGCCTTTTCACTGGAGACAAAGTAGATAGCGTCAAGTCAGCGCTAAGGAGGTAATTAATGAGGGTGGTGCGACAGTGTGGTTTTAGATAAGCTGAGAAGGGTTTATTTAACGGGGCGAGAAATGCTGCCTCTCGCGATCTGCAAGCCGCCGGAAAGCGAATCAGCCTGGCCACACTGCTTCCGGGTTTACAGTCAGTTTCGTGTATGCCTATCTCACTTGACTAATTTTCGTCATTGTTGCAATGTTGTGCAACTTGTTCAGCTGTCGAGAGTATGCAAAGAGGCCTGTCCCTGCGGAAAAGTTTCTAGCGCTTTATTTAACGCAAGTTTGTGGTGGACAATTTATCAAAACATTCTTTTTGTTTAACTAAAGTGCCCCTCACTTGCAATTCGACAGAAACGGATTTGTTTCGGGAAGCTATGAGAAGAGCCTGGCCAGTCTACGGGGCATATGTCACGCCTAAAATATTATAAGCACTTGGTAGGTCAGATATTTACCCATTAGGCCTTAACATTTAAGGCAATCTTTATAGAGTGTTAATAGCAGCTAGATGTGCTGTTCTGAGCAACTAGTCTGATGGAGAGAATAACGACTTTACGAGCTCTTTGCGAGCAAATGTAAGGACAGTCGTCATAAATGCTGAATTGTCGTTATTATAATGACTACCATCATTTCCACTTTATGTGCAGACTTTTTGTTTTCACATGACACAGCATACAGAGTAACAAAACCAAAGTTAAACTTTGTGTATAGGCGTTCGATCATTCATCAAAATCTTAAATCGCGCTGCTCAGCGTTTCGTTGACAAACATTTCGAAGCATACATGGTAAAAAACGAAAGGATGGCCCTTTTAGCGTCCGTCGCTCCATCCCTACTCGAGAATCTCAAGCACACAAAACGAGCACGTTGCTCCGGCCTGAACTGTAGCAGAAAGTAAAGAAAAGAAACTACTCCAGCAACCTATTCAGCTGATCATGGCATTTCTGATGTCCGTGGTCACTTTCTGCATCTTCTCTGCCCACCACACTTTCCGGACATTCCCCTTGGAAGCTCATTTCAGATGTGCAGCGAACCGTCTGCAATCTTTCTGGCGCCATCGCGTGCCATCCTATCTTTCGCGAGCATCTCCTGTTTTCCCTCTCCGCTGTCAGGTATCGCATGGCCTGCATGCTTGTTTCTTGCTCGTGCGATCATTATTACAACTCCATTTTTCGTCTTTGGTTTTCCGAACTAGTTTCCAGCCTTCAGAATTGCACGACCATCCATTCTTCGGTTCATTCCAAAACAGATGGTCCTCCTCCAACTCAACTCGACTCTCCTGACATCTTCCTTTGTCCCGCTCACAAAAGCGTTCTCACGACATGAAGCTCTCCTTAGAATTCCTCGGGTGCCTGCTTCGCGCTTCGCGAGAGTCTCGGTATCCTTCCAGGGCCGCGTCTAAGCCTTTCGAGACGTGCTGGTGCCCGCCGTCGCATCAGGGCAGCCGGCGCACTGAGATTGAGCGACACGGGAGGGAAAGGCACCCCCAGTGTACGGCACAATCCCTCACTCCCAAACCCGTACCCCAGTTGATGCTAGTTGCCGGCGACTGCCCCGGTTTCTCACGCCCACCGTGCCGGCATTCCGTGAGCCTCCATTCGTCCTGAGGTTCCTGTCTCCTCCGGTGACAGCACCCGAGAACGCAGGCACTTTACGCGCTGCCAGTTCGGCTGACGCCATTGTCTCTGCAGCAGGTGCGGCTGTGTTTGGACCAACATAGCTACTTGCAAAAGCAACTCCGCAATGGCTTCGCCACCAGCGGAATGAAAGTCGAATGAAAGACAGCCTTAAAATGAGATGTAATATCTTCATCTACAGAAGCTCAGGAAGCGCGCACCTTTAACACGGGTTTATTTTCTGCGTGCGTGCGTGCGTGAGTGCGTGTGTGCGTGCTTCGTAACCTGATGCGTAGGCTGCAGAATGCAAAGCAAAATCCTAAATAAGTCTTCCGTGCGTGGCATAGAACACAATAAAAGGTGTGGGTCTCTTTAGCGCGGGTGGCGCTCTGCGAAATGAATTTATGCATGAGAATTTCCGTCACCGGCTCTGGGGTCGACGTATATAAAGTCCCGAGCTGACATGTGGCATCAAGAAAACGGCGTAGAATTACGACCCCCCAATTCTAACTCTCCGTGATAAAGGAGTTTGTACAGAGCACAGAAGCACTGAAGGAAAAATACCATTCTCTTTATATGCCTTGCTGCGTCTGAATTTCGGGGGTTAGCGGAGGAAAACAAAACAGCCTAAAGCTAATCACAGATTAATGCCTATCATTCGTGTACGTGTTGCGCGTTGCAGGCTGAAAATAAATACTGAAGCGAGGAGTTCTGACCTTTTACAGGCGACATCCTCTCTTGCGCTAGAACGGCACGTGTCATAATAATAAACCAACACCAGAAACATCCTGCCCTGCTGCACTGCTTCAGCTAGCTTGGTTGTTGCCACAAGCGCTTTGAAGCTACCCCCCTTCACTCCAGCCTCGCTGCGTCCTTTCAATTAGAGCGCTGTGCGGCGGAACTGAAAAAACGGAACGACAGTACGTGGACGGCATTTGTGTGGAAGGCTTAACAGAGCAGTAATTCTGGGAAGAGCGCCTTCGGAAACCTTGCCGCCTGAGCGAACGTGACGCACCCGGCCTTAAGGCAAGAGGGCCAGAAATAAGACGGCACCCTTCTCCTCTCAAGGAGGTCATTCCATCCCTGCTTGGAAGTTTTTGGCGTCCTTATTGAAATCTAAAAGTGCTTAAACGTCAGGTCACGGACTTAATATATTGCCTTGCTTTATCTTTTTTGGCGCTGTAGTGTGTGTGTGTGTGTGTGTGTGTGTGTGTGTGTGTGTGTGTGTGTGTGTGTGTGTGTGTGTGTGTGTGTGTGTGTGTGTGTGTGTGTGTGTGTGTGTGTGTGTGTGTGTGTGTGTGTGGTGTGGTGTGTGTGTGTGTGTGTGTGTGTGTGTGTGTGTGTGTGTGTGTGTGTGTGTGTGTGTGTGTGTGTGTTGTGTGTGTGTGTGTGTGTGTGTGTGTGTGTGTGTGTGTGTGTGTGTGTGTGTGTGTGTGTGTGTGTGTGTGTGTGTGTGTGTGTGTGTGTGTGTGTGTGTGTGTGTGTGTGTGTGTGTGTGTGTGTGTGTGTGTGTGTTGTGTGTGTGTGTGTGTGTGTGTGTGTGTGTGTGTGTGTGTGTGTGTGTGTGTGTGTGTGTGTGTGTGTGTGTGTGTGTGTGTGTGTGTGTGTGTGGTGTGTGTGTGTGTGTGTGTGTGTGTGTGTGTGTGTGTGTGTGTGTGTGTGTGTGTGTGTGTGTGTGTGTGTGTGTGTGTGTGTGTGTGTGTGTGTGTGTGTGTGTGTGTGTGTGTGTGTGTGTGTGTGTGTGTGTGTGTGTGTGTGTGTGTGTGTGTGTGTGTGTGTGGTGTGTGTGTGTGTGTGTGTGTGTGTGTGTGTGTGTGTGTGTGTGTGTGTGTGTGTGTGTGTGTGTGTGTGTGTTGTGTGTGTGTGTGTGTGTGTGTGTGTGTGTGTGTGTGTGTGTGTGTGTGTGTGTGTGTGTGTGTGTGTGTGTGTGTGTGTGTGTGTGTGTGTGTGTGTGTGTGTGTGTGTGTGTGTGTGTGTGTGTGTGTGTGTGTGTGTGTGTGTGTGTGTGTGTGTGTGTGTGTGTGTGTGTGTGTGTGTGTGTGTGTGTGTGTGTGTGTGTGTGTGTGTGTGTGTGTGCGCGCGCGCGCGCGCGCGTGAGTGCTTGAACGTTTTTTGCGTTTGTGATGGATGTGTGTCTGTGTAGAGGGGGGAACCATGAGTGCGTGAGAGGCGTCGCTTATTGCTGATAAAATTAAATTTCGATCTTCCACCGTCACTCGGTGAACGCCCGTGATGACTGTAGGGAAAAAAACGACTCCGTAATTATTGTTTCCAAATTAATGCTGATAACGCTTAGCTACTGGGTTACAGGCACAAAAAGCTATATTGGAGTACTAGAATTGTCTTGCGAAAGCAGCCGGTAATGGCAGCACTTGTTATTGCTTTCTTTTCTTGCCTTTCAACGCTTTAAGCTTCGTTGTGACTGTGGCGTGTTTTCGTTAGAAGGTTGCAATCTGCTGACACAGGCCAACTTCTTTATTTGTGCTCTTTCAGCGTTCCTTTAAAGCGGTATTTTTACAGCTGTCCTGTAGCCACAAACCCAATCATGGCTTCAAGAAAATCGAATTTATATTATTTCTCGCAGTTGAATCCGAACCAATGACATCAATAAAAGCTGGCTGCCATCGCTTTTCACTGAGTGGCGATGTAATACCCTAGCCGGGATGTGTGCTCAACTTTTGTGTTGATGAACGCATTCTACTTGCGAACTCAGCCGATGATGGATGCATTTTTGTTTCCTCTCATTTCCAGCTTTGATAACTTTGTTCGCAGCAAAGATGACGTCTCTAGGATTAGAACGCCTTATTAAATTGTCGGTGCTGCTCAACTTTACTTCAATCTTTCCACCTTGTGTTCTATTCACCGATGAAGAGTGGCAACATTAAGAATCATTTTTAAAGTAATGTTAAACACAGTGCTGACATTGCCTTGCTGTTTGATATGTATTAACGCCAGGTAGCTTAGACGCTTCACATACTTCAGCTCGTAAAACTGACAGTTTTGAAAATTAGACGGCCTCCTTTAGCGTTGCTGTAATGCAACAGAAAAAGAACTAAATTTGCTGCAATCTTTGGCGTCTTAAAGGCTATTGTTTTGTACACCTGGCTTGCTGTGTGATCCGCAATTAAATAAAAAGTTACCATTTAAAAGGAACAAACTTTAGTGAGTTTATATTGCCAATGCGGACTAGAATCATATGACAAAAGTGCGTACATGGCAAATTTTTCTCCCATGCGATGAACTGCAGATTTGGCCGGTGCGACTCGTCCAAACAAATATCTAGTTGCCTTAAACAGCGCCCTCTGTCGACCATATATATATATATATATATATATATATATATATATATATATATATATATATATATATATATATATATATATATATATATAGGGAGGGGGTTGAAGCTCAAATGGGTCCGGTAGGGCATAGACTTAAAGTAGTTGACACACGGTAGAAAAAAACAACACTTTATTCCGACGTTTCGGCCGGGGTCCGGCCTTTGTCAAGGAATGTAGGAATGTACATTCCTTGAC
>NC_139349.1:131696257-131921257 GCF_055883805.1 Amblyomma maculatum
CATCATTTCCACTTTATGTGCGACTTTTTTGTTTTTCACATGACACAGCATACAGAGTAACAAAACCAAAGTTAAACTTTGTGTATAGGCGTTCCGATCATTCATCAAAATCTTAAATCGCGCTGCTCAGCGTTTCGTTGACAAACATTTCCGAAAGCATACATGGTAAAAAACGAAAGGATGGCCCTTTTAGCGTCCGTCGCTCCATCCCTACTCGAGAATCTCAAGCACACAAAACGAGCACGTTGCTCCGGCCTGAACTGTAGCAGAAAGTAAAGAAAAGAAACTACTCCAGCAACCTATTCAGCTGATCATGGCATTTCTGATGTCCGTGGTCACTTTCTGCATCTTCTCTGCCCACCACACTTTCCGGACATTCCCCTTGGAAGCTCATTTCAGATGTGCAGCGAACCGTCTGCAATCTTTCTGGCGCCATCGCGTGCATCCTATCTTTCGCGAGCATCTCCTGTTTTCCCTCTCCGCTGTCAGGTATCGCATGGCCTGCATGCTTGTTTCTTGCTCGTGCGATCATTATTACAACTCCATTTTTCGTCTTTGGTTTTCCGAACTAGTTTCCAGCCTTCAGAATTGCACGACCATCCATTCTTCGGTTCATTCCAAAACAGATGGTCCTCCTCCAACTCAACTCGACTCTCCTGACTTCTTCCTTTTGTCCCGCTCACAAAAGCGTTCTCACGACATGAAGCTCTCCTTAGAATTCCTCGGGTGCCTGCTTCGCGCTTCGCGAGAGTCTCGGTATCCCTTCCAGGGCCGCGTCTAAGCCTTTCGAGACGTGCTGGTGCCCGCCGTCGCATCAGGGCAGCCGGCGCACTGAGATTGAGCGACACGGGAGGGAAAGGCACCCCCAGTGGTACGGCACAATCCCTCACTCCCAAACCCGTACCCCAGTTGATGCTAGTTGCCGGCGACTGCCCCGGTTTCTCACGCCCACCGTGCCGGCATTCCGTGAGCCTCCATTCGTCCTGAGGTTCCTGTCTCCTCCGGTGACAGCACCCGAGAACGCAGGCACTTTACGCGCTGCCAGTTCGGCTGACGCCATTGTCTCTGCAGCAGGTGCGGCTGTGTTTGGACCAACATAGCTACTTGCAAAAGCAACTCCGCAATGGGGGGGGGGCTCTCGCCACCAGCGGAATGAAAGTCGAATGAAAGACAGCCTTAAAATGAGATGTAATATCTTCATCTACAGAAGCTCAGGAAGCGCGCACCTTTAACACGGGTTTATTTTCTGCGTGCGTGCGTGCGTGAGTGCGTGTGTGCGTGCTTCGTAACCTGATGCGTAGGCTGCAGAATGCAAAGCAAAATCCTAAATAAGTCTTCCGTGCGTTGCATAGAACACAATAAAAGGTGTGGGTCTCTTTAGCGCGGGTGGCGCTCTGCGAAATGAATTTATGCATGAGAATTTCCGTCACCGGCTCTGGGGTCGACGTATATAAAGTCCGAGCTGACATGTGGCATCAAGAAAACGGCGTAGAATTACGACCCCCCAATTCTAACTCTCCGTGATAAAGGGAGTTTGTACAGAGCACAGAAGCACTGAAGGAAAAATACCATTCTCTTTATATGCCTTGCTGCGTCTGAATTTCGGGGGTTAGCGGAGGAAAACAAAACAGCCTAAAGCTAATCACAGATTAATGCCTATCATTCGTGTACGTGTTGCGCGTTGCAGGCTGAAAATAAATACTGAAGCGAGGAGTTCTGACCTTTTACAGGCGACATCCTCTCTTGCGCTAGAACGGCACGTGTCATAATAATAAACCAACACCAGAAACATCCTGCCCTGCTGCACTGCTTCAGCTAGCTTGGTTGTTGCCACAAGCGCTTTGAAGCTACCCCCTTCACTCCAGCCTCGCTGCGTCCTTTCAATTAGAGCGCTGTGCGGCGGAACTGAAAAACGGAACGACAGTACGTGGACGGCATTTGTGTGGAAGGCTTAACAGAGCAGTAATTCTGGGAAGAGCGCCTTCGGAAACCTTGCCGCCTGAGCGAACGTGACGCACCCGGCCTTAAGGCAAGAGGGCCAGAAATAAGACGGCACCCTTCTCCTCTCAAGGAGGTCATTCCATCCCTGCTTGGAAGTTTTTGGGCGTCCTTATTGAAATCTAAAAGTGCTTAAACGTCAGGTCACGGACTTAATATATTGCCTTGCTTTATCTTTTTTGGCGCTGTAGTGTGTGTGTGTGTGTGTGTGTGTGTGTGTGTGTGTGTGTGTGTGTGTGTGTGTGTGTGTGTGTGTGTGTGTGTGTGTGTGTGTGTGTGTGTTGTGTGTGTGTGTGTGTGTGTGTGTGTGTGTGTGTGTGTGTGTGTGTGTGTGTGTGTGTGTGTGTGTGTGTGTGTGTGTGTGTGTGTGTGTGTGTGTGTGTGTGTGTGTGTGTGTGTGTGTGTGTGTGTGTGTGTGTGTGTGTGTGTGTGTGTGTGTGTGTGTGTGTGTGTGTGTGTGTGTGTGTGTGTGTGTGTGTGTGTGTGTGTGTGTGTGTGTGTGTGTGTGTGTGTGTGTGTGTGTGTGTGTGTGTGTGTGTGTGTGTGTGTGTGTGTGTGTGTGTGTGTGTGTGTGTGTGTGTGTGTGTGTGTGTGTGTGTGTGTGTGTGTGTGTGTGTGTGTGTGTGTGTGTGTGTGTGTGTGTGTGTGTGTGTGTGTGTGTGTGTGTGTGTGTGTGTGTGTGTGTGTGTGTGTGTGTGTGTGTGTGTGTGTGTGTGTGTGTGTGTGTGTGTGTGTGTGTGTGTGTGTGTGTGTGTGGTGTGTGTGTGTGTGTGTGTGTGTGTGTGTGTGTGTGTGTGTGTGTGTGTGTGTGTGTGTGTGTGTGTGTGTGTGTGTGTGTGTGTGTGTGTGTGTGTGTGTGTGTGTGTGTGTGTGTGTGTGTGTGTGTGTGGTGTGTGTGTGTGTGTGTGTGTGTGTGTGTGTGTGTGTGTGTGTGTGTGTGTGTGTGTGTGTGTGTGTGTGTGTGTGTGTGTGTGTGTGTGGTGTGTGTGTGTGTGTGTTGTGTGTGTGTGTGTGTGTGTGTGTGTGTGTGTGTGTGTGTGTGTGTGTGTGTGTGTGTGTGTGTGTGTGTGTGTGTGTGTGTGTGTGTGTGTGTGTGTGTGTGTGTGTGTGTGCGCGCGCGCGCGCGCGCGTGAGTGCTTGAACGTTTTTTGCGTTTGTGATGGATGTGTGTCTGTGTAGAGGGGGGAACCAATGAGTGCGTGAGAGGCGTCGCTTATTGCTGATAAAATTAAATTTCGATCTTCCACCGTCACTCGGTGAACGCCCGTGATGACTGTAGGGAAAAAAACGACTCCGTAATTATTGTTTCCAAATTAATGCTGATAACGCTTAGCTACTGGGTTACAGGCACAAAAAGCTATATTGGAGTACTAGAATTGTCTTGCGAAAGCAGCCGGTAATGGCAGCACTTGTTATTGCTTTCTTTTCTTGCCTTTCACGCTTTAAGCTTCGTTGTGACTGTGGCGTGTTTTCGTTAGAAGGTTGCAATCTGCTGACACAGGCCAACTTCTTTATTTGTGCTCTTTCAGCGTTCCTTTAAAGCGGTATTTTTACAGCTGTCCTGTAGCCACAAACCCAATCATGGCTTCAAGAAAATCGAATTTATATTATTTCTCGCAGTTGAATCCGAACCAATGACATCAATAAAAGCTGGCTGCCATCGCTTTTCACTGAGTGGCGATGTAATACCCTAGCCGGGATGTGTGCTCAAACTTTTGTGTTGATGAACGCATTCTACTTGCGAACTCAGCCGATGATGGATGCATTTTTGTTTCCTCTCATTTCCAGCTTTGATAACTTTGTTCGCAGCAAAGATGACGTCTCTAGGATTAGAACGCCTTATTAAATTGTCGGTGCTGCTCAACTTTACTTCAATCTTTCCACCTTGTGTCTATGCACACATTTGTATTCCTTTTGCAGCCAGCACAAGGAAAATTAATAAAATGCCTCGAGCGCTGAAAAGGTAAATTCCTTCACGAGTGTCCTACATGGCTCCAAGCAGCATCATATTGTACGTGCACATACTTATGGATCGTGGATTACGTCTCATGTTTCCAATATATATATATATATATATATATATATATATATATATATATATAGACTTAAAGTAGTTGACACACGGTAGAAAAAACAACACTTTATTCCGACGTTTCGGCCGGGGTCCGGCCTTTGTCAAGGAATGTACATTCCTACATTCCTTGACAAAGGCCGGACCCCGGCCGAAACGTCGGAATAAAGTGTTGTTTTTTCTACCGTGTGTCAACTACTTTAAGTCTATGCCCTACCGGACCCATTTGAGCTTCAACCCCCTCCCTATATATATATATATATATATATATATATATATATATATATATATATATATATATATATATATATATATATATATATATATGGTCGACAGAGGGCGCTGTTTAAGGCAACTAGATATTTGTTTGGACGAGTGCACCGGCCAAATCTGCAGTTCATCGCATGGGAGAAAAAATTTGCCATGTACGCACTTTTGTCATATGATTCTAGTCCGCATTGGCAATATAAACTCACTAAAGTTTGTTCCTTTTAAATGGTAACTTTTTATTTAATTGCGGATCACACAGCAAGCCAGGTGTACAAAACAATAGCCTTTAAGACGCCAAAGATTGCAGCAAATTTAGTTCTTTTTCTGTTGCATTACAGCAACGCTAAAGGAGGCCGTCTAATTTTCAAAACTGTCAGTTTTACGAGCTGAAGTATGTGAAGCGTCTAAGCTACCTGGCGTTAATACATATCAAACAGCAAGGCAATGTCAGCACTGTGTTTAACATTACTTTAAAAATGATTCTTAATGTTGCCACTCTTCATCGGTGAATAGAACACCAAGTTCGTGCTGCTCTCACATGTTATACAGCAAAAAATAAGAATTTCTTTCTTCTCTATCTTCTGTCCCGTTTGCTTGACAACAAAGTATTCAGACAGACCGTCTTCTGAATGCAGGTCTATATGTGCCTTCCTTTCTCTGGTGGCTCGGTCCGTTGTTTGTCGGTCACGTCTCGCATTTCAAGACAGCCTCCCGAAGAGGAACGGTGGCTCCGACCTTTTCATTGGTATGCGCTGTCTTAAGCCGGGTCGTGGGCGCCATACAAGCATTTAAGCGCACCGAATGAACATACCCTTGGGCGGAGCATTGACCCTCGAATGGCGGAATTTCAATACTATCCCAAAAGAAAACACGTAATACAGCCAAAGTTTGCAGACCATGGAGTCGTTAAAGTTTATTTTCTGAATGGTGCTCACGTTTCCGAACTGCAAGATCTTGATAAAAAAATGACTTGGCGGTTTAGCTTGGTGCTGTTTATGAATTACCGCGTGATATAACTGCTAGCACTAGTTTCGCATCAGTAATTGTCACTGTCAGTGGTATTGCTTCATTTGAACTGACTTACCTCGGTTGATATTTCATTTGATGTGCGCTGTGGAAATTAGAAAGACTGACACAGATACAAGTCTCCGCTTTAATTAAGCTCATCAAGGCATCTCTGTAAAGAAAGAAAGAAAGAAAGAAAGAAAGAAAGAAAGAAAGAAAGAAAGAAAGAAAGAAAGAAAGAAAGAAAGAAAGAAAGAAAGAAAGAAAGAAAGAAGAAAGAAAGAAAGAAAGAAGGAAAGAGAGAAAGAGAGAAAGAAAGAAAGAAAGAGAGAAGAAGAAAGAAAGAAAGAAAGAAAGAAAGAAAGAAAGAAAGAAAGAAAGAAAGAAAAGAAAGAAAGAAAGAAAGAAAGAAAGAAAGAAAGAAAGAAAGAAAGAAAGAAAGAAAGAAAGAAAGAAAGAAAGAAAGAAAGAAAGAAAGAAACCTGCACCAATGTGCCTGCACGGCCTGTAACGTATCTGACGATGGTTTCCAAGGGTCCCGATTGGTTCGATTCTCTACTCAAAGCGCTGCCGAAGTTGGAAGCCCCTGCCTATTTGTCCATGACGTAGTATTTCGTGACGTCACAGAACCCGCCGACCAATCCGTGCCCGATCATGTAACCTGACAACTACCACCTGCCAAAGGCGTGCTCGAGAGGAGGCAAACAGCCTATTGTCGATGGACCGGAAGCCCTGTAGTGTACAAAGCTTGGCGACGCGTAAGGTGTGACATATCCAACGTCGTAATACAAATACTTCTCCCAAGAAATGGACCAAATACAATTCTCAAAAGCAGCGCTTGGCATTGCGCTAACTTCATCGTCTGCGCGCAGAAGCCCATTTATTCCGTCATTTATCCATTTCCGCTCGACGTTCGTCATCTTTATGAAGCAGCAGGGCGCTACTCAATGAAGTTATAAGGCGTCGCGTTCGGAGCGGTGCTGCCACGTTGATCTTCGCCATAGTTCATCCCGACTTTTGGGCGACTGCCGAATCTTGGACGTGATCATTTCGTCATATATACTGCGTCAGGCTGTTCCTCACTCTGGCCAACAGTTAGGAGGAAATTTCAGAACCTTGGAAAGATAAGTGCAGCGTAACGCGGCAAGTTGGCACCTGACATTCGTCCCTAAATACTACCTACACTCAGAAGCAAGGAAGCTGTTTGCCAGCCAAGTATAAGAGGAATGACGAGCAAGTTAGCCACAAGACAATTCTAGTCGCCAACCTTGCACTAGCATTGGCGTGTTAAGAGAGAGACGAGATTACTTCAGCAAAAAAAAAAAAATTCGACCACGCCTCCTGCGGCCGAAGGGCCTTAATATAAAGGTAGATCCGATGGTTTTCTCTTAGTCGTCATAACTTATATTATGTTTGACTTCGAATACTGTCATTCCTTGTTAGGGGGAAGACATATTGTAATTTCTTTTGATTTCATTTCAGTGCTTCCATGTACTTTTTTTTTTGTGAATTGTTCAAACACGCTTGTTATGTTAATAGTGCTACAAAGATATTTCCTATATCTCCTACTAACGTGTGCTAGTAGCGTGACCACAGCCGAGTTGCGTCAGCCAATCATTCAAGTGAGCGTAACACCGCCCCAGCCCGGCTGTCAGCCTGTACCCGTGCTGTCTGCTTCCATCAGCAAGAAGCATCTACCACAGTAATTGTGCATTGTTCGTGGCAAGGAAGCCCATCATGACGGCCATGTATAAGTAAGTAAGCCTGTCTCGTCGCGTTCAAGCGTCCAACTAGGTACGAAAGAATGCAACCAACAAGTTACGCCTAGAAGCGTCCTGCCCGGCTCCACGGTATGCCAGGTATAGCTCCCCCAGGATTTCTCGCCTCTGCTGAGACGGACGCTTGCCCTTCCTGGCGTGCTGGTGTCGAAAGTAGTCAGAGGTAACGTCAGATACATCATAGCACCCCGGTGTTTTTGATGTTCTTGTGCACTATGAAAAAATAGCATGACAAATAAATCAGTTCAAAAAGAAAGCAAGCGTGTGTGACAAGGGGTGGGAGAGAGTACTGTTTGCGGCGATAAAGTGGATAAACGTGGCACACGATAATATAATAGAAAAGATTGAAAAAAACCATCGGTCCTTCGATGGATGCTATTGAAATGATGACATTAAAATTATGAAGATACCCAAACAAATGAGCAAATTTTTCACTCGTCCTGTGATGTTGTGTGTGTACTTCTGTCTACGTTCGTTGGCGCCATTTTTTCCCGTCAATTAATTTACAGCGCTTGAACTGAAAGCGGTGCCGCCTGCAACACACACGCCATATTTGCTGTCAGCGGGCGTCTGCTGTTTCAGACATGCACATACACGGCTCATGCTGCTGAAGCGATAGCGATGGCCTTGAAGCACCAGATCGTGCAGTTGCTTTGTTTTCGCCGGCGTCGTTTCTAGTCCAACTCGGCGCGTTTCTATGGAAAAGCGTCTTCTTTTTTCGCCTCCCCCAATCTGGACGAAAGCTTCGATGTCGAAGACCATTACTTTCGAGATAACTTTCACGGGAATTTCTGGACAATGTTTCGCAAAATTCGCTGAGGAGAGTAGAAAGCATTTTAAGTTTAAACTCAGCAATTTAAATAGACGACGTAGAACATGAGTGCAGGAAGATTAACGGACGTTTCATATGCTTCCGGTACGGAAATTGGGAAATATCGCCGCAAAGCGCAATTCGACCGGCGAAGAAATGCCAAGGTTCAGCAAACTTAGCAATGCCTTAGCTTAGCTTCTCTTGAAGGATTAGTTGAGGAAGAAAACCTGTCCACAGTGCGCTTACAGGTCGTTTGAAATCATTAAATGCAGATTGTTTTCTCAAAAACATGCGATATACTTCACTGCAGTCAGTGCAAGTATTGTTGGATATGGCAGCAATTATTTACACGACAGAGTACAGCAGAAAGACAATTACTTTATTGAAGTCATCGTAAAACATGTATCATAATTTAGTTCGAAGAGTCATGATTAAATTGTGAAGTTGAAGGCTGTCGGAATTCAGAAATGACATTGGGGTTCGCCGTATTGCATATTAAGGGCCACATTCTGAAAGGCTCCTTTCCTCAGTGCGGGTGCCTTTAGAGCGACGGATATTCCCCCAAGGAATTCTTAAATGCACCACACTAAGCATTCCTTATTTCGCGCACATTACAAAATTAATTAAAAAGGAGGGCGCACTGCTCTTGGGGCATCTACAGCTACTGCATAGGCTATATAGTAACCCTAGGGGCATCCTCACTGAAGTCAACAGCCCTCTAAAATTTGGCCCTAAGAATTGATTTAAAGTACAGTTGGGGTTGGTGTTCTCAACTGCTATTATTAAAAAGGTACCGTTCGAATAAAATCCTGGCGGCATGTATGTGCTTTCCGACGTAGTAGACATTTATGCAATGGTACCGTGCGCAAGGATCCCATTTTAGCAATGTGGATATCTGCAAAACCAAGTTAGCGAGCTATAAAAAAAATGCGTTTTTCACGTTCAATATTTCGAACCACGATGCAAATTCAGAAATTTTATAAGGTGGACTACTTGTAATGTTCAGAACCACCGATTTCACGATGTTGTGACATACAATGAAAAAGAAAAAAAAAACTGCCAGCGATTAATCAAGTACGTGCGGCTTTTACACGGGATCGCTTCCATCTGCTTTTTTTTTTTTCTTCCGCTATATGATTGTGTTATATCCAATGTTAAGAAATGACACGCATTGATGCTGATGCCGGCATCATTTTAAACATTATGGCAATTTAATTTCAAGAAAGCTCCCACTAGACAGTGCAGAGCCCCGTTGCCTACCACCTGCCCCGGCTACCACCTGCCAGAGTCATGTGTTCCTGATTTTTAGTCTGTAGGTTTCAAACAAGCGGCGTAGCCAGAAATATTTGTCAAGGAAATTTATACGCCTCAGATGAAAATAAATGAAAAGAAAACTGCACGCTATCAATGTCTTAGTTATTTTGCTCCTCTCCCCCTCCCTATCTGCATGTCTTGCTTTCAAATTCGCATTATGAATCCCACGAGACTTCCCAGAAGACCAAATGTCTCAAAAAGCGGTGCCAAATCCTTGCCTTTACCTCGAAGACATTTTCACCTTCAGAAGGGGCATAAATGCTCCGCTATGCGACTGCAGAGCAGACACTGCAGCATATTTGCTTTTGTCAAAGATGCTATACTTACAAGGAAAAACACGGCGAAATTCTATTTTGTATGGGGAAGCCTCGGTGGCCTCGACATAAAGAGTGCTTGTGCTATATGTCATTTCACTGACCACCAGGACCACTTTTCCAGCCATGGCAGCGGATGTACAGGCTCATTTCAATACATTAAGTGTTTTGCTATGAGTAAAGCCGCCTTTAAAAGTTCGTGCGTTTGCAGCACCTTTTTTCTTTTTTTTTTCCTTTCGAGGCCGGGGTTCAGACGGTGTTTTCTACTCGTGCGTGTCTTTCTTCATACTCCACATTAGCCTTTAGTATTGAGCGGCACTTATTAAATTTACGGTCAGATTTCACGTGCCGTCATCATTTGCTCTAAAAACATCAATAACACTGGCAGGGCTCAGCCGTATCGAAGCCACCTCCAAGCAGCAGTGGAGGCGGCCCAGCGAAGCCCGTCCCAAAGCAGGCCAACACAACCAGGCCTCTGTAGACGCTGACCTCTCTTCCCAATCGGCGTCGATCGGTCGGAGGGTGATGGGGCTTCTTCCCTTTTCCCGTGCTTCCCCATTCAGACGATATATCGGCAAATCTCGTACCCCGCCCAGCGACACTGCGCTGATGCACATGCCCGGAGATCGGTGCCCTTCCCCGTCTATACTGGCACCAGTACACTGCAGTGCGTTACTTGAATGTTTCCGCTCTTTTCTCTTTATTACCCGCGCCGAAGGCGACCGCCGCTGCGTCGCCGACAGCAACGGGCGGCTGGGCGCCCGGAAGTCTGAGCGGTGTCTCTTCCCTCTTTTACGATAGGCGCGTTCGGAGGCGGTATCCACCCCCGGCGCTCCTCTCCGCCGCCTCGCAAGAAAGCGGCCCGAATCGGAAGCCCATCGGAAATCTTTGCACGGGGCGCCACTAACGGGCACCCCGCCCAGCCGTCGTGCGCCTTTTCGGCCAAGCAAAAGGTCGCGAGGGCGTCACTTCTGTCTCTCGGCAGTCGTGCGGCATGACGCTGCGACTACCGCGTGCCTCCGTCCTGCCTTTGACAGCTGCGAAGTGTAGTCCTCTGGTATAGAATTCGATTTTGCGACCTCCTAAATTCTGTACGGCGCCCATATGTCCAAAAATGGGGCTCAGATGGGCCAAAATAACCGGTTTAACCGAGCGTCATGATGCGTGTCGGCGATGGTATTTGGCAACGAAGTCAAGTGAATCAGATGAAGCATTTATAATCGCCTCCTTCACCCTGTCCAGCTTAACTGCAGTCGCCTCAGGACGAAAGCATCTCTTACCAGCTATGGGCGAATTTCTTAATCTTATTCGCCCTAGTACACTTGTCTTCTATCGCAATCAAGTAAATAATCTAGCCTCTTTCGAGGGTTACAGGTTTGTTGTACATCATGATAGTTAATTTGTAACACATCAAGAGTCATACAACCACTACGGAATAACATCGGAATTGGGTAGCCATCATGCGCGGTGATGTCACAATCTATAGCGTAATATACAATGCAACATGAGAGAAGAACTAATATTTCTTAACAAGTAGTACCCAAATGCTTGATTATCATGTACAAAAATAAAAAGATTACGGCAGGTTAGAAGGAAAAGAAGGGTTCAACGCTGCTGAACCGAATATGGAGCGAAAGGAGGAGCTGCGGGTGACCGAGCGTTGTTTCTTCTTCTTCTTCTTCTTCTTCTTCTTCTTCTTCTTCTTCTTCTTCTTCTTCTTCTTCTTCTTCTTCTTCTTCTTCTTCTTCTTCCTCTTCTTCCTCTTCTTCTTCTTCTTCTTCTTCTTCTTCTTCTTCTTCTTCTTCTTCTTCTTCTTCTTCTTCTTCTTCTTCTTCTTCTTCTTCTTCTTCTTCTTCTTCTTCTTCTTCTTCTCCTCCTTCTTCTTCTTCTTCTTCTTCTTCTTCTTCTTCTTCTTCTTCTTCTTCTTCTTCTTCACGGCCACGGAACACAGCGACGAGCGGTTACACCTGTCGTAGTACTCCGCTCTCAATAAAATGTGCAGATTCAGAGTTAACAACATCCTGGGGTAATATGTCCCATTCCTTAATCGCTAGCGGAATAAAATGAATAAAGAAAAGTGTCAGTATGAAATTTATACTCCACTAAATGATGTGAGCGCTTAGTTCTAGTATTTCCTTTAGATGAATAGACTAGGTAAAGCTCAGAATCTCTCTATAATCGAGATTAACAATTTTAATGCATAAATGGAAACGTCTCGGGATGATACGCGCAATTCGGTAAAGGTTGCGGAGTGGAATCCTGGCCCAGCGGACGCATTTCGATAGAAATAAAATGCAACAACACATTTGTGCTGCGTGATATAAGCGCAAATTAAAGAACGCCAGGGGCCGAATTACGAAATGGTCACGTTACATCCCAAACCCGTCAGTAAGCCCTATTCCTTTTGGTCGACGTGTCCAGCAGTCAGAATCGACCAGGAGGAGCGGGAATAATTGATCGCCTCAAAAGAAAGCTATCACAGGTTAGTGATGTAATCGTTGCTTAATATGGCCCCAGTTCTTTTATATTAATGCACTGCCTTCCGCAACGCCGTCTACCATGTGTCACTTCAGGACGTTAAGCCCCACCTACCACCACGTTTAGCAATTCTGATAGCAATGGCGGCGAACAGAGACAGCTCCAAGATGGCGCCTGCGTCTGACTTGAGCGATGTGGCCACAGGCAGTAGCCATGATTACAAGTGCAGTTTTGAAAGCGGCAATCATGAAACACGACGCTTGGCCAGCATCACGACGCATTAAACCGTCATGTGCCGGCATTTCATTAGAGTTATACATAGAAGCAGCGAGTTGGTTGAAGAGATTTCATGTAACTTTTGCCTCCCAGGGAAACAGCAGGTGTTTATGGTAATACAGCAAACATAATGTAAAGAGTACAATATATATAAGCGGCGCTTTATAGTACCGACCAACCGTAGCGGTAACAAGCTGAGCCGTATCCATGGAGTGCCATTCAAAAGACAGATTAACTCTGCGAAAAAGTATTTCTCCGATAGTTCGCAAAAGCTGCTTAGTATATTCCCTGCTTCTACCCTAAAAGGTCGCCGTTTGCTAGATTTTGAAGGGAAGGAGAAAATTCTTGGGATTGAAAACGAGGAGATAGTAAGTAGGAAGATCATTTGCTAGTGCCTTATTCGACACCAAAGACTGACGAAACAAAGAAAAGGCTTTGTGAAGGCAATGATCAAGTTTGGTAGACAGAATCATAGTCAAGGCGGAAGACTTACGGGTTAGTTCAATGTGAAACGTTAGTATACGTACCGTTCTACAACTGGCGTTTCAAAGAAAATTAGGCGTGTGAAAGAAAAAATAAGAGAAAATATATTTGTCATCACTCGCAGCTGAAAATATGAGCTCGCAATCCCTCCACGCCCGTTCAGCGTGCACGTTACGACAGCTATAGCCGCAACAAATACTCCTGGATTGAGAAAGGGACGCCGCTTGTCACTGCAATCAATCGGGCACAGTCTGCCATTCTCTCCACTGGCGCCCAAGAGACTGCTTCTCTGCGCATGGATAGAGAGAGTTCATTTTGAGGGCGCCAGCAGCAGCGCCGTTATCCCATATGCGATGCCAGCACTCCAGCTGTCTAGCCGTATGTCTGCGCGTGATCTCTCTTACCGTGTCCACCAGCGGCACCCCGTGAGTGTAGAGAGTGGGTGCCAAGAGCTCGGCGCAGCAAATATTGACCGCGAGGATGTGTCGGCCTCCGGCGAGACAAGCGGTGCGCTTATGAAACGGGTCCCACTCAGCTGCGTTTGCGGAAGAGCCATATCGTCGCATTCAAAGCTCCGGCGCTAACTTTCCTGTCCCCACGTGGAACTCTATTGCACTATAAGCGTGGCTCGCTTGTCGCCAGCTGAGTGATATAATTTTATTAGCTTGTGACCGGCGTGCGCTATTCTTGTCCTCCGTCACCCCACACAAATAAGTTTCAGCGGGACTGCTGCGTCGGATTTCGCTGAACTTCGCGAAGTGCGCAACACGGGAAACCGAGTGCGCGCAAGAAGATAAGAGGAGGTGACGGACTTTGTTTCTTTGCTTTAGGAGATTACGAAAATATGTTGAGGAGCGGAAAGACGCACTGACTCTATCACTAACATTGGGCTCCTGAACCACTCCGTGAATAAAAGGAAAGGGGAGGCAAAGAAAAGTAGAAAAATAAGCAGGTATTGTGATGTGTTATAGCTTCGGATGCTGAGGGTGTGAATGAGGGTGAGGGCGCACAATAAAATGAACACAAACGATGGCATATAATTCACACTTATAAAATTATGCTATTAACACATTAGTAAATTTTGCGATGCGCAAAGAATAAGAAATTACAAGCGCATGAGAGGTTCAACTAACGTAGCAAAAAAATCAAAGGACCCCAAACAAGGGTTGAAGGAGAGCTCTAGTTCGTTAGCCAACATTTAGAGAATTGGACTTTCCTTCGCCCAGACTAATACAAGTCCACTTGTCGAAACATTGGCTAACGGACTGAGGCTCTCCTTAACCCCTGTTGTGTGCCCATATTCTACATATCTTTCTGCCGAGGATTCTCAATAACGCAGAACAAAAAAAAAAATGAAAAGGCAAGAAATGTAGCTGCCGCATTGCCAACTTGAAACAAAGACGGCTATTCGCCTTCTTGTGGATGGGCTGTTCGCATAAGCATTCAGCACCTCACCTGAGTTGCCTTAGTGTATGACTGGTTGTGTTCTTTTAGTGGGCTTGTATGGTCCGGTTTTTGAATAGGCTACGCTTATTGGTCAAATAAAAAGCGAAGAAAAGAGAGCCGCGAATATACTCTAGAGTTCAGCAAAAGTACGAGTGCCATGATGTGCTGCTACTTCCCTCGTGTCATTTCTGCGCCGTTTATTTGGTTATGAACGACTAGCAAGCTCGTTCATTTTCGCTCTAATGGTCACCGGTTATATTCGTCTCAAGCCTGCGTGCTCATCGCACTGTGTTACTTTAAAATTAACGCTGATTTGAGTTTTCTCTATTACCGGGGATTCCAATGGCGACTATTTTCTAGAATTCTTGCAGGCTAAAATGTTTGGTTGGCTGTGTAGCTGTTCTCTTTCTACTTTCATCTTTCACTTATAATTGATAACTATATTCATTTCATTATTTTTAATTTTTATTTCATTCCTTTCATTTTATGTTGTGTTTTTACTTCTATATTTTTCTCAACGCCCACCAGCGTCCTTACCTAGACAAGTTAAGGATACGTATGAAGGAAGTCGGTGGTCGCCCTCGCGTGCGTGCGTGCGTGTGTGAGTGTGTGTGTGTGTGTGTGTGTGTGTGTGTGTGTGTGTGTGTGTGTGTGTGTGTGTGTGTGTGTGTGTGTGTGTGTGTGGTGTGTGTGTGTGTGTGTGTGTGTGTGTGTGTGTGTGTGTGTGTGTGTGTGTGTGTGTGTGTGTGTGTGTGTGTGTGTGTGTGTGTGTGTGTGTGTGTGTGTGTGTGTGTGTGTGTGTGCGAGTGCGTGTGCGTGTGCGTGTGTGTGTGTGTGTGTGTGTGTGTGTGTGTGTGTTTTCACTTTCCTATATGAATATTAAATTCAAGCAGAAAGCCATTAAGGCGCTCTCGTGGGTTGCTTTGAAAGCTAACGATGCTGTATTTCAGCAGGCCTCACAGCTGTATACAACCAAGCTGAAAACCACTCAACGACTTTACCTGGTAGGGAACAATGTAATGGCGACGTCATACATACATGGTTGTTTTTAGCTGCGCGTCACGTGAGCTAACGCGTTTAATAGCCTCTGACCTTTTCTTCCCGCCTGTATTCGACCGAAAAGCATCTCAAGAGAGGGACGCCAGTATATAAATGCCGCTCGGCTGCACTCCCTCCCTCCCCCTCCGCCTCCCCCCCTTTTTCTTTCTTGATTTTTTTGTAGCACTGGCTTAGCTTTTCTGCTTGCATGCCTTTTAGAGGGCCAAGCCACTTAGCGTGCTCAAGAAGCCCTTGTTGTCGTCTCGGCTTCTGGTCGCGGCCATTCATCACCGATCACTGTCGTCTCGGGACCCCGACGACGCGAGTGGCACGCCCCGAAAAGCCGCCCCAGCAGCCTCTCACGACCCGTCGAGAGACGTCGTCGGGCCTCGCACTTCCTAGAGATCGACCAGGTGTGCCTGCCTGCATGGCTTGCTAAGCAGCCGCGCAGTGCAGAAAGACAGCCTCAACAAAGGCCGGAAGGAAATCGGCCGTCCTCTTTTATCTCCAACCCCTTTCTGCGTGTAGGCGAGGCCATCGAAGCATGGCGAGAGCCATAAGACTGCTTGGCCTCTCTTAATCACGATGGAGCCCAGGTTGCCATGGAGACTCCTCGGGAAAAAGCGCAAAAAAAAACCCTTTTCGAGATAAAGGTGAGGGAAGAGGGACAGGGGGGTCACTCACCCCCGGCAGAATAGCTAATATTCACCTAGTGCTTACCTGGTGTTCTATTCGCCTTCCCAGGGCAGGCGCAATGGCTGCGTTCGCTTTCAAGCAGACTGCACAGCGTCCCTGTCAACCGTCTAAGTGAAGATCGGTTGTTGTTGTTGTTGTGGCGGTAAGAAGAAGGAAAAGAAAATGCATGGGCCTGCAACTGGCTCTGTAGCTGAGCCCCCTCCGCTGCCTCGTGCGGACAGAAGAGAAAATAGAGAAAGAAAAATAAGAGGGAGAGAAAGACGCGCGCCGTAACAACAGCCTTCGTCCACCACCGAAGCAGTGGCGGGTGCAATGACGGCCTACAACAGATAAAATTCAGTAGCTGGCCAGCCCCCGCCGCAAGCGGCGTTGACCTACCGCCCCGGCTCCGTAGGGCCAGGAACTGCCACCCTTCACGACGCCCTGAGGATCGTTTTCAGCAATGAGGAAGCCTACTCTATGAAGCACACCAATTACTAAAACATCTCTCTCTCTCACTCATTCGCGATATATATATATATATATATATATATATATATATAAATCTAAAGAGAGAGAGTAAAGTTCCTTAATATGTGAGAGCAGGTAGGCGTTAAGGCGAAAAGAAAGGAGATCGGTGGTGTCACCTGGAATCTATCATAGATGTCACCAATGACTTGCAGCCTGTGACTGACCAAGGTTGGTACACGGAATGGCCAGCAGCGACCTGCCACCTGCCCCGCTTGGAGGGCAAAAGGTGGAAAAGAAAATAACCCCTCCTGTTCTAGAAGTCTAGAAGAGGGATCGAACAGACAAGAATGGAAATGCCGCGGGAATAAAATTATCTGCCACCTTTCTGTTACCTCTTTCACTTTTGTTAAGACATATCCACGTGTTATGAGTGTGCAAACAAAATTTATAGCAAGAACAAGAGTTGCTTCACTCTGCTGACTTTCGCCATTTTTTTTCACTTCTTTAATAAGCATTTCCTTCTGACAACTGCTGTCGCCATGCAGTAGCACAAATGTTGCAAACGTAATACAAAATATACTCTCCGCGTTCCTCTGTTATGCGTATTTATAGTGCCCTTAACTTTGCGCGTTTGCACAAAAGATCAAGAGAGTCAAGGACGAAAGGTGGTCTTTCGTCGGAGTTGGAACCTAAACTGCGCGAGAGGAGCACTCGCTAAACCAGCCAGCAGAAGTTGCGGCAATTCATTATCCGGCAGAGTGCACGTGCTAAGTGCGTTATTTATCAAGGGTTTATCTGCTCTGGTGCTCACGCGGCGCCGACAGCCCGCAGGTGGATGGAAGAGCGCACTTACTGCTAATGCCATCAAGAAGGGGGAGTCGCAAGGGCTAAATAAAAGCTGCAGCCCAAACAGGCACGGCGTCCTCGTTATGAGGCACTTTCTGTTTTGTCTTGCACTCGTGAAAGCTGCGACAAAGTCGGCACGCACGCTGATATTGTACTTTGTACTTGAGGTCAAAAGAAACTAGTCAAGGGTCCTTATCAGGACTTGCTCGGTTCCCTTATACTTTGTGTGTCCATCTTCTAAACCTCTTTCTAATTTCTACTTGCAACACTGCTACTCCGCGACGTTTGTCGTCATGGACCATGATAATCGTAGCAATGTTTAATAGGAAACTAAATCGGGATGCCTTAATGGTAGGTAGATATAAAGGAAAACGAACCTAGTATACAATATGACTAAGGTTGATTGGAAAGCGATAGAGCCGCGCACTGTAGATTTCCTGCACACTCTGCTCACGTCCTACTTTTGTAAGAGGTCCAGAATTCAAGGTCTAGAAAATAGAAGATTACGAACGTAATGAGGAAGTCGTCATTACGAAGGTACGTTTGAATGGAGCAGTAATTGATCGCTGTTCTAAAATACTGTGATATTTGAAGTATGTAGGTTAACAAAGAATCCGATCTGCATTAATGCGATACTGCCGACCCCAAGCCAAAATAGGAGATGTGCTCGCTTTTAGGCATTTTTTTTTTCCTTCTTTTTTTTTAGAAATGGTAGCAGAAATTTTCCGCAGGCAACATTTCAGATCCAAATCAATAAAGACGGCACAAACAGGCTTCCACCATATATAGAGACGCAATGCAAAAACGCCAGCAAATTTCTTGTTTACGAAAACATGTTTTGTGTAATAATCCTGGCAAACGACATAACTGAACTTACACCCGAAATTAATCGCTCATTGGTTCAGGGAGCGCTTTTGATAAATATACGCAAAACAAAAAGACTCGGGACAGACAGAAACCATCACCTGAATTCATTTGCTGTGGAGGACTGCAATATGTGCGAAAATAACAGGACTATTCGTCCAAGACAGCAAAGGAAACCAGATGAAAGATGGTGCTTTATCCTGTGTTCCACTTTTCGGTTTCGCCAGTGTTTCGATGCGCTATACTGCTTCCTGAAGCGATAGAATGAGACGGTGATGATGATTTCGCTCTATCATATGTTTGTATTTTATGCTTAGTCCACTAACAATAACTATTTGTTTTCGCTAACCTGGTTGAAACTGAGTGCACTGAGACCACAAAAATTGCAAGGAAAATATGTGCACCTGCATAAGTGCAAAGTTAATACCTGATTGAGTGTGCATTTTTGTTGTCTCGCTGAGACGAAAAACATTATATGTAATTATAACCACACAGTGCTTATTTTATACACTACACAGCAAAAAAAAAACGAGTAAATAAAATAAAATTCCCAACGTACGCAATATCCATAAGTGTATAAAATATTCAGCTGTAAAACCTGTAGCAAAAGCTCCGCTTAGTACTGGACAAAAGTGAGTTTCGCAGCATTGCTGTAAGCGAACTGCCACAATGTCTTTATGCGCGAATAGTTGGAATAACTTGGGCCCAAACGAGTGCGACAAATACTGCACGTTTTCTGGAGCCAGCCCTGTTGTCTATGAGTGTTTGGAGACCAAAATTTTGCTCTGCTCAAGTAGCAGACATTACCGCGCGCAAATATTTCATTACAAAGAGAACTCTCACACCATGTTATTTTTACAAACGTAATAAATTCTTTAAAGCAAAAGCTGCGTGCAAAATTGCTTTTGACTAATTCTCGCTCGTAACTTCTCTCCGTAACAATCACGTCGACGCATAAAGGCGTACGCATGTCTAATGGTGACCATTTTACATCTGGCCTATGGCACATTGACATTGTAAACCTAGATCCCTATTGACACTGTTATCTTCATAGAGCGCTGCTTGATTTGCCCGCTCATGAGGGCTAAATCGTCATGATAGCGGAGCAGGCAATAATTCGATAATGACAATCACTAATAAAGGCGTATTGTATATATTATGCTCCCCCACCCCCCCTTTTCTCTGAGGCATGTTTCTCGGATCTTGTTCCCGATGCCTTGCTCGGCAAACTTTTGTTACATTCGAACATCAAAAACAGCTCATGGAACGAATACAATACAAAAGCTAGCTGGAAAAATGAACCCCTCTCCGACCCTCATAAAACAAAAAGCAGCGCTTTGAAACCCGGCTTTTTGGCAGACTTTTAATGCCAGCTTTAAAAAGAAGATCGAATTTTGCATCCTTGCAATTCGTGCATTTGCTCAGAGCCCTGGTGAAGCCTTGATCGCGCTTGTGCAGCATTTATAAGCGGAAGCCAAGACGGATCAATACGTTACGTCTCCAGCCTCGTTGTCATTGGGCAATGCCGGCACGGCTGTGTCGTGTCACTGCCTGGAGATGCTGACTCTAAACATACGTCTTCTTTTCGTTTCTTTTTCGGGCCACTGTGGCGGCGCATAAAGAAGGTATCTTTTGTCTGCCCCCTTTTACGTCACAGAGAGCAAAGTAAGCCGTTTTTCTCGACTTCTTCTGTAGTACGCTGCCTGCAAAGCAATAGCATGACCTTCCTGCTCAGAACTGTCACAGTTCAGAATGGTGCTGAAGCAAATGTTATGATCAGTCATCTCTTTCGATTTCGTCTTTCTTGTGACACTGTTGGCCTTCACGAATTATCGGTGTTCTCACAGGGGTAGAGCCAAGAAATGTCCGTTGAAGGTTACCGGGGCTTATCGATATTCAGCCACTGCCGACTGGTCACATTCAGGTCTGCTCAGAGGGTAGACGTACGACATGCCCGTGACATCGTTTTTCCAGGACGTTTTCCCAGGAACCAGATAACGTATTCTTTTTTGTCTTCTAATCTAACCATAAGGCATAATACTCCAACACCATAACTGGCACAGTGCTTAATTGCAAATATTGCGCAAAAGGCATCAGATCAAGCGCAGAGATGCACCCTTGTGGAACAAGTCTTACTAGTCTCGTTCTTTATTCTGCCTTGTTTTCCGTTAAAGTTACTCAGTCGTGGCACATTATCCGCTAGCCGAAATGTCAATACATATCGATACCAGCCTCTAAAGTTTGCCCGTCCTGCCCTCCTACGCTATTCTGTCAATCGTGTTGCACCACTAACTAGACGATATGCCGGTATTAAAACTGTTGGTAAAGCACTGCCATATTCTGGCGTCGCAATTCTATACTTACAGCGCTTACTGCCCTAACAGGATTATATGTACGCATCAAATGTTGGATGCGTATATTGAGCACGAAATAGATTTAGCTCCTTTTCTCGGGAAGCTGGTCTAGGCAGCACGGCGAATCAGGAAAAGAGCTCCATGCAGAATCGAAGAAAGCGTTGTAAAACTTTTCGCATAACCACTCGTGCGATTACTAGTCACTGCATGTAACTGCACCGTCTATAACAATGACAGGAAAGCAGAAGAGCGTGAATAATAACTTTCTGAATGGAATCGGATACGAATCGTGCACTTTTACTGCCGGATCGAATAAGAAAAGTGGAGTTTCCTTGCCGAATATTTAGTATAGATTTAATAGCGTCAGACTCGAATGAAATACTAATCGAAACAGTTGTCAGTTGCAAAGTTGCAAATACTAATCGATTCCCTGCCGAATTAAATAAGGATAGTGCAGCTTCCCTACTAAAACAAATACGAATAGCGATGCTTCCCGACCATATTAATTAAGGACAGTACCGAATGAAATGCCATTCGATCTCCTTTACTAATATACGCTACTTTGGCAAATATTTGTACAAAACAAGCAATCGTGTGAAACCCTGAGGCGCCAGCGGAGGCGCTGTGGTACGGCGATAACTTATAGGGGTGCAGCTACATAGCTGTTAAAAAACGCAGCACTAATCTCCACAAGAGGCAGCAACAAACTTTATGAGCGTTAAGTGACACACAAAAAAGAAAAATATACTTGAAATAGGACATGAGACGGGTAATAGCACTTATGGCCTCCGGAATCCGAGCACCAAAGCAAGACTGCTAAACTTGCCTAACCTTTGCTGCGGCGCCCAGTCTTGGAGGCTATGTATGGCCACACGAATGGACCAGGAAGCTGCACCGAACCCTGCATCCCTCGCACATTGATCACTGCAATATAAACCGCAGCGTTGTGTGTGCCCTGTTTTTCGAACAGTCGTCTAATCAAATACTGCGGCGGGTGTTATTCGAACCTCGTTCAAGCTATTCCAAAGTTCTTATAATATTCAGTTCGGTGCGAATGATTTACGAAGAACACTATTTTGTTCCTTCAAATATTAGAATACCAGGATGCTAACACAGAATTCGAAATTTCCGCCGACTTCGACTTAGGTGACAGTAAGGTACTACTTTGGGACTTCTTTTTTTAAGAGACGAAATATCAGAGCGAGATCGATAATTTGTAAAAGTTTACTGTGCTTTATAGCAACTGCAACATAATAATTATGTTTCAAAGGACCGGCCGCGCCCTGAATGCGGTGTCGAAGAATTCGTGCATCATTGTGTTTCCCTTTATATTCTACAAAATTATAAATCACCGAATTGCAAAAAGCTACCACACACACAAAAGGAACGATGCTCCTTACATAAATACAATGCGCCATCGACTGAATTGTTTATACTTACAAACGGTACGCATGTACCGAAGCGTGTACTTTATCCGCATTTTACGTTTATTCTAGGAAAATATTTCGACTAGCGTCCTTGCTGATATGTGTCATATCTCTCAACTGGTTTGTGAGCTCTTGTGTCTCTTTAAAAAGAAGCCTACGAAACAGATGTGCCTCAAATATTTTGGCGATTTATGGTACTCTTTGAAAATGAAACATTACTGAGACCCTACCGGAAGAACGCCCGCTCTGAAGGTAATCTAAGCGAATAAGGCATATGAAGCATTCCAGACGAAAATATGTCCACAAAGTCAAGCCTTCATGCAGAGGCAACTTCCCTGAAAATAATAACCAAGACACAGACGCGGCTATCAACGCATCGAGTTTCTCCTTGAAATACCTTTTCTGTTTGCGTCTAATGTCCCAAAACATTCTGTCTACGGCAGGCATGTCAACGCCATCATTTTGCTTTTATTTCTTTGGAGACGAGCCGAACGACCGCAGTGCAATATTGAATCGGCATTCCTTTCCCAAAAGCGAATTTCTGTTTTGAAATATTCAAAGCACCCCACATATATTTCACCTCCTCGGCGCGCCAGAGGACATTATACGTGAAATAGGCCGCCCAAAAGCGAAGCGACGAACGATGTCAAATTTCCTGTTCACCCGCGGTGACTGTTACGTTAAAAAAGAAAACAGAGGAGAGATCCGTTCAACGCATTCTGAACTTTTCGAAGCCAGTATGTTGGACAGAAGCGTGTTTTATTTCTTCCTACCAGAGTAACCTCTCCCCCCCCCCCCCCCCCCCCCCCGTCCCGTCCCGTTCCCCTCGTCTGTTCAAGAAGAACAAAATGTTCTCTATATTCTCTGCGCTTTTCCTCGGCTTTCGAAAAGCTTCGAACAACTGTAGGCTACATAATGCTTCATGTTTAATGCAGACAGAGGTGTAAACGTATAAACAAAGCGCCAGCGTACACCGTACCTTCAAGAGTGATCACTAGACTAGGCGGCGCTTACTTTTCCTTAGTTTCTAAACGTACTTTCAGTTTCACTTATCAGATATCACTATTTTTCAGGGTTAACGCGTTTCTTTCGGCACAATGAGCAGTGCCTAAACAACTCCCACCACCCAAGAAAAAGGAAGTATGTCTTTCTGGGACATCACGTTTAATTACGACGCACTGTGAAATATTGTAAAATAATTGTATGGACGACTTAAGTGAGTGGCCTAACTATCTGGTGATCAGCAAAATATTGCATCTAAAGTTCGTCGTGCGCTGGCATCAAGTAGTTAAGACTGCCGTAGAAATATATTACAGGGTCGCTTGAAATATCTTTAAAGAGGTAAACGGCGATTTATTAATAGTAGTGTTAGTCATCAGTAGTCATTAAGGTCATTACTACTCATTACGAAACATATTTAGTCATTTATAATCAACTGTAGCCGTTACAAGCCGTCTTAAAGATATGGCTCATTAGTAGTCATTATTAGTCATTATAACCTCTACCAATCTCTCTTATAACTCTGTTATTCATTAACTATCCATTGTCAATAATTTTTTTCTTCTTTAATCTATTTTCAAACGGCGGTCATTTCCTGGTGATACGTCCGGTGGTCACGATCGGTGGTCACGATCGGCGGTCACTTTCTGCCGACGCACTACGACCCTAGAAAGGCTCCGCCTTAAAACAAATGTTTGCATTTGTGACAATAGCAGAACACTGGTAGCCTCCCAAGAGGTGATCTGAGAATACATTCATTGTTTTGCATCATTCTTATGACATGCGATGAAATCGCGTTCACAAAATTTTTACCGTTAAAGACTGCGCACGTATACAACTTCCGGGTATTAACAAAGCCCAATTATAATACCCACAAGCTCATTTCGCTCTTACTTTGTTCTTTTTTTGTGTTATTTCCTATTTCAATAGTCACTTCACACTTCAGTGAAATGGCTTCACTTTAGACATGTTTAAAGCAAAAAATTGGATAAACCCGATGACCGCTTGTGGATAAGAGCAGAGCTGATGCTTGTGTAGTTGAACTTATGATAAACCGTTGTCTCATTAAACCTGAAATATAAAAGTGAGCGTAATTTTGCTGCGTTACAGTGTGCCTCGCTTCAAAACTTTCAATCAGCCACACGTTTAATTGGAAACTTTTCTCTCAATTACGCCGTAGCGTGTTTAGTATTCAAATATATAGCGTGCTCAAAGACGCCGCGGAATATCGACGCACCCGTCTTCGCAGAATTCCGAGTTTAAATCCTCGAAGAAAAGTGAGCGATCGCTAACGAAAACCCTACGTGACTTCAAAGCCGTGGGCAACTGATTCGGCGCCGCATTCAGCTTCGCCAACTCTCGCTAATCTCGCGGCAACAGCGAAGCGCCGAGCTGCCGTGCAATTAGGCGGAGCGAAATGAGTTCGCCTTCCGGGCCATCGCTCCTGGCGCAAAACGGAGCTCCTTGGCGCGGCGAAGGAGTTCGATTCGAAAATTAACGGTAGTACAGGGCTCCATCTCACCCTGCGTAACGTGGCTCGAACTAATGAGCCAGCTCGGCGTCGGCTTTTGAGGTTCCCGTCCGGAAGCGCGGGCAGAGTGTTGCGACGTCGGCAGGGAGAGCTGTAATCAGTAGCTGTCCGCGCGTCAGGCGCTAAGTGCTTGGACGCGCTTGCCAGTAACCGCCGCGCGCGAGTGTCACAGCCTTCCGTTGCCAGCCAGCGGTGGGAGAGTTTGTGGGTGTATAATTTAGCGCGGTGGTCAGTTTTGGGCAGCCCCCGGAAGCCCTTGATTTCGCATGTCCGGCTGCGCGAAGTGCGGCGGTGGTGTTAGCATCTAATGAGTGTCATATTGGCGAGCTCCCTCAACCACGCTGTTTAAGACTGTCGCTCAACGGTGATGACGCGCAGTTCACCGCGCGTCATCTCTCGCCTCATTTGAACACGAAACCATGACGCCGAGGCTGAAATTACGAGACGGTAGCACTTAAATAATATTGCCACCTAGCGTTGCCAGGTGGCGCATGACTGAGTGAAGAACGACGAAGTGTCACTTGCGGGTTTTGCGTCTGTGCTGCTCACCGCTGTTGTATCGGAGCTAACCCCTTTGCTATTCTTTATATCCTCAATCACATTGCACGTGACATTCTGGTGGAGCTGCTGGGTAAGATCACCTATGCAAGAGTCTTCATCTGAAAGTCGTCGCGCCAGCCCTGTGCCATTGGACACCCCCGTGCATCGCTGCAGTCGACGGCTCCAGGGACTGTCTCCGGAGTTTCAGCCATCACCCGCCGCCATGACATCTAGTGCTTCTGCTCAGCAGGTAACGGGCGTCGCACCGGCCTGTAACTACACCTTGCAGGCCCCTCGAGTACCGAAGCCTTTCCATGGTGACCTCTTTGAGGATGTGGAGGACTGGTTCCTTCAGTTTGAGCGTGTCGCTGCTTTTAATCAGTGGGACGATACTGCCAAACTAAGGAACGTCTACTTCAGCCTTGAGGATGGCGCCCGGATCTGGTTCGAGAACCGAGAGCAAATGTTAACATCGTGGCAGGAATTCCGTCGTCAACTGCTCGAGGCCTACACTAGCGCTGATCGTCGCGAACATGCAGAACGTGTCATTCACTCCCACATCCAAATGCCGAATGAGAGTGTCCAAGCATACGTCGAGGACATGACGCGCCTCTTCAGGCGAGCCGATCCCGCCATGTCCGAGGACAAAAAGGTCAGGCACTTGATGCAGGGTTTGAAAGAGCAACAGTTCGCAGGACTTGTGCGCAACCCACCGTCGTCTGTAAATGAATTTCTTGCGGAGGCCGCCACAATGGAAAGGGTGCTCCAACAACGTGCCGCGGCTTATAACCGACCTCTCCATACTGGCACAACTGCGGAGTCATTTGCATCTTCCGAGCGGCATCCTGATGCTTTGCGCGGACTAATTCGCAGTGTCGTGCGCGAAGAACTGAGAAAGTTCTGGAACCCCCTGCAGCAATCGCCAGCTTCCGTTTCTGCTATAGTGCAAGAGGAGGTACGACAGGCGCTCAAGAGCCCTCTTTCGCCTCTAGTTACGAGCCCGCCATTGCTGTCGGGGACCGAAAACCGTCCCACATATGCGGAAGTTCTGCAGAGTCAGGCTCCTCTTTCACCGCCACCCATTCCCGCGCCGCCTACAGTTCCGCTGCCCTCGGTGCAACCAGTGCAGTACTTCAACGAACGTCCCCTGCCCCGACGCAAAGCCGACATTTGGCGCACGCCTGACCGCCGTCCACTCTGCTTCCACTGCGGTGAACCAGGCCGTCTCTACCGGGATTGTCCTTATCGACGCCTCGGTCTTCAAGGCTTCCGCATCGACTCGCCTCCTCCCCGGTTTGGTCAACGACCCCGCGTTATTGAAGAGTACCTGGCGGAACAGCGTTCATCTCGTTCGCAGCGTCGGTCCCGCTCCCCTTCACCAAGGCGCTCATCGACGTCCACCCAAGGTTCCTCGCGAGAGGGGCAAGGCCGCTCGTCTAGCCCTGGTCGGGAAAACTGAAAACAGCGACCTTCGGGGGCGAGGCCGCTGGTAGTCGCTGCGTTGAAGACCTCCCGTCGTCGCCGCTTCGATCCGACCGCGAGCTGCTGGTACTGTCCCCTAGGGAAGCCAAAAGCGTTTCTCTGGACATTCCTGTTATTTTAGACGGTCGTAATCCAGTCAATGCATTAGTGGACACCGGTGCGGATTATTCGATTTTGAGTGGTCGCATGGCGACTGTTTTGAGGAAGGTGCTCACTGCTTGGCCAGGTGTGTACCTTCGAACCGCCGGCGGTCATATAGTTACCCCAAAGGGGATGTGCACGGCTCGTATTCAGATTAACAGATATACGTTCATCGTTAGTTGCGTCGTTTTGAGTGACTGTTCCCGTGACCTTATCCTCGGCATTGACTTTCTGCGAGAATACGGAGCCGTTATCGACCTGCCAAATAGACGTGTCACATTTTCGATGGGACAATCTGCCGAACGAGATAGTAGCAGTCCTTGCAGTGCCGCACTTCGCGTTTCCGCCGAGAGCGTCTCGCTGCCGCCGCGAAGCAGTGTTCTTGTGGAAGTCACCTGTGACGATTTCCGTGCCGGCGATGCTGTAGCGGAAGCGAACCATTCACTCCTGCTTGCTCAAGGCATCTGCGCTGCTCGAAGTTTATTGTCGCTTCACAATGGCCGGGCTGCACTCCTTGTCACAAATTTTTCTAATGAGCACCGGCACTTGTTTCCGGGAACTGCTATCGCTTTCGCTGACCCTGTTACGCACGATCCGGTCTGTTTTACATCCACGGCAGTCGAAACTAATGAGCCATCTCTTGACAACATCGACATTAACTGCCTTTTGTCGAAGGAGAAACGGCGGGCCTTAGAGCTACTGTTGCTGGACTTCAAGCACTGTTTTGCTTCTTCCTCGAAGGTTCGTCAAACGCCCATCACGCAACATCGCATCATTACTTATGAAGACGCTCGCCCTATACGACAGCAGCCTTATCGTGTGTCTGCCAAAGAACGAGAAGTGATCCAGACGCAGGTTCAGGAGATGCTGGATGATGGTGTTGTGCAGCCTTCACAAAGCCCGTGGTCCTCACCAGTAGTCCTGGTCAAGAAGAAAGACGGCACTCTTCGATTTTGCGTCGACTATAAGAAATTGAATAATGTGACAAAGAAAGATGTATACCCGTTGCCGCGCATCGATGACTCACTGGACAGATTGCGACGTGCGAAGTATTTTTCATCTATTGATTTGAAAAGTGGCTATTGGCAAATCGAAGTAGACGAAAGAGACCGAGAAAAAACCGCATTTGTAACTCCAGATGGCCTATATGAATTCAAAGTACTCCCATTTGGATTGTGCTCTGCCCCAGCTACATTCCAAAGGATGATGGACACCGTCCTCACTGGCCTCAAGTGGCAGATCTGTCTTGTGTACTTGGACGACGTAGTTGTTTTTTCCGAAACATTTGACCAACACCTCGAACGCCTTCGAGCTGTACTGGAAGCGCTCCGTTCTGCTGATCTCACGCTGAAGCCCGAGAAATGCCACTTCGGGTATACAGAACTCAAGTTCCTTGGCCATGTTGTGAGCGCCGATGGGGTGCGCCCGGATCCCGAAAAGACTGCTGCCGTCGCACGGTTTCCCGTTCCAGCTAACAAGAGGGCTGTTCAGCGCTTTCTCGGCCTGTGCGCATATTATCGGCGGTTCATTGCGGACTTCTCTCAAATAGCGGAACCTCTAACGCGCCTCACAAGGAAGGACACCGCCTTTGTGTGGAACTCTGAGCAGCAGACGGCCTTCTCTTTGCTTCGTGAGCGCCTTCAAACATTCCCTGTTCTGGCGCACTTCGATGAAGCGGCTGACACAGAGGTGCACACTGACGCCATTAGTATCGGTCTTGGCGCGGTCCTTGTTCAGCATCAAGACGGGATTGAGCGAGTAATAGCCTATGCTAGCCGCACACTCTCTCGCGCCGAAACGAACTACTCCACCTCGGAAAAGGAATGCCTGGCGGTCGTGTGGGCCACTATGAAGTTTCGCCCCTATCTTTACGGCCGACCATTTAAAGTCGTCACGGACCATCATTGTTTATGCTGGTTGGCAAATCTGCGAGACCCATCGGGACGACTTGCACGCTGGAGTTTACGGCTTCAGGAATTTGACATAACTATTGTTTATAAGTCAGGCCGCAAACACGAAGACGCTGACACGCTGTCACGAGCCCCCGTTGACACTGACGATGCTGCAGCCGATGGCTACAACGGCTTTCTAGGAGCTCTCAGTGCATCTGAGCTCAGGGGTCGACAAAGAGCTGATCCAGACATCCTTCCATTCATCGATTATCTGGAAGGGCGTGATACGACGCTCCCTCGACGCCTATCTCGGCACATTGGTTCATTCTGTATGCAGCAAGGCGTCTTGTATAAAAGAAACTCCCAAGACCAAGAAAGAGATTTCCTTCTGGTAGTACCATGCGAGCTCCGTGCGGATATTCTACTTGCTTGCCACGACGAACCGACGTCTGGTCATTTGGGTTACTCACGGACGCTTGCTCGAGTCCGCAACATGTATTACTGGCCAGGACTCTCCGCAACTGTGAAACGCTATGTAAGAAGCTGTCGCGAATGCCAGCGCCGTAAAACACCGCCCCTGAAGCCTGCCGGATTTCTCAAGCCCGTTAGAGCACCACGTATTCCGTTCGACCAAATCGGCATGGATCTTCTTGGCCCTTTCCCTTTGTCGCAGTCGGGAAACAAATGGATAGTAGTCGCTACTGACTACCTGGCCCGATACGCTGAGACAAAGGCAATCCCTCATGCCACAGCTTCCGAAGTAGCCGAGTTTTTCATGCATAACATAGTCTTGCGGCATGGCGCCCCTTCGTATGTCATTACCGACAGAGGGACAGCTTTCACTTCGCAGCTCATCGACCACATATTTGAGTTGAGTTACACGACGCATCGCAAGATCACAGCGTACCATCCGCATAGCAATGGTCTTACCGAAAGGTTAAATAAGACGATTGCGGACATGTTATCAACGTACGTCGATGTGCAGCACAAGACCTGGGACGAGGTGCTGCCGTACGTCACATTTGCGTATAATACAGCCCAACAGGAAACAACGCGCTTCACACCATTTCGACTTGTGTACGGGCGTGAAGTTCAGAGCATGCTCGATTCCATGCTCCCATGCCCAGATGATGACCAGCTTCCGCCAGATGCCCAGCGGTATGCCATCCGCGCTGAGGAAGCCCGCCAGCTTGCCCGTGTGCACATCGGGCGGCAGCAGACCTCTGACGCGGACCGCTACAACCTCCGGCACCGCCAGGTTCACTACAAACCTGGGGACCAAGTCTGGGTGTGGACACCAGTTCGCCGTCCAGGCTTGTCAGAGAAACTGCTTTCCCGCTACTTCGGGCCGTACAAAGTGTTGCGTCGTGTGAGTGATGTCAGTTATGAAGTTATTCCAGACGGCGCCGCACTTTCAAAACGTCGAAAGCCCAGCTCGGACATTGTGCACATTGTGCGGCTGAAGCCGTACTACCAACGATAACGCACGGCCACCTCCTGTGACGACTCTCTTACTTTGCACACCGTTCTCACCGCCCGTGTTCACTTTTTTTTTTTTTCGGAAGGGGGAGTAATGCCACCTAGCGTTGCCAGGTGGCGCATGACTGAGTGAAGAAAGACGAAGTGTCACTTGCGGGTTTTGCGTCTGTGCTGCTCACCGCTTTTGTATCGGAGCTAACCCCTTTGCTATTCTTTATATCCTCAATCACCTTGTATGTGACAATATCCTCTTTAACACGAGAAGCGTCCATTTGAGAGTGGAATATCCCGAAAAAAGGAATGAACTGAACAGGATTACTGGCACTTAGTATAAGGGACGCTCTCTAATAATCAATAATTGAACTGCTGCTACGTAAGAATACGTAACGGCTACTGCAAAGAGAGCAGGAACTGCCTTATATCTTTCATTTGCATTTTGTAATGGCAAAAGCAGCCAGGCAGGAGGCACCAAAGAACGAGTCAAGAAACGATTTCATTGCTACCATGGCCTAAATATGGTTTGGCTCATATACCAGAAACCACGGCAGGACACTGCTGAGAAGTCTAACGTCAGTTTGCGATCACATTATTTAATCTTGATATTCAAGGATGTTGATATTGTTGCGTAATATTGCCTCGGTGGCATGTAGTTGCTCTAGCACTTGTTAAAATATGCGACCAAAGAAATTTGTATTTCTATTCACTCAGGTATCGTACATGTGCCAGTTATAAATCAAATGAGAGTTAGTAAAACTTTTTTTCGTGATAAAATGCATACATGTGCTCTTCGTGATCATAGAGAAAGGCCAAAAGGCTGAATGGTTGTCTGAAAATGGTGAAAAAGTCTAAGCTGAGAAGTAAGAGAAAAGGTGATCAGTATTTTGACGTTCGATTAGCCGAACTCGCAAAACTTTCCATTTCATTCGTTGCATAGAGCGCATATGAAACGTAAGTGCCTTGTAGCGAATGAAAAATATATACTGAGAAACTATATTTATCAAACGGATTTGCTATAGAATATATATAACGATCTGCATCTTAAGGTTAAACGCTTGCTCCTAATCACCGAAATGACAGGCTGTACTAGTCACTATAGTGTGCACCAGTTCCCTGCGCACAACGTAAACAAACCTACGGTTAGAAAAAATCGCAAAATAAAATGACCAGGAGCGTCGAGACTGTACTCCTCAGTCCCCAGCCCGACACTGCAGAGTTAGTCAACGCCACGTGTCGACCTACCTTTCTGTGGAGCAAGAAGACGCACGCAAGCCGCTTCACTCCACCTGTCAGGCCATATGCCGTGCGCAAACATCACCGGCGCCACCGGTATCCTTATTTCAGCCCCAGTGAAACTTTTTCTCGTTTGTCCCAGAGCCTGATTCCCTGCTCAGAGTACAAAGAATCAAGAACAGATAGAGACTGCTCCCACATAGCGGCGCCGCTGAGTAAGCAAAGAGAGAGAGAGAAAGCAAAACATGCGGAAACTTGAGGAACCAATAGTAAAAGAAGAAAGGAAGAGTAAACTTTCGTGTTTTTGTCGGTGGACGCGTCACAATTCGTTCTCGCCTTGCTGTCGCGAATGCAGCTCACGTTGTCCGGTTATTGCGTCACGTCCTTTCTTAATCTTGTTAAACCCAGCTCGCCACGGGCGCACGGGGCATGCTACCTCCGTCGGCAAAAAAGTGACGAGTTACTCTGAGACTAGGTACCACGGAGACTTTTTGCCTACAAAGTTAACAAAGCGAACAAGAAAGTCAGGGAGAAAATTCCTATGTGGAAATCTAGAGAAAAACAAAAAACGCTGTCACCAATGTATGCACGTAGTCGTTCCTAATCGCATGCGAATGGTTCTAATTTGACATTCCTCTATACCACCCGTGAAAAGCAACAGTGCATCTGTGAACCCTGCGCCATAAAGCTTCGTATGTTTTTATAATTTAGTTGAGGTGCAGGTCACATAGAAAGCTGTAGCTGTCTATCTAATAAGGCGTGTAAGCTTGATCAAAAATATGAGCGTTTCAGGGTAACTGCTTGTTTCTACTGTTTTCCATTCACACCTGGAAGACGAAGGAAGCGTAGTGCATCGATCGCATAATTGTCTAATTACAGCGTGATTTTTAGCCTAATCGCGACATATGGAAGGAAAAAAACACGGGCTTTTTTTTTATATGGCTCCTCGAGAATGTCAGAGGACCGAACAATGCACTCGCTCTCACCGTTGTCACGAATTTCATTACGCAGAATTTCAGGTGCCGTGCATGGCTTGTCACAGACACAATGTTTGTGAGCAGCGGATTGACGTCCTGAAAATCAGTACAAAGAAGGAATGAATACGATCTAAGCGTTAAAGAAACGAAGTTTAAGAGCGTTAGCTGCGAGTTAGTTGACAACAAACACGTTCGGCAGTTAACTTTTTCAAAGTACATCGCCTAAACTACGAAAATGAAGGTAAATCTAATATTACGCAGAAATCAAAATTAGTATACATTTGTTATGGGGTCTTCCAATTACCAATGTCTATACGGAGTGAAATGATTTTTTCGGACTTGTGCCCTACCTTTTCACATGTTTCTTAAAAAACGTTTGTTATAACAACGAAAATTACGGCGCAAGAAGTAAGAAATCCAATTACAATCAAATCCTCGTAGTTTCAGGCCAGCGAATTTGTGAATAGTAGAAAACAAAATTAAAAACGCTATTATGGTAGCTCAGTAATAAAATGACATTGTATCAATGCCGTTGCATCATACAGCCTTTCTGCCATTTCATGGGGCTTCAGGCTCGAACTAATTAATTAGTGAGCCTGTCAGAAGTACCGTTACGAGTAGCGCCCCCTCTCTGGATCCTCGACACCGGATGAAAAGCGCAAGTAGAAGCGACAACATCGAATCTTTAAGCATAAAATAACATCACTTGCCTCTCGCGTTGTGTCAGCTGTGCAGTTGTGCAGTGAGCACCCTACTCATCCATCCCTTTTCGCAAAAGAGGTTAGCAAATCTTACTGTCTTCTTTGCTGAAAAATTTAATGGCTGCTCTCTGATAAAGCTGCCTAGCCAGCGATGTAGCATCTTTGCCGCCGATGAATGCCTACGTGTTTTAAAATAACTACTTGGAGTAAAATACCAATACGCGTCTCGCATTCGGTCTTCAAAATAGTCATATATACCACTCTAACTTATTGAAATAAATTAAAACAGAGGAACCCAGATTCATTCATTCCAGTACTCTTCGTATGTAAGAATACGATTTTTAAAGTCCCAATACAGCCGAGCACCCATGCATAACACCGGGAAAGTGTGATTCCGTGCTTGCTTCATAGTTGTTTTTATTGTCAGCTACGATAATTACGCACCTCCCACCCTTATTCCCCTGCGTTTCTTTTCGCACAGGTCATCGCAAGTGTACCGACAACGCTTCGTACAACATTCTTTTCGTCATTCTTCGGACTGGTAGCGACTCGAAAAGCCTTGTTTCAACGCTTGCTGCTATCATCTGCCCATTTAAGCTTTTTGCCTAGCATGACACGTGTGCTTGCATAATGGAACCTTTCTTAATTTATGACCTGCTTCAAAATAATTCTTTATTTACACTGTTTTTTTTTTTTTTTTTTTTTTTTTTTTTGTTATGGGACCTCCTTCTTATATAAATACGTATCAGTTCAGTTCAGTCGTTCAGTCGTGTCCGACTCTTCGTGGTCCTATGGACCATGTCACGCCACGCTTTCCGGTCTCTCACTATCTTCCTAACATCACATAACTTCATCTGCAGTGCCTCGAGGATGCCATCTAACCATCGCGTTCGCTGCCTACCCCTTCTCCGGTGACCCTCAACCATTTCCAACATCAAATCTTTCTCCAGCGACTCCTCTCTTCTCATCAGATGACCAAAGTAGCTGAGCTTTAACATTAGGATTTGACCCTCCAATGAGCAGTCAGGGTTTATGGTCATTGGAGGGTCAAATTCTGAAGTTAAAGCTCAGCTACTTTGGTCATCTGATAAATACGTATGACGAGGTACTATAAGTGATAAAGTGAAGGGAAGAAAAAAAGTGAAAAAGTCAAAGAAACATGTGTCATTACTGGGTAAATGCAGATGCTGCGAACAAAAAGTCAGCGAAGGCTCCGCCATTTACTTCAAGAATCAGTGTCTGGAATCAAGCGACATAAAAGCAAGCGTCCGCGCCCATCAACTTCCTAACGTTTCGAACTATCCTAAGGAAAAAAAACATTATTCGCAGACAATCCTTTTATCTTTCTTCAAGCCTGATTCCTTCCACGCTCATACAAATGCGGATATCAGTCAAGGTGCAGTTTACGGGTACATGTAATCCTCCGGTGCACATGTGAACGCTACTCAAGCAGTAGTATTTCTTCAAGCTGTGGTGTGCGACGGCTGCAGATGTTCCAGCAGATGCACGTACAAGATATAGGCGGTTCCATGTGTTCGTGCATGAATTAAGAATGAATGAAATGATGAAATTTATTTTGACATGAAATTAGCCTGAAGCTGCGTTTAGTGATAATTCGTAAACAACAGGGCAAAACAACAAGCAACAACGGGGCACCGTAGACACAGGACGTCAATGAACTGCACCCTGTGCATGCCATTTCTTGCTTGTCCCGCTTCTCATCGCTGCCTTCCCGCCATGTATAGAATAACGCGCTTTGAAATTCGCTTTCCAGCACATGACAACTACACATATTTTGAAAAGCGAGCGGAAAATATCAAGAAAGTGAAAGTATTGTTTGTATTATTTTGGATTGAAGAAAGCCAGAGAGAGAGAGAGAGAGAGAGAGAGATCATTCATTTAGCAAACAACGCAGGTCAATTGTAAGATGCGCGAATTCATTTAGAATGCTTTCGACAATAACAACTTACCAGAACTCATGGTGACAACTGCGGGGTGCCACTTGATCATGTCGGGCGTTCGATATTTGGTAAAGAAACAAATTTGTAGAACTTGTTCACGAAATATAATACAATATTTGAAGCTGCTTGCCACTTTAAAACTAATGTACAAAACGCTATGCAAGCCTCCGTGATTGGAGCAAAATCCCCTGTTATCTTTCTTGGTCACTCGCGTTGAGGCACCATCCAAGGCTAAGCTCGAACCCTTTGACATTAATGATCAAAATTTCTTCCTACCACTGTGAACAATAAGACAGAGGCTTTACTTTTCTCCGGAACTCCTCTTGAAACCCAATCTCTTGGTCGTCCTTCGGCTCTCGTCATCTTTTTTGCTTGTAACCCCATCCCACAGAGGATGGAACGGGTGGACCAAAAAGTCTTTGAGCATTACGCGGCCGTCTTTGTACTCTCTGTCTGAGCGGGCGGCTTTGTTTCCCGTTTATTACCGGCGGTGCGAAAAGCTGTCTAAATAAAGCTCATCCTTCGAAGAACTTTTTCAATCAGCTGAAAATGACGACAGTTCTGATTAGGTGCCGCTTCAACTCGAAGAATTTCGAGAACAAAACAGCGACGCTGCAGCCGATTGGTGCAAGAATAAAGAAAACGCCCAACTCGATTTACAACAAATAACACAAGTAAAAAAACTATCACAAGAGCACTTATTTTTAACATGCAGTGCTATATAGGACAAGAAGTTGTGAATGCCTTGAGATCTAATATTTTGTGTCACTTTTTCTTGATTGTGTTCATGGACTCCTACACACCTGTTTATATACAATCAGACACGCCATGGAGTATTATAGCTGGTGTCTACATGCTTTCCAAAGCTGTCGAGAGGTGGAGACACAGATGAATTCAAGATACAACTTTGTCTCGGAATAATCTCGCTGACACGCACTGCTTAAATACGGTGCACGTAAAGATATCGCATCTAAGTGGGGGAAATTTCTCAAGACTATGAGGACGCGAATAAAGCGGCTCCACTCAATCGGAGAAAACCGTACACTATTTCGACAACCGATCATGAAAAGTATGTCCTAGACATATCGACCGACTGAATACCAGCTTACGCTGATCATCCAGCTATCAACTGAGCGCGTCGGCAGGAAATGCCCTCTAACGTAATCAAATAGCCAATTAAGCTAATCAAAGCTGCTGAGACGCCCATCGCAACGTTTCATCTCCTTGACCAGCGTTTTCAATGAAGGACTCCTTTCTTTCTTACTGATTGCAAACTTTCGTACCATTAAGACAAAATTCCATACAATTTTAGCGGGTTTGGTGGTGCTACCGACTTTTTGTCGTCCAACTTAACACAAAATACTCAGCTGTTTAACACGGCGCAACTGAAGTCGAATCTGTCTCAGAGAAAGCTCGTCTCTTTTACAATTTTCGGTCAGACTTACGCCGAGAAATTACGCAAATACAAAAATGGCCCACTAATATCAAAACAACATACGTGCGGTTCGTGCTATTCATTACCAAAATTATGCTTTACACGTTGAATCACATTAAGCGAAATGACACTCGCATTCATTGATAGATCAAAGAATGGGCCGTTTTGGCGGTACGACTTGCCGAATAAGCTAAAGTCCAGAAGTATGTAGGTGGAGTAGTTCTTGGCAACAAAAAGAAGCGATGCCTAGAGTTCTGTGACATTTCTCGGGTCGGACAACAAAGGACAGAACAAAATGAGACATGATTCTTTTATGTTTTATGTCTTCTTGCTCACGAATAAAAACATTCGCTAGTGGATTAGTGAACCTTTACTCCCTGTGCAATCGTTGGCAAGTGTTACGAGCAAGACAAGGTCGCGAGATAAGTTTGCGCAGCACCAAGTGCGCTCGTGTCTCGCCGGTAATGAATATGTCAGCCGGGGAGCCTAGCTCCCAGCTGCGTAAATAACGCTGTCTTCATTCCGAATAAGCGAGCCAATGAAAATGCCCCCGCCATAATGAGTTCCTTTCTTTTCGTCTCGGGTTTTCGTTTTCCTCTCACATCGTCAGCCTCACTCTTTTTTTTCTCTCCCAGAACCCTCCTCTTCTAATTTGTTTCTTTACGCGATGTTTTCAGCCGGTACGTCGTCCAGTTGGGAAGATATAATGGGATGGACTTGTAATCCCGCAGAATCGGGTAGACAATACACACTGTGCCCCGACGAATGCTTCTCTGAACGTTGAGTCGTTCCTTTTCTTGCGTTTTATTTTCCCCAGAACTTCGGCCTCCAACCAAATGCAGTGTCGAGCGTTCTTTTTTGCGATCGATTTACTTCAGCAAAATAGTAATAAATTGCCTCATTCTCCTTTCGAGCACATACTGCCCGAAATATATGAATACGCAAAAAAATAAAAAAAACGCGATGTTTATTTGACGACCAAATTAGATGAGAATACTGCAGTCAAGGAAGTATAATTGGCAACAGTATGTATACTCAATTCCTGATTAGGCTGAATAATGAACGACGCATCGCTACTGTGATAGTACACAAAAACGGCATTTGTCATGAGAAGCACTTAGTCCTCCATGACAGTGAGAGTTTCTAGTGGCGCAGTATTCTTGCTGAATAAACTACCCAATAAATAGGAATGCATTCTTCACTAAACAAATAGTCAAATAGCCCTTGTCCAGGGAAAACAACGGCGCTGCATGTCCGTCCGTCTGTTAGATGGGCGGTACCGTTGTATAGTAATACTTTGCGGGAGTTTGCATGAAAGCTGCTTTGAGCCACCTCGTGGCATTTTACGTATCCTTCGCATAATTATATCCATTCTTCTTAGACGTCGTAATAAATTAAAGCAAATGAAGCAAAAAACCGAGACGGGTATGAACAAATATTCAAAGCGGCCATGAACATTCTAAACCTAACTCAACACAGAGTCATTTCCTGCCCGGCTTACAGTCATTTTTTTTTCTTAATTTTCGCGCGAACACAACCAGCCCAAGACACGGGCGCACTTTTCCGCTACTCTTCCCTGAATTTCTGGAACAAGATCAAAACCTTTTTGGGGAAAATATTTGCACGAGAGTCGATCAGTGCTTCTCGAAGCGCACCTGATTAAACGACCGCGCACGAACATCTTCCTTTCAGCTTGCACGAGCAAATTAATTTCCAAGCTGAACCAATCGCGGTGAACCTTCTCCTTATAAACTTCTGCTCTGTGCTGCATCCTTCTTTCCTGCTTTTTCCTTACTTTAAACACCAAAATAAAAAGAATATATATAGAACGATGCAGCCTTCGACCTTGACAGCGTTGCCCCACACAGCGTAGAAACCAGAGCAAATCGCTGCGCCCCACAATCTCGCTGCTTTTTATTGTCACGCTCCGCTTCCCGAGCTCACTAGACTGCAGGGCAGAAACGGAGTTCTCTTTGACACGTCTGTTTGTTTGTTTGTCTGCCACACGGCGCTTCTTGCATGTTTTTCTGCCGCTGATGGAAGGGCGCGAGTGAGAGACTCTCGGCGTTATCGGAAAACTGAACCACTCAACTGAACCAGCGCGAAGCAACTATCTAAAGAAAAGAGGCACAAAAGGGAGAACGGGGAGCGGGTCGCCAGGTTGGAACTCGGTGCGGGAGCGTGGGGAGGAGAGCGAGGGGAATCTGACACGCCCAGGCTAATTTGCTCGCAGAAGTGGTGGCGATTCCGCTCGCCTTGTTGTCAGCGCTGGAAGCGAAGTTTGGCCGGGTAGAAGGGAAAATGGGGGTGAATGGGAAGGGGATCGCACGCACCGGGGATAGGGTTTCCGGGCCGAATTGATGACACTCTTGGCAGGTGGGACCGCCCAGCACTCGCAAAATCTGGGCCACCGGCGAAGATGACGCCGAGTGCTCGAACAGCTGGAGGCGAGGAGGAGGCGCCAACAAGTGAAACGCCGAAGGACGGCGCGGCCCTCAAGGACGACTCTGCCGTCGAAGTTTTGAAGGCCTTGCTGGCCCTTGGCAATTCTCACTGTCGTCATGTTTTTCTTGTCCTTATTCGTTACCTCCGTGCTTCTGCGGTGTTTTCTTTTCTTTAAATGGCTCTCCCTTTCGTTCAGGGCGCGAACCTTACTTGATAGTGCGCGTCATTAAGCCGCAGCTTTGATCTATCTATAAATATCCTAAAGCAGCGGTATACGGTGAGCTAAATGCTACTACGCTGCAGCCTCCCAACTGAATTGAATGCGTTTAAAATGGAGATTTGGAATCCAAAGCACGTTCAAGTACAGGTGAAAGGTGTCAAACACTCATCGAACGAATTGAAAGAAAATTTTGCAAAGCGGTTAAAAATGTAAACGACAGTGCATGAGGAACAATTCTCGCTCAAAAGGTATCTAAACATGCGCTCTAAAACGCAACGCACCCTCAGGTGCAAAAATAAATGACTTCACAATTCAACTGCATTAATTAAATAAAAACAGTTTAAAGAGCCAAAGTTGAGTTGGAACGGTTTGTCTTGGGAGAGAAAAAGCAGAGCGCTAACTTATCGCTCCACGCAAGCAACGATATTGGATAATGTTAATTGTGCGCCTATCCGTTCTCGCAAGTGTTCTATTTTCCGCAACATGGAGGGGGGTCTCAACTGACATTAGGCCTGTACCCTTGGCAGCTTGCAAGTGCAAGTGCACTAATATATCAACTCTTGCCGTCTTCAATCTAGGCCGCCGTTTTTCGACGGAGACGAAAAGCAAGGTGCCCGTGTACTGCGCAATGTCAGTGCACGTTAAAGAACCCAAGTTGGCCAAAATTTCTCCAACTCCTTTTCCACGGCTCTCTCATAGCCTTAGTCGCAATGGTAGGTTAAATACCATAAAACAAAAACAAACCTTTCCCTCTTCAGAAAAGCAAAGCCATCTTTCAGTTATCGATAGCACGTTTGTGACAGAACGCTATGACCCGATCAGAAGACTTATTTTAAATCATTTTTTTTAATCACAACAATTGTCATTCAGTTGGCAGATGTGTGACGTCACGTGTACGCAGAATCGCAGGAGCTCATTGGGCCACGTGACATGACATTGCGTTTCCTCCTACACTCGCCAACGTACACAACCTGACCCTAGCATCGCGAAGCAGGCGCTTCTGGTTTAACAATCATACATAGAACGTACAAAACTACCCTAGAATTCGCCCTCCTTGCTACCAGTGCGACCACTCTCAAGGGTCCAGGGCAAGGCTAGCGCCTTCGACAAGCCATACGACGCTGTAATAGAGCCTAACTCCTTCGCTCAGCGGCACTTCTTCCGGAGGTGGAGCGGGCGTCGATGCGGCCGAGGTTCCGTCCAGAGGCACCCGACCCCCACCTCTAACAGTGGTTTGTCAGCAATGCCTGACTCTATTTATACAGTGTGTTTATCGTAAAATAAAAATGTTGTCAAGCATGGAGCATGACAAGCTGGGGTCCTTATAAGGCTTCCGGAAGAGCTTACCTAGGGATGATCCTATAGTCGTAAAACGCTGGTTAAATTTCTGTACCAGAGATTTCTTGGATTCCAGTGGTGTGCTAACTTAATTACGAGTGTTGTTACTGACTACGTTCACAATAATTCGCAGCTGCTTTTTGTTACGATGCACTTGTTTAACATGACTCGAATAAAATCATTCCGCAAGGATGTTAGTAAAGCGACAGCGTTATATCCCGTGTTCTCCAGAAAACCTGGCGTTGTCGATGTTTTCGGCCATTTTGAGTTAAAAGTTTCGAACACTCCTCTAGCATGCTCGTGGTCGTCATTTGGCGTGTAGGTGACTTGACCGGGCACTGTTTGTTCGTGCGTTTGCGTAATGTCCCGAGATCCCGTGACATTACTGAGTTGACAGGAACTGCCCAATTAGGCAGCTCGTTTGAGATGGGGAGGGTGGAACGGAAATCCAATATTGCGGAACCCTCGGCTCCCGAGTCACACACCTTGCTCCGAGGCTACGCAGGCAGGTTCGTTCAGGTTCGTTAAAACGGAGGTTTATGTTTATGTTGGGTTTTGACTGGTGACATGTCGGCATGGATATATATGTCGGTTTTGGCAGTTGGCATGGCCAGGTACGGATTACTCAGTGGGTTCTGTGATGTATTAATGTCACGGGCTGCCAAGACGGGCTGATCATTTGAGGTGGGGGAGTGGGATAGAAATAAACCTTCAAGGTCTTTTGGATGCAGTGTTTATAGTATAGTCTACTTCTAGGCTATGCATGAATATTCATATCTGGCTTTGATAAAGTGGGGATTTTGTTAGCGCAGCTCGACGTTAAGGTGACGGAAAGCCATCTAGCCCAGTGTGAAGGTTTGCAAAGCCAAGTGGTTGCTTGCGACGTCTAGATATGTGTAATGGTAGCTTAAGAGAGTATGTCAATAAATGTTGAGGTATTAGCGGCAGAAGATGATGGATCGATAGTTCAGAGCACAGAAACTGGAGGAACTGCAAGGGAGGTCGCAGACGGGAACCATTACGCTAGCGTGTTAATATTATTATGGGGCAGCTTAAGTGTCCTCCATAAACTATTGTTGGGGAGCTTATGTGGCCCCCATAATATTGTGGCCCACATCGCTTAGCCTTTTCTGAGAATTTTAACCAAGCGCTATGAACAAACGTGCAATGTAATTTCCAGAAAGTAAAGAGTGAAGTACAGGTTTAGAACTAAGTGGCTCACCGTTTAATTTATTAGAATAATCTGTATAATTCAGACTGTCACCTTTACTTCTCTATGCATTACTGAAATGCGCCTGTTTAAATGATAAATTGAGTGCTCAACAAAGAAGTATTTTTTTTTTTTTTTGCGGCAAATTGATGGCTCCTCTGAAGGCAGGGAACTTTGCGCCCTGATTTTGCTAGCAACTTATGAGGGTATTAGCGCGGACATTTAGGGCGAGAGCTCTATTACGCCAGGTTTCACAAATGCAATCGGATGGACAATTTGACCCTGAAAAGAACAGTTTGGTTTAAAGTAGGCTGCCTAAAATTGAGTTAACCAATCACCCCAATGTTATTTACCTTTAAATTTGAACTTTAACATAAAAGCTAAGCCAAATAGAGCTCTCTCTATATATGTCTAGATTTAAAAGAGCTGAACCTCCATCAAAGTTTTCCGCTCATTTCGTACATACCAGAGTTTTCTGCTTTGTTATTCGTATATATCTCTGCCAATCCCTACACGACATACAAAAATGCGGTTTGTCATGCGTTGACTATTTTTAGTTCATAAGAAGAATTCAAGGGTATCAGCCAACGACCTTGCACGTCTAATAATTCTGCTCCGTCACAGTTCGATAATGTGAGCAGCGAGTCTTCAAGGTATTCGACCTAATTAATATCACTCTTATCCACTCTCTAACCCTTTAAGCCTTTTTTCTTGAGTAACTGAATAAGTGATAGTTCAAAGGTTAGCCTACCGATCCAAACTCACTTCATGTAAGGGGCTTATAATCCCTGCAAGCAAGCCTATCATGAAGCATGTTTCGGTTTCGCGGTACTCAGCTAATCAGGAACACGATGCCCCGCAGGAAAATTGGTTAGTGTTGAACACTGCCATATTTTTTTCTCTTATTCGCTGTGTATTTTGTAAATGGGCTTAATTTTCGTACGTCACGCGTGGGACGCAACACAAAACAGCTTTATGCTTTGAGCTACTGCAGTGCGCCTTGCGATAGAAATGGTATCTGTAGTGTCTCGATGTCAAACATACAGATCTAGCGCTTCTATTCGCGAAGTCAGCTTTCATTATCGTGTAAAACAGCGCACATGAAGCGAGAAAAAATGTAGTGTACCAGCCAATCAATATCGAGACAGAAAAAGTATGCAGGCTGCTCGCTGATATCAAGAAACACTTTCATTCTTACTAGCTCTTTTTATTCGCGCTGCCAGTGAAGGCCCTTGGGTTGCGAAGAAAGCAGCATAATTCCACACAGACTAATATAAAAGATCAAAAACTTCTTTGTTCACTTATCCCGTAATTTTTTTTTTTAACTCACGTCGCAGACAGAGGCCCCTAACGGCGTTGCTCCAAGGTCTATCTTGAAATACCGGACCCCTGTTGAACGGCAAGCGCATGCTTTCAGTGGAAGCTCATTAGGGGCCCGCTGCTGCCGGCAAAGATAACGCAAGAAAAGCGCTGTCCTAACGAAAAAAATATTCTCGCAGAACACTATCATTGCTAACAGGAATACATTACTGCCCAGTTATTACTTTCTTTCTTTTCCTTCCTACTCTGTTCCGCAATTCAAATAACGTCGGATTCTCACAGCACCTGGTACCTTTTGTCATCCCCGAAAAAGGCACTGCGCTTCGAATGTCATGAAGGTTTTTCATGCCCGCCGCAGGGACAATACGTCGAACGAATATCATTTGCATTACCATTCTTTCCAATTTCTTGAAACTCAGTCTCGGACATGCACTTGCTTCTCATTTGGAGTGAGAGTTCTACTTCACGACTACAACTGTAAAAGCAGAGAAATATGTGAAGCCTGACCTTGATTTAACCTTGTGAGTTAAGCACAACAAGATCATATCTAAGAGTTGCAGCGAATTATAGTAGGGTGTGTCATTTCCACCCATAAGTCCATAGATTAACTACTATCAGTCGTGTTGGATATGACCTTTCAACCTACCGTTAGCCTCGACACCCCCCCCCCCCCCCCCCCCCCCCCCCTAAATTTCGCCCCGATCACCCGAAAGTTAACCAACATAAACGCCCGCAGTGGGCCGTGCTTTCATGTGAGCTACCCTTGTCACCATTTAAACCTTCGCAATTTTTTTTCCCATCTCTTTGCCACATTTAGAAGAGCTAAAAACAGTTCAACTTCATTTTTCGTGGCAAAGCACTTGCGCATTCGCAAATGAACCTAACTTAACCTAGCAAAACGTCTCCTGTTTACCTCCGTAAGAAACTACTTCACCATTACAAAGAAATCGCGAAGAGAAGGAAGTCAAGGGCATACCAGAGCGTCCCAATGAGGTGCGAGTTACGGTCACTAAGCGGAAATATTGGAGGGCATACACAGCTAGCGAAGCAAAACTGGAAGAGTAGGAAGTCGACAGTTCTCAATGTCTGGCAGAAAGCCAGGATTCTTTCGAGCGCAAAGAGGATCCTTTCAAAATCCTCCGGGGGTCGCGGGGTAAACAATATCGACTGACGCGATAGGTTTCCCCGATTCCCTCGTCCCAAAAACAATGTTTTGCCAAGCGCGCTTATAGATCAACCCCGCGCATTAATGTTCGCTTGTCATTTATCAACGGGTGGCCACATCGAAGAAACAGTTGCTCATCTGATGTCACACACCCGACGCGTACAGGCCATTAGAGGCCATGTAGCAAAAAGCAAGCAAGGGAGTAGATATAGACAGGATGGAGAGTGCATAATGACGTCAAGATAGCTGAAAAGCGAAACTTGAATATGTGCCAGTTATTATGGACGCAGCATAGAAAATCGACTGCCATTCAAGAAGCAAACAAAAAGGATAAACTTCGCATCGACCTAGTTGAACTGACTAAAGCATTGCTCGAAGCTTGGCCAAACTAGCGTCATCAATTTTGTCTAATCATCAAATGCCGCTAACTTATGTCACACAATGCAAGTCGTTTTGATGCTATGGGAGCAGGTCTTTAATGACTGATGACACAAAAATGTTTCAATTTAGTACTGTTTATAAATCCACGTTTGAATGGGGTGGTCTGTACCTGGCATACTAAAGCTTGTTCTGAAGCCTATATAGTTCATCCTGCTCCGAACGTTTTTCCACATGCGTAATATATTTATGAAATATATTTATAAAAGGGGGTGAAAATGTGTACAGGGAGAAAGGAACCAAGGAGGCAAGAAGCGTTAAAGCACGCATCATCTTCCTCGCCGACCACACGCAAGCACCGCACTGCGCACTCTTTTTTCCCCCAAGCTTAAGGCCGTGAGAATATGTACGTAGTCGCGGTTCTTTTCCAGCTTCTGTTCGATGCTCAATCTAGAGACACATGTAATACTGAAAAAGAAATTTGCTTGGACGGAAATTTTTCTCGTCGAATTCGTTGAATTCACTTGCCCCGCTTCTTGAAAGAAACTTGAACGGATCGCATGATTTTGCCGAGTATGAAGGCGAGGTGTTCAACCAAACAGAACGCTGGAAGTGAGCTACGAATGTCGCTTTTGAAACTTTGTGCAGCAAGGCGCTCCCTTGACGCTGTTTCTGTAGGCCTAGTTCATGGGTTATACCAAGAAAATAATAAAATAATAAATACCAATTGCGCCTTGAGTGAAAAGAGTAAGGAGACAGAAGTAGAAGCTATAACAGGAAACATGAAAAAAAAGAAACGGTGCTGGTCCGAGATTGCCAGCAGAGAGTTTTATCACAGCGCGATCCGCGATCCCCCACCGACACTACCGAACGCCGCCAGTGCTCACACGCCTAGTCGTCCTGACGCTGCAGGCCGACGTGCCACCGTCCGGCATGTGGCGCTGTTCGGAACCGTTAATGGACTCTAGGCGTGCGTAATGAAACGCATGGTGGCGGATCACGTAAACAGATTGTGTTATGCTATAATTCTCTCCGCAGGAAAACAAGACAGAAAGAGACAACATACAGTCGTACACATGAAACAGCAAAGTGTGGAAATCTTAACAATTTCGTTCTTCATGGGTGCTTAATTTGCGCTCTTAAATAAAGTTTTTTCTCTCTTCTCTCTTATGATAATAGCAAATTGAAAGTACAAACAAAGCGGTTCCCAGAGGACGGGAGCACAGCATCCTTATCTTATTTCCCTGTAAAGTTTGTTTTTGTTGTTTGTTTGTTTTTTTTTTTTCACAAAATGATCTACTTGTCTGTTAAGGGTAAATGCCACATCTATGTTTTGAGCTCCAATGTAGGAATTTCCGTTCTACCAGAGAAAAATGAGGCAAATGCGCACTGACTAAACATCACGGAAAAGCACCTTGCAGGCTTCTACGCCGCTGCTCTTTGTCTTTTACCCGTAAACGTCGGCATGTTTGGGCATTAATTTTAATACAGCTTTTTCAAGCGCCTCAGCGCACTCAACACGTTGCATTAAATATAAATGAATAACGAAATCGAGGGAAACACAAGCTCCTTTGTAAGAAGATGGTGCAAAGACGTTAATGGATTCCGTCAGCCGCTCTACGTAAGTATGCGGTATTTCACAATCATTAAGCCAAAGATCACACGACGTGCCCGAAAATGCGACAGCAGACCGCCTCCATGTGACTGTCACCAGGTGAGAAATTTCAGTTCTGCGAAACGGCTCTGATTCCGGCTCCGTGGGAGGCGGCCCTGACCAGCGACAACCTGGACCAGCAAGCCTGGATTATCCAGCTAGTCCGCAAGTCAGCTGCTGCCAGCGGAGCCCTGGACTAGGGGCAGCGACCACCCAGCTCCTGCGAATATTTACTGATTATATGCTCATTAAAAGTTTTCTCTCTCTCTCTCTCTCCGTGTCGAAGAAGAGATAGTCACGTCCGTAAGCGGCCCACATAAGCAGCCGATTACCGCCTCGCCTCCCGCGGAATCCCTGCCACCGCGAGCATCCATTGATTACGTGGAATGTGACGTCAAAGCCTGCGCCAACTGCTCAGAGACATCAGCTCGAAACGGTGCATGTCGGGATTTTTCACTCATGTCATCGACGACGACGATGACGATGGCATCGGACTTTCTGCGCCACGAAAAGCTTACGCCTTACATAATGAATAATGCATTTACTTCACGCACACTAAATTGTGACGACCCCAGAGAACTGAAGAAGTTCGTCACATTGCGTAGGATGCTAAAACTTTATAAAATACATACTCTTTCGTTACTTGGTTGGTTGGTTTGTGGGGTTTGACGTCCCATGCAAAGCGACTCAGGCTACGAGAGACGCCGTAGTGGAGGACTCCGGAAATTTCGACCACCTGAGGTTCTTTAACGTGCACTGACACAGCACAGCACACGGGCGCCTTGCTTTTCGCCTCCATCGAAAAGGGGCCGCCGAGGCCGGGATTCGATCCCGCATCCTTGGGAACAGCAGTCGAGCACCGTGACCACTGCGCCACCCCGGCGGGCTGCCCTTACTTTCATTACTATATATATAAATGAGCACTGTAAGTGAGCACTCTCAAGGTTCGTATACAGACAACATTAATACCCAAGAAAGTAGCAGGTGGGACAGCGGCCGAAGTGGCTCAGTTGGAAGAGCACCGGACGCGATATTCGGAGGTCGTGGATTCGGTTCCCACCATTGGCACGTTGTTCTTTTCTTCTGCTTTCTGTTTAATCATCTTTCCCCTAAACAGATTGCATTACTAATTTATGTCATAATCGAAGTAAAAATTTAAAAAAAAGGCCGTACAATCCCCAATGCTTTCCTTGGCCTCGCCGACTGTTGGCTTCTTTCTTTCATATTATATATATATATATATATATATATATATATATACAAGGGCAAAAAAATATGAGCAAACACAGGACACATTACATTGGACTAATATTGAAAAGTTATCGCTTCCAGTGTCCCATGTACCTTGCCACTGACTAAACTGATGACCCGGGTTTCGTCTAACGTGCGTTCTGCACCGATGACCAAAGCACAGTGCCCATAGAAATAACCAACGTTTGTCGTGAATATCTCATTAAGCGTCTATGTTATCATAAAATCAGAATCTATAAAAAAAGGCAGTAGCCCCGGTCAGAATGTGATTAATCAACGCTAGTACTTAACGTTCATCGATCCGTTATTCGCCGATGTAGCTGTTCGCCCCACCATGCGCGGTAAGAGAAGCCACTTCACAATGCACGTAGCGTCTAGCACGTTTATGAAAGCGACGACAACGTACAAAACGAAGGTCAATCCCAGCGCGAAAGAGCCTCCTCTAATGGCCGAATAAAAAGCCAGAGGCGTTAGAGGGAAGGGTTGATAAGGCAGCGGCCCATAAAAGCGTGGCGAGTGGCTCCCTCCAGCGTTGTCATTTGTGAGCCCTTTACGCATATGAAAGCTACCGATTTGCACTGACGCTGGACGCCTATCTGGTTGCATGGGCGAGCACAGAGACTGCCAACGGCGCCGCCAGGCGATAAGCCGGGGTACCCCAGTTTTTGGCGGACGGTCGGACGAGCCGATAAACGAGACTCACGCGCGCTTTACCATTATACGCATGCAGTTTGGTGTCCCTCTACCGGCGACAATTTTTTTGAATATAGGTGTCCTTTTTATCGTTTTTACCGACGCATCTTGTTTTTCGTGTAGCTTTCAGCCTACATCCTGGGTGCAGTCCCATGCCCCAGAGAGATAAGAGAAACTGTTACATGACACGTCAGGGCCAACGATAAGCCAAAGCATTTGTTTCCGTCAGACCCAGGAAAAGTAAACAAAGAAGCGAAATCTCAATACTTTTCTTTAAGCCTACAGGATGATGTTCTTTTTCTTTTCTTTTTTTTTTTTTTTTTTTTTTGTTCTCGAGACAAGGTGTCAGTTTTAGCCAGGACGAAGTAGGACTTCGTGCGATGCCGTCTAAAAGCGTAGGACATCGCTTTGCGATATGCCCCAGGGCTGTACAGTCCCTCCTTGCCTTTGGATACACTTTCCTAACTTTGGTTAACATATTTAGCAGGAGTGACCGCGCCCGAAGTATTTGTTGAAAGAGTGGAAATATAATAAACCGTTTATTTTTCATATTCCATACTTCAGCGTCATTTTGTGAAAAGCGTATAAGTCGCTTTGTGCTGTACTTTCGGTATTCCTTTTATGAGTTGCGGACTAACATTTAATAAAATATTCCACCGTATCATTGTTGCCGTCATTGCGCTCCTCCATAATCATGAATAAAAAATTCATCTCAGTTGGTCGAGATATCTAAGTCAATTTATAGGCTTAAACCACAGTGAGAATATTTTATGCCGCTTTATAGTCCAAAGCCGCAGCTGGAGCGAAGCAGTTGCCGTTTTCAAAGAGCAGTTAATATATTAATAGTAATATTTGGTTCAAAGGAAAGGAATGGCGTAGTATCTGTTACACTTGTTCTATGGACACCTGAGAGGGTTAAGCTGCTTGAGGCAGTTAAAATTGCATTGTTGCAGATGCCTTCGCCTACCAAACTTAGCACAATTTGTTCACAGTAGACTGTTTGGAACGTGAGCTACGCTGCCTTCCCGCGAAGGAAAGAGCCCCAGTGAATTCAGTGCATAGAGAGCGCGTACACATCGACATCGCTTTTAAAGTTACCACCTGTTTCGTAACACGCCGAAAGGTTTAAGCATAGTACGCTAACAGGTTACCTGTAAACAGCTATATATTAATTTCTTCATATGTGCCAGTAAAAAATGATGGTCTTGGGCACCTTGAAAAAAAAAAAGGCATATACGGTTTGTAAACAAATTATAATTTAACTTCTTACGCTTCTGCGGGCTGAAGGCATATAAACAAGATGTGGGCGTGAAAGCAGCCTGCCTCTGGCGTTTAGCAGGCGGAAGCAGCGCCAATTTAATCACACGGAACGTGCTGTTGGGCAAGTTGATACGTTATCAATCAAGCAATCGGTGCTTGGATCAGCTACTGGTGGCACCGTGAGATTTTTTTTTTTTCCTGCACCTAAAATTTAGGTTCAGCACTGATGAACGGTTTATTTGAATGCCACCAGCGGCGTGGCAACCATCTAACCTCAGATGTACAGTCGTGAGCAAAAGTCGTATACAACACTCAGCCGGTGGTGGAGCTCGAGAAAACTGCATCCCAACTTTATATAGCAACAGCTATCTAAGAGAGGCAATAGTGGCGGTACCTCATTTTATCCACATGTATGTATCGATGTCGCTGACCATTCCGCTGTCGCTAGATGGCATTTCGATGCAGTTTTTCTGAGCTCTGTCACTGGCTGATTGTTGTATACCACTTTTGTTCACGACTGTACGCACCAATCAAGGCAGGCACAGGATTTCGATACATGGTCTCGTAGGCAAGGAGCCTCTTTACCAGACGGGACGCCGTTCGGCATACGCGAGAGAATTTGTCTGCCAAACAGGATTTGCCTGTTTGGGAGCAAAAATGTACGTGAACGCAACATGCTCTAATCGGTTCAACAAGGCACAAACTACGCCTGCGATGTGGTAGCTGCGCGTGTGACAGTATATCGGCCGCTTGCACCTGTCGCCTAAACAGACCGCACATGCAAGCCGGCGTTTTTTTTCTGTTTTGTTTTGTTTTGTTTTGTTTTTTTCAGCCGATGGGCCTCGGGAGAGGATAGGAAAGAAGAGGTGCGCATGCACACTTCAGCCGTGTGAGAACAGTAGTGTAGCAAGCTGGATGGTGAAGCGGCTTGTACGTGTTCACCTTGAGAGCGATGCAGGAAATAGCGTGACGACGAACCAAGCCCCTGTGTTGTCATCTTTCTTTTCGATTTTCGATGGAGGCGGAAAGCAAGGCGCCCATGTGCTGTGCGATGTCACTGCACGTTAAAGAACCACAGGTGGTTGAAATTTCCGGAGACCTCCACTACGGCGTCTCATAACTGACTCGCTTTGGGAAGGTAAACCCCATAAACCAAACCATATCGCTTTGGGACGTTAAACCCCACAAACCAAACCAAAACAAACCGAACCATGTATTATAAACAGCGTTCAATCTGTGTATTCTTACACGGAACTGTACATGCGAAACATCAGACGCAAGACTACATAACTTCGCGATACGTAACGCGCCATTGCGCAACTGTCTAGAGCGATGCAAATGCGTACGCTCATGGTATCATAGCTCGCGTAGCCGTTCCCGTGGTGAACTTGTTTGAAAGCTTCCTACGCTAGACTACAGGCTCTCCCTTAGGCGTTCGCATGCATTCTGCCCCGTGGAAGCCGCCAATCCGCGACAGGCCAAGCGGGTGATCGCGGTGCTCCCGGCGTGGCTTCCGCTGCGTTTAAGCCGGGCGCGGTCGTGCGGAAAAAAAAATAAACCCCTCCGGCGAAAGCATCCACACGCGCGTTCATCGATCCGGAGCCCCCACCGCGGGCGTGTCTGCCTTCCCGCCCAGAGGGCGACCTTTGAGGCCTTGCTTCCTGGGCCGCTACCGCTGAGAAGTGCTCATGCCTTCCCCCACACACTCACCCGGGTTAGAAGGTGAAGAAGGCGTCTGGTGCAGGTTAAACTACCCACCCGACGCTCAAAACATCGCGCAACACTGCGCTCACCCCTCCCGTATACACAACCCGAGTGTAACGACGCTACCCAGGTATATCTTCTGCTTACTTGAGAAGGGCTGTTGGAAGCGATGGCCAAGAAGGGGAGGGAAAAAACTACGACTACGGGGGGAGCAGAGGTCAGCTTTATGAGCAAACTTCCTCGCACCGGGAAGTGTCAAACGAAGGATGCGAAGAAATTATCAAGAGCAGGCGAAGCCAAAAATAAAGCTAGAAAAAGTATGGGCGTACTTAGCACTCCTAAAATGCTTCCATCCTCCAGTTCTTTCCAGATCTTTCTTGCTTCTTTTCCTCGCGCGCGAGCTAGACACTCCGCATTTTTGTTTGTGTTATTGTTCACACTTTCAGGGTTCACCGTAGGGAAACTGAGGAGCCTTGAACTATTACTTTGCTTCAACAATTTTTGTTTCTCTCTCTCTCTTTTTGGGAGGCCTCTCTTAATACTAAGCTTTGTTTTTCTTCCCTTTCATTCCGTCCTCTTTCTCCCTGTGCCTTCGAGCACCACTACATCCCTGAAATTACAGAGGAGATGCCGCGTAAAGGTCGGACAGAGCCGGTCAAGCGAGACGTGAGAAATAAGATGGGGGCCGCTCGGGGACGATCGTATACGCTAACACAAAAATAGCTACATTCTCAGATTCTTTTTTATTCTTATTATTGCGTCTGTGAAAGCTGTCAGATCGATCCGCTTCGATCCGAAAAACTGTTATCGATGATCGCAGTGCGCCATTCTCCGGGTAATGTGCTCCCCGTTCCGGGCACGGACTTCGCAGGCAGATATAAATTGAAAGGCACCGAAAAGCCTTATTAGGCCTGCTCTCTACTGTCGATTTATCAACAAATTTTGCAACTGTTTCATCTTGGAGCCCGTCACTACTGCCTCGAAAACGCGAGAGGGAAAGTAGCAGGTGTTGTCACACATCGTTGGACTTTCGTACCATCTTGGGCCGCTGTAATGCATTGACCCAGTGCTCTGGATTTTAGTTCGTTTTCCAAGCCACAAAGAATAATATTCACGATAGGACTGGCTGCCTGAGCCAGCCACTGGCTTTTTTTAGTGAGCATCAGTCACTTGACAAAAGGCCCGTCCTTGCCTTATGATGCAGCTTATCAAAATTTTCGACACTGTCAGTATTTTCGACACGGTCTTATATCTCTTCGAACAGCGTTCTTTTTTGTTTTTGTTTTTTCGCAGGCGTCCTTGAAAACGTAACCTCAAATTTACGGTGTTCGTGTGAACGGGTGCACTGATTCCACATTTTACAAGTTCTTATGCGCCCACTTCTTTGTGCCTGTGTGACATCTGTCTGAGCTTTCTATAGCGCTCGTTTCGAAGGTAGTATTTTTACCACACAGAAATCGTAAACGGTGTCCCCATAAGGAGGTCGAATTGTTCGAAATGCAGGGTGTAAATACAATGACAATGCGAAATCATTACTTGTCTCATTACGTGAAGAGCCGACAGCTTGTGTTGTGTATACGTGGTCGGGTGTTTGTACAGGACAAGAAATCACAGCAATCGGAAGAAAAAAATACGTAACCTGCGTCTGGTTATATCCAGACCCATTCGCTACCGAAGCCAGCACTGCTTTTTTTTTTCTTTTTTTATCGCACTCAAAGCATGCAATATTTAGACAACAACCATCAGCCGTACTTGAATGATGTAACAAGACATTTCTTTGAATGGTTTTAAAATTTCAATGCGCGAAAGCGTACGATGTAGTACACTACTACCGCTGTAAGTTTCACAGCAAATTTCAGAGAGTATAGTAGTCTTCTAGTGCGCTTCTCAGCCCGCAGTTTCTACACGGGCCATTTCTAAGGCACAGTATATTTCGTTTGCAAACAAACTTTTCATGAAAATCCACGTCGCTGAAACATACCTAACGATAATTTTTCCGGTAGCGTCCAGCAGCGTCCAGCTTGTTTTTTGTCAGCTGCTTCGTTATCCCCAACCAAGTTACACGCCACAGCCAACGAAAAGTAGCCTGTTCTACGGGCCAGGACTGGCTCGCCATCGAATGCAGAGTGGGTCAAACCTACAGCCAGCTAACCTGACCGGTTCCTCAGCAAATTTTCCGTAAATAGGGAACTGAGCAGACAAGTTTATATTCTCAGCAAAATATTTATTATTTTTTAAAAATTATTTCTCATTTCGGACCCTCCAAATATGCACTTACGACAAAAAGGAAAAATAAATTAGTTGTGGTTTAGCTCTGGTTAATCCTAGTTGAATTGCGAAAGCAACGGCGGAAGCTTCTTTTGCCTGCTACACTATTCCCTTACGTGCCTGCGTGTTGTAGGGGTAAGGAGAATGCAAACGGTTCTGGCAGGCTGATACTGATATCACCCTCCCGTATGAAAGGAGCGACCCGAGTTGGCAGCTCCTGCTCGTGGCATAGGGGTAACGTGAATTCAAACGTCATGGTAGGCTGATTTTTTTATGAGGGATCACGGACACGGACGCGGCACACAGCGACGAGCGGTTAGACCTTCGCAAATTAAATTAAATTATTAAATGAAATGAAATTAAATTAAATTAATTAAATTATTATTATTATTTTATATTATTATTATTATTATTATTACTATTATTATTATTATTATTATTATTATTATTATTATTATTATTATTATTATTATTATTATTATTATTATTATTATTATTATTATTATTATTATTATTATTATTATTATTATTATTATTATTATTATTATTATTATTATTATTATTATTCTCCTTCTTCTTCTTCTTCTCTTCTCTTAGGCGCAGCGCTGGATCGAGGACCACGGGCACGGACACGGCACTTAGCACCGAGCGGTTAGACCTGGCGTAGTATTGCTTTCGCAATAAAACTCCTTCACAAGCGATGTCATTTCTTCTATATTTATTGCATATTCATTCTACATTGCGCAGAGGCGAGCACTTGAAATAAAGTCAGAGACGATATATTTTCAGCAGCCGTCGATTAGTTGTCTTGGTTGCTACCATTCGCTTATTCTCTTTTTTGTGACATCAGCTCTGACGTACGCCAGTCGTTGCCGAGCCATCGACGCAGTGAGTGGGACGACGGCATGCAGAACTCATACCCCTGTGGCGGGGCACCTTCCCCTATTCCAGGCTTGCGCGCCATGTGCTCCTACGGTATCACTACTAACCTTCGTATTGCACCAGATTTCCTCTCTTTCATATCAGAATTGTCACGCAACGGTGTATGTAACTCCAACTGTGTGCTGCGACATATACACGTTTGACGCCTTGCCAAACTCTGCCAGTCTCTCAATGCTAACCCGCCAAGCAAAACACAAATAATTGACCCAATATTGGTAATGTGCAGGCAATGTCCGGCCCAGAATCGGACCAGTGATTTAACAGTACATAAACCAATATTGCGCCGATGGTTTGTGCCAACTCAATATGGATCGTGAAGATGAGGCCAAGCGACAAGAAGAACAGGAGAACAAAACATGAGAGGCAGAAGATGGTACCAGTTGGTGAAGCGTAAGAAGAACGAACTGCGAGGCTAGAGGCTGACCGTAGTCGAAAGCATGTTGAAAGCTCTGTTCAACAGGAACGTCGTACGCTTTCGCTTGGCCATCGATCAAGTCATGCTCGAGACTGCCTAAAGTTTTTTATTGGTGTATTCGCGGTAACGGCTGATGTGCAATCGGTTTGATTGACGTGACTGCTGTGACGGGCCTATTTTCTTCAACTGTTTCAAAGCCCTTGTGGCTGCACGCAACCGTGATAGTAGCCCAAGTTTTTCGTTTGGTTGTAGACGAACGGACCGATGGACAAAATAAGAAAATGTACTCGCAAATGCATTCCTGCGTTAAAATGGCGACTCGTTCAGGCAATGCCAATGCTGAAATTGATAAAGAAAGAAAGATAAAACAGCCCTTCTTAATGAGATTCGACTTGGTAATTCACGTATTCAAAATCCGAGTGCCATTTGAATGCACCAAACTGTTATTTTTACATGGTGTTTAATACCGCGCAGGAATGTTCTATGTTCATAAACTATGAACATGAGCACTCGATAAGGTGTGTAAATGTCATGACAATACGAAACATTTTAGGATAGCAATCCTTAGAAGGTCAACGATATTTCTGTGCTTATTTGTGCTCTTCTCCGTAATAACAAGCATCTATTTTCCGATACTGGATCGACTGACTACCATCAGTCGACCGCTAGCAGTTCCAAACAGCGCGGTGAACATAAAAGAGAATCGATCTAAACAAATACCAAGCAAAAGATAGTGAGAATAGGCGCATGGTATCTTTGAAGTTTAATTAGACTTCAAGCCTTAGTGAGAACTGCGTTTAGACTGCGTAAGTCGGGAGCTGCCTCTCGCATGTTTTGCTCTCGACAAAGCAAAGGGATGTTGCGAAAGACTTTTGATCAGTTTAAAATTCCTCACTTCCAATCCCTCCTAAAGTGCTGCGATCAAGATTTTGGATTCAAGCACTATTCCTATCCTGCATTTATCATAAGAGAAACCATAATATTGGACCTTCTCTCTGCTTCTGTGCCCTCCACAAAAATATCAGCAATCCTATAAAGTATTTTCTTTGCAAGCATGGCCAACGTGTTGCGTTATCAAAGTACAGAACATTTGACAATTTCCTATTTTATTTCTCGAGCATTTAAAGTGCAGCAAGACCTCACACTGAGTCACCTACCATGGACAATTTCAAGCGCGTACTCTCTCGTGACGTCAGCTGCAAACGCCACGCATCTACTTCGAAACAAAATTTTGGAATGCGGTCATGAAATGCACCTTGCATTCGGCTATTAAAACGTCGCTCTCAATTTTTTATTTTTTTTTTAACCGTAAAAACCGCGGCCAGACAACGGCCCTTCGAAAGCGCCCATAGAGTTTTTGCCGGTACTGATGCAAAGATGATTCCTTCATTATTGTGTGCATAAAATCGATTGCATTTTTCGAGTGCCTTGGTTTAGACACATTCTTCTCACACTACCAAGAGTTAAAATACTGTGCAAGTTCGGGTTAGCATAACTACGCTTACAAAAAGAAATAGTTCTATTTTCTTCCACCGCCAAGCTGATCTCGAGGGTGGACAACATCCAGTACATCATCAGCATCCAAACTTCGCGGCAATATTAGCTGTGTACCTTTACGGTGCTGGAAGTATGAATCCAGTGTTAAAGAACATGGCTATATGACTTCTAGTACAGCAGCACAGAATGACTATCTTCATTATCGATCATCGTGTGGCTCGTCGGCCCTCGGCGACTACGCGTCTAGCATGCGCGTGGACTACGAAGCTTCGTGTGCACTTCATAGGCCTAGTCCTACTTCGCCGCCCTCTTCATATTGTTTGGTACACGATATATTGGGCGCTAAATTTAAGAAGAGACCTAAAACATGTTTTCCGGCACAGTTTCGTGTAATTTACGTTTTGACAGCACGGCTCATCACATTAAAATAACGGTCTCGACCAGGAGGCAGCTATGGTAGCGAAACGCAAGGCACCCGTGTAGTGGGCGATGGCAGTGAACGCTAAGCAAACCAAGTTGGTCCAAATTTCCGGAGCCCTCCCCTACGGCGTCTCTCATGGCATGAGTCGCTTTGGGATGGCAAACCCTATCAACCAAATCAAGCATGAAATGATCGAAACACAGGCATAGAAGGTTCAAACTCTCGACCTACGGATTGGGAAAAGCGCATACTAAAGACTAAATAATAAGGCTACGTGAACTGCGGTGGAAAGGTATAAAAGTGTATGCAGAGTTTATATATTATCACACCGCCCTGATAAGTAACTCAAGTGACGAATGGGATGATTGAATACCACAAAAGGCAAAGCAGAATGAATGGTCTGAGACTGAAAGGAAACTGAATTGACATGAAGTTCTGCTCCAAGGAAACCATAGTCAAGAAAAGGCAGTGAAGCATTGAAAATGGTAAGCTATTACGTCTGATGAGGGCAGGCAGTGGCCGCAGATCGGCACCATTGGTGTGAATTGAGTCAAATATAAGTGCTTTCAGCGGGCACTTTTGGATGCGGGAGGAAGGTTGCCAGCGGTACCTTGGTGCTATGGAGTTCGTTTTTGTCTTGTTTGCCTTCGCTGGATAAAGATATTAACAAGCGTAGAGGTGCCGGCTAGTTGGTAATACAGTTTGGCTAGTTGGTAATACGTTTTTAAAGTTTTTAGATTTGTAGACGACTTTTTACTGGTTTTAGACATCAGCTCTGGATTTTACGAGCATGATGTTTTTAATACACTAACCATTTTTAGTAAGTGTCTTAATCCATTAACTTTGACTCACGAACTTCCAGAAGGTGGGGCAATTCGGTTTTTAGACTTAAAAATTATATTTTCTGATAATCATGTGTGTTGGGCGTATGAACCCCGTTCTAAGAAGCCACTACTGCAGGTTCATTCGGCTTATTCTAAGCTGGTAAAAAGAGCCGTAGTTACCTCTTGTTTTAAGAATGCCCTAAAAAAATCCTGTGAGCACCTCACTGACTTTAGTTTCGCCCAGCAATCATCTAGATTAGCGGCCGTTGGCTACCCGATCCATATGCTGGTTTCCGTTGCTGAAGGCTTGCTAAGGCAGGAACGGAAAAACAAAAATGATGAACAACCTGATGACTTTAACAAGCAGAAAAAGACAGTTGTAATCCCTTACATTCATACCCTGTCGCATAATCTAAAAAAGATAGCACAACGGTCTCAGGTACGAGTAGCCTTCTCAGCTCCGTGTAAGCTGTCAATGCTCAGTCGCGTCAGTCATCCTGTGACCGAGCCAACTGGTGCTTGCAAAACTAAACATAATAACAGATTTGTTGAATGTACTGAGGAACTAGTTTACGAGATTCCTCTGTCATGTGGGAAAGTTTATGTAAAGCAAACGGGGCGATGCCTTAATGATAGATTAAGAGAACATAAAAAGGATGTGGAAAATTCCAAGGACCGTAACCTGCCTCTTCACTGCCTCACATGCACTAAGCAACGTAAAACAGAATGTAAACCCCTTTTCGATAAATGCAAATCTTATCAGAAAAATAAAGACCGCACCACAAGAGAAATTATTGAAGCCGAAAGAATCTTGGAGCTTGGGGACCGATGCATTAGCACTCCTTCCCTTGCGTTATCGGACAAAGAGCTTGCGTTCCTGGCAATGCGTAAAAAGTGATAATTGGCTTTGGTTTCGGCATGCGCATTGCATCTGTTTTATCTGTTGTTCTGTCGCGCATCAAGGCATGTATATATGCTTGCTAACTTCTGGAATTAAATCAGTTGTCAGTCAGCGCTGTGTTTGTGTCCTTCTATATTCGTCCTCGCCCTTCGCGCTGTTATTCAAAAAAATATTAAGTTGGCCGATATATTCGTACTTATATATCTTTAGCACGCACCCTTCTCCGTTGGCCTCACACTGGCACGTCATAGGAGCAGCGACCTAAAGAAGAGGTTAGCAACCTTTTACTGCATGCGGTCGTCCCAAACTACTTAGCTATCTCTTAGCCAAGTACGACCACGCTTAACGCTTACTCAAACTAGCCCACGGTACTTCTGCCGGCAACGTTAGCTGCCGATGCAAAGCCGACGGGTGGCCAATCACCAATAGCCCACGATATATGTGGTTCAAATTCACTCTTTATTTCGTTCATTTCTGTTTTCCTTTCAGATGGAATTAAGAGTGCTGCTATTTTAAACTTCATGTTCAACTACATCGGTCTAAACCGTGCTTGCATTGAATCCCATGTCGTTTCTGAACAAATATTCAATACCCAATGGAGTTTTCTTCGAATTATCACTGAATCGAGTGCGATGTAACGAGTTACTTAATGATGCAGAAATATTTTTGGCTGTGTATTTTGAAAAAGGGCAATCAAACAAAATAAGAAATTTTGCCCACTATGTTGAAGTCCTGCTGTGCAACATACGTGCTTCATAACTGTTAATAAAGATTTGTCCTTCGAGCATCAGTGCTCTGGGTAGCCACTTACTTCATCTGTCGCCAATTAAATTTTCTAACGCACAAATTTTAAGAGAGTTAGATAGGGTAAGTTATTAAAATTATTAAAGTTAATAATAAAGATAGCGTAAACTGAGCATCAGGGAGGCACGCCCGGGCTGCTTCCCCAGCAACGCACTCCCGAAGCGCGCTCCCATGGGGCACTGATAAGAGCAAAACACCTCACTCGCTGCCTGTACGCGCATGAAATAATTTTTCTTCCAACATGCACAGAGGCGTTGTTCGCAGTTAGCTTTAATAATAGAGGATCTTGTTCGCCTATCCTACAACAAAGTCCTGAAAGAGGCGCGATGAACGGTTGGGGTCGTAGCCTCACCGCCGGTAGCGTCACTTCCACTCTAATCCAGCGCCGAAGCTCCGAGCAGTGACCGCCGGTGGTCATTCAACCGCGCGTTTGCCGACGCGGCAAAACAATGGCGGCGGGCTCGATCACCCATGCAAGCCAACGTTATTAACCAAAAGCCGTCGCTGCGTCCGTCCACGTATTGCGCGACAGACAACGCGCGGCGGTCAGCGCGGCGGCTGGCCTCGCTGGCTGATCGATGAGAGGCCGCCGCCGCCATGACGCCGTACACAAGAATGGAGGGGCGGTGGAGACGATGACGCGAAAGAAGCTCGAAACCCTGCAGCATCAGCGAGCCGGACGACGGGCTGACCAACTTCTTGCTGGTCGAGCGCTTTGGCTCCAATAATGCCTTGGGCTTCGAACCGACCGACCACCCGCCTCGGTGGAAATTGAGTTTGGCGAAGCGGCAAGCGACGCTATTTCCGACATCTACCCCTGCCCCCTTTCTTCCTCTTCCTATTTTGTTCTTACTCATTCGCGTAAGACTCTACGTCTTCCTCTCGACGGCGCTCCTGTCCTACGCGGTTCGCGCCTCCCGTGTTTATGAGGTCACACACTGTATCGTGACTCCAGGCGCCGACAGGAATCCACACGCGGGCTGACTTGCAAGCACTTCGTATGTCGTACAGTATAAACACAGATCGGGTAAAGATGTACCGGAACCAGGGTTTTCCTTCTACTGTGACGAAAGCCTCTAGATGCTGTATTTTTTTGTCTTGCAGGTCGTGGGCAAATGCATTCTGCTCGACGCTCCCTGCCGCCTTTGTCTGTTTTCGTACGGAAGCAGAGCCAGTGGTGATTTACACCTGCGGTGTTGTCGATGTGCGTGGATCGTTGTTTTACAGAGTCTATGTGCCTCTAGAGCGCATCTGTCACAACAGGAAACTGAACATTGGTTTCGAGGAAACGGAAGGCGCTGTAGCTGTCCACGTGTCGGTGGACGCCTCACGGGCGCTGTGAGATACGTGGAGAATCAATGCAGCCTCTCATTTTGAATAACGTTATCGGTATGCGTAACACAAATCATGCCATAATTGCGCCCAATTCGTTCGTGCACGCTCCGTTGTCAGTATTTCAAAGGCAACGAGGGCGGTAAGAAAGAACGTTCTCGGCGGAATGCTGACCCTTTGACACTGGATCAGAATACTTCGTTGTCTACAACTGACCTGGCTCTTGCTTTACTTCTATCGATATTTTATGCTGTCCGCTTCAGCACTTCAGCACTTTGTTGTTTCTTTGTTTCAAAACTTTCAGTTTCTACGGCAAGTGTATCCTTTATCTGATTCGCTGAACGTGTTAAACACGCCTATACGCGCGAACTAGAACAGAGTAGCGTAAATTTCTTCATTCCCTAATGTGATACCCGAATTATTTTCAAATACTGTGCTCTAGCCAAAATCTGACGCTGTCTGCGATGTCGCCATGTTCAGAGTTTAGAGAAAAAAATCGTAAGCAAGGCTGTGTCAGGTGGAAGTTGGCAGATGACATGAAGAAGGACCATGCGTTAATGTCAGGTAACGAGGCCACGTAAAATAACAAAGTTGGGAAGACCTGCCAACCCTGGTTGCTCATCTGAGGTGGGAGGGTAAGATAGGATGCAACCTGCCAGGGTTCTTGGATGCCGAGTCAGGCAAGGAACTACTGTACCATGCAAGCACCTCCATATGGCTATCAAACAGGATGTATATCTACATCTGATGGTCGGTTACGATGATATAGCTGTATAACGAGGCCCCAACTAATGGTATTTGTAACTAAGCCATCAGAGGTTACACCTGCGCAAACCAGGAGCCGCAAGGGAGCCGCAGACTTAAGCCATTGACGTTATCGTGCCGTGCCCTTCAGAATGCGCAGCTTAAGTGTATCCTAAATTTTTTTCTTTAAATTCGTTTTGTGTAATAGTCAGGAACGCACGCGTGATATTACAAATACTTCTTCACTTGAAAGAAGATTTAGAACTACTTAGCTGCGTGACAACGGGTTAATTATGGCCCTTATGTGAACACATGGCGGGAAAAACCGCACTCTCATATCTTGTCACATAGGAAACTGCTGACCGTACTTCGCGACACGAAATGCACTAGGCTAGAGACCCGCTGCCCCCCTCGTATTCTCGTGGGACCAGAAATGCTGTGTATTTCTGGTGCATGCAGAAATATACAACATAAATTCACGCAGAAATGCACGCAGAAATGCACAGCATGCACGGCATCCGAACCTGTACAGTGTCCTCGCTTTAAGCTCCAAAGCACGGGCTTTGACAGGGTGATAATGACCGTTAATGGTGCCCGGAGCGAGAACACAGCCGTTATCGCCGCAAATGCGAAGAGTGCTTGTTTACATCCGATCCCTACCCTGGTATTCGGGCATGCATCTTGTATGAGACGATGGTTTCCGCCCGGTTAATCAGGTTATTGTTCGCCACCGCACTATGCCCAGCGTATAGAGGCGTCGTCGCACACGAGTCCCGTGGGGGCCATGGATCATGCTTGTGTGAAAATGGCAGCGGCCTTGCCGCCTTCGCCCCGGCAGCGCATATCCTGCATGTACTGTAAGGCAGAAGAATGGAGCCCGGTGGGTCGGAAAGGCGTCGTCGGCTGGTGCTAAGGCGGCCGTAGGCCGCCATTCTTCTGCCTGATGCGGTGATCGTCGGCGCTCTCTTTAGAAGCGCGCTTAGTATTAATAAGGTCTCTATAGCGGCCGCCCTTAATTTGCCATGCAAAACCCAGCGCAAAGGCCTAGTTTGCGCTCCAGTAAAATGCGTCCGGTGCAACCGGCTGCGAAATAATTTTCGCAGTATGTGTTGCCCTCTCCGGAGTGCAGAAAATAGGACCAAGTAAAACAAGGATGCACCTGTCAAAGAGCTGGGAATTCGGGAAAGCAAGCGAGAGGCTCTTCGTTTTCACATCTTTGCGCATGTGTGTGTGTGTGTGTGTGTGTGTGTGTGTGTGTGTGTGTGTGTGTGTGTGTGTGTGTGTGTGTGTGCGTGTGTGTGTGTGTGTGTGTGTGTGTGTGTGTGTGTGTGTGTGTGTGTGTGTGTGTGTGTGTGTGTGTGTGTGTGTGTGTGTGTGTGTGTGTGTGTGTGTGTGTGTGTGTGTGTGTGTGTGTGCGCGCGTGCGTGCGTGCGTGCGTGCGTGCGTGCGTGTTTGTTTGTGCGTGTGTGTGTGTGCGTGCGTGCGTGTGTGATAAAGATACATTCCGACATGAATATTTTGCGCGAAAGAACACGTGCAACAGAAGGTGCACAACTTGGTCCAGTAGCCGTATTCTGTCCTGTACCCTGTCTTGTAGGGTGGCAGTTCCTGGCCCTACGGGGTTGGGACGGTAGATAAACGCCGCTTGCGGCGGGGGCTAGCCAGCCACCGAATTTTATCTTTTGTTGGCCGTCATTACACCCGCCACCGCTTCGGTGGTGGACGACGGCTGTCGTTGCGGCGCGCGTCTTTCTCTTCTTTTTCCTTTCTTCTCTATTTCCTCTTCTCTCCGCACGAGGCAGCGGAGGTGGCTCGGCTAGAGAGCCAGTAGCAGGCCCGTGCATTTTCTTTTCCTTCTTCCTACAGCCACTACAACGACCCTGTCTTGTAATAAAGCAGTGATTACTTGTCGTACCCTGCCTTGTGTTGTCTGCCGTTGTCTGCCGTAGTCTTTACCATATTTGAAGATGTACACCCCAATAACCAGACAACACGTTATAAATCACTGCCGTTAGCACACATATACTGCTTAAGCTAAAATTTGCAATCACAACCGCGCATATCGATGTATGGGGAGATGTGGCTCTGTATAATGTTTTCTCAATTTACTTCCTTACTTTATGTTAAGGTTCGTGTAGGGTTGCGTATATTAAATGTTTATTATTATGATCCAATAGTACCACGTTTTAATTGCTTTTGTGCAGTCTTAGCAGTGTCAGCGTTACGCCGACTACGCCGACCAAAGCGCCCGTGTAGGCATTGTCTACCTTGACCATCGAACCCTGACGCCGCTATCCGACACCGCGCCCAGCCAAGGCTAAAACAAACTTTCTCACGGCCGTCGCCGCAGAACACGAAACCGCAGAGCAAGATCACATGAGGAGAGAGAGCGAGCCGTCTCTGACGTGTACACAACGACAACAACCAGGCACTCCTCCCTTGATGAGTTACTTTGCTCAAGAAAAAAAAAAGAAATAACCATCAGGGTTGATATGTTATATCGCCTTAACTACATAGTTATCGTGGCCAGTCAGTCGAATCGAAGTCGTAGCATAACTAGGATCTTGTCTGCAGAAGAATCTGCTACACAAGCTGCGAAACACCGTATCCGCCGAGAACATTTCCAGTGGAGCCAAAAAACTGTCTCGTTTATTCAGTTGTTAAGAATTCCATGCAGTGTGCGTACAATATTCCAGTAAACGAATGTGGGGTCTCCCGTTCGGCAGAATTAATGTTTCGCCTCCAGGAACGTGCAGCCATAGTACGTCTATTTATTGAAATTAATTTTTCTTCAAATGATCCTCGTTCACTCGCGGAGCGCGATTTTTATGTCTATTCCAATCCGATGACCGTAAAAGGGAGGAAAATATTTCGTGTCCGCCGACAAAACGCCTTTCACAGGCGCTGCTGCCAACGTTTGCACCACGCCTTCACACGCATGCGTACGCCGCCTTCCAACGCATTCTAAGTTCACGAAAGCATCGCCAGTGATGCTGAACCAGTTATTTAGAGCAGATTCTTTAGATGTCCTATGCCGAAGGTATCGATCAAATTGAGCTTACGTGCCTGCTGCAATATGCGGGACAAGCGCTGTAATCTCGGCTGGCGTGTTTCCAATCCGCACAGGCTGTCAATATTGGGCTGCCGAGCCACACGGCCGAAACAGCTCGTTGCATTTCGAGCTGAACAATATTCTCCGCCTGATAACACTAGCCGCGGCTGTGTTCCATACATATAAAGCACGAGAGAACAAATGCAGAACTTTTTTAATCTAAGCAACATTTTGGAGCTGCTTGTCCAGGCAGGCTCTAAAGCGGCAACCCACATTCGAGAAGGAGAAATCGGGCAAAGCTGCTGCCGTTTCCTCGAGATCAGTCCCATGTATTGTCGGTACAGTTAAAGAAATTATAAAACACACGTTTTAGTCATGTTTTATGCCCTTAAGTACTCTGAAACACATCTACATCATTGATTACAAACAAACTGGAGTCGTTAGCGAGCCTTGTGAGTCATAGCGTCTTGAACAAGTCCAGCTCCCTAGGACAGCTCTAGCAGTGAGGCAAATGGGGGATATTGTAAGATAGAGTACGCAAATGCGGATGGATTGTAAGATAGAGTGATCTACTGTTCCAGTACGTAATATAAAGTTGAGTTTAATGTTTTTCTTGACCTCACACTAAATAACTAAAAAGCCATAACAACCAATGTGCCACGTTGTTGAAGATAATGGTGAGGCTGAGTGGAATATTGCTAGATACTCTTAACCTACTGACATAATTGGCCTAAGCTTCCGGGCTGAACCAAAAGTTCGCTTCTGAAGTTTGTCTTGAGCTTACAACGAGTAATTTAATCTTCTACAGAAAAATAATAGGGTGCGTTTTTAAATTATATGCAACACGAAAACCTATAGTTGCCGAGGGACGATCTGTGGATGAATATATAGTGTGTCGTGTATTGTTAAGCAATATGCGAAAGAAAAATATACATTCAAAAAAGCTTTGCCAGATTTTGTGGAACAATTAATGGCGTGTTATTTTTCTTTGAATGCACGACAGTTGGGGAGAAATTACGGGTGCAGTATTTTGCTTTTACCCCTTTCAGAAACTTCGCTCTTCTAATATCATCTGGTTCTCCCTAACTTGTAACCCCGGTAGAATCGATCGGCTTACGTAAACCCGTCCTCCGACGTTGTCCACGTGGACACAGACCTCTTAGAAGCGCCGATGAAGATGATCGCAAGCGCTTATACCGCCAACCGGCTGCCTGTATCACCTGAAGCGACCCAGCGTTCGTAAGCAAGGCGGTGAACCTACCTTCCGTGGAGTGTTCGTAAGCGCTACACGCGCCGCATCGGACTGCGAAACTTGGCTGAGGGGCTCGAAGAAGCACGCTCTCTCTATATATTTGTTCAACGCGCTAACAGACCACGCTCAAGCGGAATGTCCGGCTTCTTCAAAGGCGCCCAAACAAATTATATTAGGGCGAGTTAGAAGGTGACGACGATCAAGGCTCTCGTAAAGGAAACTGCATGATACAGGCAAGAAAAGAAGAGAAGCAGCAGCAGCTCGTGCTTCCTGTATGTTGTACCTTTCTATATGGTAACGCAGCCAATAGGACCGGCAAGACCACGGAGGCATAAAAACTGCACCGCCAGCATAGAGAGACTCAGAGCCCTTTTGAAGTATTTGTCTAATTTTCTCTCCTTTCTTTGCCCATTCCATAGACAGACTTTAGCCAGTCTAGCATACTCTCTGAGCCATATTACTGAAATGTTCGCGTGAGCTTCTTTCGCTGCTGCCGCTACCGCAAATGTTGCCTGCACTAAGTATCCTCAGGTGCAAGACACAGAAATGTGTCACCACCTGCACCTAAATGTTAGCGTTAGGACAAATATTTTCTTAGGGCGGAAATCTCTTCTCTCTCGGCGCCAGGCACTGCGAGGATTTCCCAAGTACCAGAACAAAACAAGAAAAAAAAAAACAGAAAAAAAAAACGAGCACGCGTTGCACCACGGTCGGTGCCTTGACATTCACTTCGGCTCCCCGATCATCGATAATATAACAATGCTATTCCAATTCTACTGTGCACTGGTATATTTCTTCTTTCGTCACTATAACTCCACTGATAAAATACCGCCCTGCCGGCGGTGCCTGCCCGTCGGCGTAGAAGACAATGATCATCGAACGGAAACGAGGAAAAAGAATGGTTTCGTTGCTCCCGCACTGCAGAGGCCAGCGAAACTAGTGCACCGATATCTGCCACACGGTTCTCCAGGGACACTGTCTCGCCATCGTAACAGTAGCATCTGTGTCTATTTAAGCTTTAATCATCTACAAGATGTACGGCCCGCCTGTCTTAGAAACAAGCATTACACGGCGCCTCCTCACTAAGACAACGGTGCGACTGAGCCTATACTACAAGCAAGAACGTCGATCCTGCGACACAAACGAGCAAGGAAAAAAGAATTGGAATGCGACAGCGCTGCAGATTATACATCGGCTCCAAATAATGTCACGTGTTCCCGGCGGCTCTTGCGTGCGTGTGTGCGGGCGTGCTTACTGTAGCAGGCAGAAAGAGCACGTCGTCCCCCACTACGAGCGGCCATTCCGAGCAGGAACGGCGAACGAGCGATATGGGCATTCTCAGGAACCTCGGTTCCGCATCGGCACGCGTCCGTGTAACGACGTCGCAGAAACGGAGCGCGTACAGGAGGGCCTGCGAGTCGCTTGCGCAGTCCGCGCACATTTCGGCAGCAGCCGCCGCCATTGTCGCCACAGTAATGGCCCCCATAGCCCGAGCCGCCTGCACGCAGCAACTCAGCCATCCTCGCCCCCTTAACCATGGTTTTCCTTATCTCCCGCCGTATAATGTGGAAGCTCGATGGGCACGGCTCTTGTCTCCGCCCCCAGTGTGCTGGGACGATTTCGAAGTCTTCCCTCTCCGAGCGCGTTTCCAGCCATATTAGGTGCAGCTATATAGCGAAGTAGTCCTTAGTATGCTTGGATATACGACCCCATGTCGAATTGTTATTCATTAGGAAGGGGATAACTCGAATTCGGCAATCGACTTGGAACGAATGAATGCTCGGAAAGGGGTGCGCGCTGCGAACATTGACTTAATCGTGGCCATTCTTTGTTAGCAACCCAGACGCGCAGAATAAGGGAGAGAACTAGGTGGCCACAAGCTATGGCTTGCAGGGTTTGTGCAGTGTGGAAATAAAGCGCAGAACACTGCACCTCAATAAGCACCATATTCATCCAGCTTATTTTCTGAAGAACAGCGCGACTTGGACAAGGACGGAAGACAACACGGACAGGCGCTGACTTGCAACTGATGTTTATTGCTCGGAACGTGGTAATATATATATCAGGCTCCAAACAACAAAAGAAAACACAGAAGCGATACACATTCGATTATACACTTGAAAACACGTGTGATGCCACCACGTCACTTCCCTGTAGCTAGATATCTAAGTTCCTTTGCTAGATATCTAAGTTCCGTGTTGTCTTCCTTCCGTCCTTGTCCAAGTTTGCGCTGTTCTTCAGAAAATGTCATACCAACGCGCCCAAGCATCAGTCCTAACATCCAGCGGAGATATTTTTTTTTTTTTTTGAAATCAGGATAGAAAGTTCGTTTGATTTATTGGCACCAATTTTTTTTAGTTTGTTCTGCATCGGTTACGTTGTACGTATGTATTAGAACAGTACCGTTTACACACTGCGGACAATTAAAGCAATGCTTTCCTCGAGCTAGATCGGATAAGGAATTTGAAATGATCGTTAAGGTACATTTCCAACGAGAACAACAGTCTGCTACATTACAGAAGGTGGTTTGATAGAGTACCGCATATGACATGTGCAGATCGTGGACTTAAATTTTATCGAGGTCATGCGCTTCTATTTTGTTCCCCTGTGTCCTGAACTGCTTCGTATCTAAACCGATTCCGCCATTAAGGCTTATAAACTGTGGATTGCTGAATCCGTTATGAGAACAAGGCTTTGTGATTTAAGCTAAGCTAAAGAGTATTCTTAATTCTTGTACTCTTATAGTCAATTGAACTGACAAACGCAGTATAGCATTCCTCACAAAGATTTGCAGTACGCAAACAGTCACAATAAAGAGTACATGCACTGTAAAAAATATTTGTTGAAGAATACAGAAATTTTCTGGCAGCTGTCCTGCCAGAAATTTTCTGTTCTGCTATGTTTTCTGTTCTTAGTTTTTTTCTTGTCATTTTACAATTTTATCTGTTTACAACTGATTGAATTTTTTTGTAAACTGGCAAACATTTTTTGGCGTTTTTTTTCCTGTTTTTATTTTTCTGTCGCAGTTAAAAGTACGATTCAAATATATTATTCTTTTTTTTACTCGTCTTTCATTTCACGTTTTCTGCCTGTAACAACAAAATTGCGTTTAGCGCCAATTCCTTTTTAAACACAATTTCTAAGGAGAAATCCTTGTCAAATCCATCTCACAAATGTCTCGTGGCGCTGGCAATACCCGATGGCACCCATAAAGTTGGCCGCGCAACAGTCGTGTTTAGAAAAAGTTTTATTAGACATTCACATGAGCGGCGCCAAATGACCAAAACAGGAAATGCACATGATTAACAGCAAAGGAAAGTGCACATAAAATACATCCTAACGAACAAATACATCACAAATCAGCATTCACATACAGAATAAAATTTGGCAGTTCGTGATGATGATGAAATATGCAATTTTGAATGGCAGTTACATGAAGGTATAGACAGTGTAGAATAATATGCCAAATAAAATAGATATAAACATATACAGCATTCTAGCCACCGAAAACAGGCACGTGAAAAATGCCTAAGAGATACCACTGTAGCAGGGAGCCAACCAACAACGGGCCTCAGTGTGTCGCCACTATTAATATTCTTTCGAATCGAAATTGTTACGCCCCCATTCATTGGACAGCGCCTTCGGGGTTGTCATAACATTTCGCTTTCCATTCTGTATTTGCCTACTATTCAAGTAAAAATGAGTTTGCGGTAGAGAGTAGAACAGACTACAAAAATATATCGAAATGTTTGCCTTCCAATTGAGGTTTCGGCTGGAATACAGCAAATTGCTGTTTTTTTTTTGTTTTTTTTCGTGAGCGCAATTCGGTAAATGAAGTAGAACATATATTCTCTGTACAGGGACAGAAATTATCTTTAAAAATACCTGTAATTTCACACACATTTTTTTACAGTGTGTGTGTTTTGTGCAGATTTTATTTGCATCAAGCCATCTAAAGAGCACATACTAACATTAAAGCTGCTAGAAAAAAAAAACGCTCGTGTAAATTTCCGTCTCTACAGAACATGTTGCCGTCTCTAACACATCCCTAATATTTTTCTTTCACACTCATAATTTTACCAGCTGCTCTCTAATATTAGTTCTTTTGATAAATCCGCGGAGCCATCCTCATCTCTTTCCTTTTCTGTCGAAAGGATTATTGGGGATCTTGCTGATATAAGGAAAAATCGCAGCTGCCTCATTTGCTCCCACAGTGCGGCTGATGTGGAGGCTTGCTTGGACTCCGACGTTCGTCGCTTGTCAGGGCTCTCCCGCAAATAACCCTTCACAGCTTTGCGTCACGGCTACCGTTTTCTCCTGACCGGTATAAGTGAGGTAAAGCTTTTTTCTTTTGAACTTTCGGCAATCCTACAGGAGACAAGAGAAAGGAAGGTTTTCGGAAAGAAAATTTGTTGCTGTTTTTTTTTTTGTTTTTTTTTTTTTGCCGTTTGTCGTTCTCTACGTTTCAGTATTTTCGTTCGTGTCGACGTGATGAATTACCCGATACGCTTTCAGACAGCGGACTCTTAAGGCGCTAAGGAAAATGGAGGCGCCTCTTCGCCATCATGCTGGCGTTCTGCTTCTAGCACATTCGAGTGTTGCGTCACTTAGGGCAAGGATCCGACGTCGTCAAAACTATCGTCTTCGGTTGTTTTAGTGTTTTATGAAAGCCTTGAACAGATTGCTCTGGACTAAACTAAAATACCTGCAATACAATGCGAAATACAGCGGCCGAAAAGCAAAGAGACTAATGCACAGAAATGCACCTGTCCGCAAGATTAAGCGAACCTCAAGTCGTGGTTTTAGCTAGAATCTGAAATGTTCACGGATATTCAAATGTGCGAAAAGTGTGAGAACTGTCCCGGGAAACGAGAGACAGTGAGAAACAAACGAGAAAAAAAAAGGAAGATATTTTCAGTAAGTTGAAGCAAGCAATGCAAGCTCTCTTTTCGTCCCTCACGTGCACTTGAAATAAACTAAAACAAAATGTTTCTAGAAGAGGAATCTTAAAATACCTTGTCGCTGTCGCTCTTTCCGTTCCTAATATATCGCAAAATTTCCCTTTAAAGTAATCTTGAGCAGTAAACGTGCTGGCTTACAAGTTCGCATATGAGCCACGGTATAAGTACACTGGGAGTCCACTGACTAAAATGATCCTCCCGTTCTTGCGAGTCCTTAAATGCACTGCCATCGCGAGAAATTCGCATCACATTGCACCTTACATCATAGAAGCTCTCCACATTCTGAAGCTAGGAGAAGACTGTGTAAGCACACCGTCGATAGCTCTAACGAAACGGGGGTTAGACTACATTACCCTGGTGCCGTTCAAGCAATTAGGTCATCCTACGCTAATTTCGACGTTTTAATGTTCAGGATTGCGGAATTCAGCTTTTAGCTCCTATTGGCCTTTTGTGGCCTTGGTTTTTTTTCATTCCTATTCTTTAAACGGCCATTTTGATTTTGTAGCTGAATTTATATTGCTTACAGATGCTTAAATACATGAAGTGGCAAGTGCAGGTGTTAATAAATGTATATAAGCAATAGTAAATAGTACGTATACCAGCATCATATTCGGAGTTAACATCAGCATAAACATTGAGAAGACGTAATACTTTTTCAAAGCTTGCATCCCCCACCCCCTTAATGTTTCTTTTTATTTTGTCTCAACAAACTTGAGTAAAAGGACGAATGAGAAGCAAGAGGTTGTGTTCCAACTGCACTGTTCCACCGGCTACTATAACTTCAAATACGCAAGGCAGGCACCTAGAAAGCAGCGGCTTCTGCCTTCCACCTTACGTACAAATCCCCCAGGATCTAGCTCCCAGACCGGCTGCCGTCCATCTCCATTAGGAGCAATCCTTCCATGACTGCCTAGTTACTTTTATTTTGTCTTGCCCGATGCCAGTATAGCCTCCGTGATAAAGGAAAAAAAAAAGAAATAACGAGATGCCACCGGAAACGGAAGGCGCTATCACCCGCTCCCGCCTCAGGCTAGGTTCCTGTTGTTTCTGGTCCCGGTCAAAACGGTGCTAGCCCACTTGCTTTCTTTCATATAACAAAAACTTTCTTCTGCTTCATTCTCGAACGACTGTTTATTTTATTTTTTCCGGCTGCTACCTTCTTTCACTCGCTGTTGTCTCCAAACTCAGCCACTGCACGTGTGTTCTCGGCATCTGGCGTCCCTGACATTTCGAAAAAAGGAAAGAAGCCGCAGAAAAGAGCGACTTTGATGGCGCCGACCGGCCTTGGGCTAGCAGTCGTAGTCAGGGCCATAAATTGGTCCCGTGATGACCATTCCTACTTGAAGTCGCTCTTTGTTTCGACGGTGCTTAGTATAGTCTGCTTTTACCCCGTACTTGCAATGGCGCATCTGTTAGAGGCTTCTACTTACCATGATCGCTGTTCGCTGTCTCTCGTTGAAATACATACATTCGTCCACTAAATCAGCAAGTGCAGTCTCTGCTTGCTGAGTCATTTAACTGGCTACTGTGAGCTCGAAAACGTTGAATTTATTCAAAGTGCCCACTGCTTGCCCTACATGCTCATCTCGCCCCAAGGCCAATCATCAAAATTGTTATTGCTTTGATATGAGAATAAAACAAAATTGGAGTGGGATGTTTTACGATATGTACCCTGATGAGAACAAAAACAAAAACAGCTGCCAACGATAGCATTCCATGCCGTTTCAACACATTTAGAGAGGCCTCGTACCAGTGATATACCGTAAAAAGAACCCCTCAGCTATTCAGGTAGTTCACTTCTTGACTGTTTTAAAATAGCGGTCCGCGCAAGTTCCACAAAGCCACGAGAACAAAACACACAATCAATAACGGGATGGGGGGCGCTGCATGCTCTCGTGATCTGTAGCATGAGTTTAGATTGCGAAAGCTCTAATCTGGAGAGTATTATCCCGAGCAAAATTTTGCCTTGCTTGTTGCAAGCAGTTGCGATTATCCTAAATGGCAGCCTTCTATTCTTTGGAAGTTGGCGCAATGCAAACAATAGAGCAACCAGCGACATCTTGCGCTTTACCTAAATGGAAGCCTTTTCCGGCATTAGAAGTTAGGACGATGCAAATGACCGAGTAACCAGCGACACCTTGCACACCACTGAACGGGTAGCCTTCTCAGAATAGCATAGGAAGTTGGGGCAATGCAATCAACACAACATTGCTAAAGCTATGCGAAGTCCTGTAGTGCGGCGCTGCTGCAGTAGAACAGACAGTCAATAAAAATAGAGATTTAGTTGGTGACAAATATGTGCCACACTGCCGTTAACTACGCAAAGTTAGGCGACTGAAGAGCAAACCCTGCGTAACGCCGCTCATTCACATGTATTATAATGTGAGCCAACCTTCCCTGTATTTTTGGAGCGTTAGCTCTACTGCTCCCATGTACAAACCTCGAGGTCAATGAATGGTTTAATTTTGACCTTGAAGTTGTTGTTGTTATTACGTCCTCAGATAATTGCACATACCCACGAGGAGCATTGGCCACACATGAATCCAGTAAAAATAGGAGTTTTGCTGTTAGATATCAGATTTAAAAAACTGCAATACGTATAAATGTGCAATACGATAGAAAACGAAATTGTTGTGGTTTAGCTATAGTTAACCCTAGTTGAATTGCGATAGCACCGACGGAAGCTTCTTTTGCCTGCTACGTTATTCCCCTAACAGGCCTTATGAGTGTAAGGTGCTACATTATTGGGGACACTTAAGCTCATCCTTTAAGAGTATGACGCGAGAGCGTAAGTTACCAGTCTTCTTCTTCTTCTGCTCCTTCTCCTCCTCCTCTGCTGTTAAAGCATGGCCTCCGCTGATACCACACGACGGCTTGAAACCTGGCGCGGTATTGCTGTCGCAATAAAAGGCCCTTTAAGTCTAACGCTGTGCCACAAACATCGTAATCTTTCATCGTCATGCCCAGGCACGAAAGCACTGTGCAATCGCCGCCGCCGATCGCGCCTCGTGTAAAACTGCAACACATTTTCGCGCTGTGCAGCAAATGTCGTCTTCATTTACCCTACGTAAATACGTCATACACATACTCCTGCTCTCTGAAGACTGAGACCGCAGTTGTGCAACACTGGCTGTCGAACCCATCGAACAACGAGCAGCCATACTGGTCCCTTGCCGAAAAGCTCATACCTAGTGCAGAAGCGAGCTAAGATCAAAGCGGCAGCAGCGACTGCGGTCGATGGCTAACGCTCGTCAAACATGGTTCAAGGATAGTTGAGTCCCTGCAATTTTTCTTCTGCTTTGTTTCGCAAATAGCATAACTCAACGCTTATTGAACATTGGTGTGGCATGTTGAACTCGTACTTGTGTACTTCTAAATATACAATTTCAGCTTAAAGTTCAGTGGTAACTTAATTGTCGCGCGCGAGAAAGACGGCGACGTGTACGACGTCTCATGCGTGGCGAAACAAGGGCGCGTGCCCGTGGCATCCGCCCTCTTTGGACCGCACGCCATCTGCAATTATTCCGACATCCTATAATAGTCTGCCAGTGTGAACTGAAGACCATTTCCGGAAGTGACGTCGTATCAGTGCATAGCTACAAACTCTTTTCGCGCCATTCTTGTGCAGCCTTTGTGAGTCAAATGAACGCCCCAGATCAGCAAGCGCGTACACACACCCACATCCGCCAATGCCGCTCTGCGCATGCGCGCCTCTCCCCTGGTTGAAAACCAACCACTAACCTAAGCTGCACATGCGAAGTTCTTGACCTCCGCGATCGGCGCAGCCGTAGCTGATTTCAAAGGCACTGTGTAGTTTGTTTGTTTGTTTTTTGTTTTGTTTTGTTTTTTAATATTCGTGACAGGCGTATGCCTGTTACGCCGATAGATGGCGGTAGGTGTCAAAAAAACACATCGTCATTTCGCTGGCACCAAGGGCATTTTCAACCAGTAGCAGACGAATTTTCAACCACTCCCAGAGGGCGCCACATTTTGTGAAAGAGTCGGATTCCGTCATCCTTCCTGTCTTCAACGAGTAAAGAGTAGGCTGGGCTGGGTGGTGCATCATGATAAAAAGAATGCCGCAGCTACAGAACAAAAGCAAACAACGAAAACGACAGAACGTGGCGCAAACTCTTAACTTTCTTTGGACGCCTAGAAAATCTATATGCCGCCGCAGCGTAGTTAGTAAAATAATAAATATCAGATTACAAAATATTCTCACTTTCATGTTCCTGTCCTTTCCAGTGGCTTATTCGGGCAGAACAAGCGCTCCCTAACGAGCCTCGTCGTGTGCCATGCATGCCGCCTTCTCCTCGAACCTCCGCTTTCCTGATTGAACCACTAATTAGTTAAACTCCGCCCGATCGCCAAACGTTCTATGGCCACTTCCGGTCTCCTATATCTCCCCGTGTTCTCAATGAACATCGCCGCCTGCGACCAAAAACCTCAGCTTACCAGTCGAATGAGCAATAGGGAACTCGAAAACTGATTACAATTTACGGTCTCTTTCTCTCTTACTAATCGCAACACTCTTTTCGCGCTGCCACTAAAGCCATGTTAAGTTGCTGAATTTTATGAAATGTATGTACTTTGCTCCAAAGCCTCAAAGCTGAGCCGAGCACGTCGCTTCGTGCATTTGGTTGGTATCCAGGCTCAATACAATCAGTTTTTTTTTTTTACATTCCATCGTTTATTGTTATCAAACCAATCGAGCAGTTATTTATATTTTGTCGACATAAACATATCTGTTTTTAACTCTCAGCTCTTAAAGGCCTTGACTGACTTTTATTTATTTATTTATTTATTTATTTATTTATTTATTTATTTATTTATTTATTTATTTATTTATTTATTTATTTATTTATTTATTTATTTATTTATTTACCAATACTGCAGGCAGCAGCGCTGCCCAAGCAGGAGAGGGGTTACATGCTCTGCAATAACAGTTCAGCAAACGTATTTTCATTGGTGCATTCAACAATAAATTCAGGCAAACGGTTCCACTGATGTGTTGTGAGGGGAAAGTATGAATTCTGGTAAAGTTTGGTCCCGGCGAAGTATGGGCTTACTACTTTGGAGTGGTTCAGTCTACTATATCTCTGGGGTGCAGCAAAAATATAGGTATCACGTGACAAACCAGACTTGTTGTTATACAGCATGTGAAAGAATTTCAGCCTAGAGACCTGACGGCGTACTTTAAGGGGTTCTAGAAACAGACTCAGCGCGTTAGAGACCGAAGATGTTGAACGGTAATCATAAAAAATAAATCTGGCTGAAAGACGCTGGATGCGCTCTAGTTTGATAATATCCTTATTATAGCACGGGTTCCAAACTACCGAGTCATACTCGAGAACTAGAGAGCGGTATGCTTCAATTTTGACGCCCAGAGTAGCGCCTTTTAATTTTCCGCGAAGAAAACAAAGCTTATTAAATGCCTTCGTGGTAATGTTGTCAATGTGGGTGTCCCATTTGAGGCTGTCTGTAATCGTTAACCCTAGATATGTAACAGCTGAAACAGAAATAATAAACTGGTCCTGTATGTGATAGTTGTAACCAAGGGGCTTCTTCTTTCTTGTTATTGACATACAGTTTTTGCAAAATTAATCTTCATACCACTTTTCTCACACCAGGCTTTCATTGAACACAGTTTGTTGTGAAGCACTGTCTATAACACTGTACAAGACGGCAAACAATTTCACGCTTACACTTTCATCGACGTTTTCAGCAACGCTATTGATATAAATTAAAAATAACAAAAGACCTAGCACAAATCCCTGAGGAACTCCTTAACTTAACTCTTATTAAATCAATGGGAGAAGGAATACCAATTTTCGTATCTCTGACGAATATGAGTAACCTAGGGCAGTACGGAAGTAAACGATCGCCAGAGATGTAACTCTATCAAAGATACGCGCTGACCTGAATGCAATTATGGGCCATGAGAACAAATTTTGCATATGTAATGGCTACATTTACGTTTTAAGGCGAGTCGCCGAGTACGACTCTCGGTTAATTTCTATCGTCTGGGATTATTTGTTACGCTTCGAAATTTAAGTAGAGTTTGTGCACACTGAGGTGCAGAACCCGTAACCACAATAGAAACTACATGAAATAAAGACCGAAATCCATAGCAGCGTAATAAAACAGGAACCCTTCAATTGAATCATAGCCAGCGTGGTTTGGGAAACGTGGGTATGTGGTGTAAGTATGTAGCAACCGCTCAGAAGACGAAAAGACATAGACACAAAAGATAGGCTTGCAAAACATAGGCTTGCTACCATATCAAGTTTTGTTTTCATTAATGGAAGCGATGTTCAGCTCCTGGTCATGTCTCGAACATGATTATAGTGCATCTGTGAGTATTGAAGAGGATTTGTTTTATTAGGCAGACCTAGACCCCGTAGAAAGATAAGTAATTTCTTGTTTCCACATATTAATTTAAGGTACGCTGACACAATTATCCTCAGTTCGCAGTTTGCACCATTTCTCGCGTCAATTTGGCATTTGCTCCTAAAAATCACTTCACGTTTTTGAAAATCAACGCTGACGAGCGCTCTTAGATGTATGACAGGGGCAGCTTAAATGCCCTTCCCCAATATAGCCATGCTCTCTTGCCATTCCATTTCAACCCTTCACTGTCGGTTCCATGGACATTTTGATTTGACCCGAGCTAGTTTGCTCTCCCTCCCTGAAATCATTCGCCTGCGTAGCGCACTAAACGGGGGCAGAATGCGCTATGTTTACATTACCTCTATTTCAGATTTTTCCTATGCGCGAAATCCTACGCTCATAACGTACGAGTGCAACTTTCCTTCGGCCTTTTTTGTATTCAAAAAGGAAAGACCTCCTTTAGTCTTGTCGAGCTCTTGCTAGAACAAAGAAGCAAAATAGTGAGGACGGTTACTTGCCACCTGGACATCAGAAGCTAGTCGTGAAATGCACAGAAGGGGTATTCTGTAAAGTGTTTCACCTGTGGTCAATCTTCACTGGTAAAACATGGAGGCATTGAAGCTTAGGAGACCACGACTATAAAGTCGACGGGCACCTGAAATGCCACTGTCGTAAATATAGTGCGTGCCACCCTGAGAACCTTTCTTCCAAAGGGGAATTTTCAATTGTTCGAGAAATTGTAATAGCAGTACAGATGGCATAAGCCAGAGATGACTGCGTCAGTACCCATGAGCACTACTTTCGAAAAAAAAGAATGAATAACCTTTTTTTCAGGAGGTGCTCGACAGAAAAAACGAAAATGAACATTCATTTGGCTTTGTTTCATGATTTTTCAACGTAGCAATACAACTCAGCTTCTGCGTCGTCCAACATCCAGACAAGAAACATTGCAAATATACGCAAGGAATCTCCAAGAGTCTATATTTCCGGAGCCTCTCCACTACAGCTTCCTTCTTAGCCTAAGTCACTTTCGGACATTAAGCTCTATAAACCATCCCATTGTTTCTTCTTTTTTTGAGCGTTCTTACATTGCCTACATTTATTAGACCGAGTGGTCAACTTTAATTACGCTGAAAACAGCCAATAGAAGCACAGTACAACGCATCGCAAAGCAAGCGTACATAGACAGATAAATTAGAGGCCGATAATTCACTCTGGTACGAAATCAACATCAGTCTCTCAAGGCTGAGCACCAAGAAGGCGAGCAGCGCTAAACATAACAGGCTTCTTGCTAAGCAGACCGCAACAGATAACTCAGGGTGCACAAAGTATTCATATTCCCGCCAAAGTTGAAGAAAAGGTCCGGAATGAAGCTTATGCCCTTCAGGAGAAAGCATAGCATCTCTTAACAAGTGTAAACAGACGAAACTCATGATCGAATACCTTTGCGTTGACACGCATGGCCAGATAGTTTTGAAACGCTTCTGTAGCGATCATGCAGGTGCTTTCGTTTTATTTTGGGTAGCGAATGAATTAAACCTCCACGCTGGGCCCACTACTGAACTCACTACAATCACGGAAGAGCTCTGTTTTCGAGAGAGCAGGAGTCATATAATAATCAATCACTGATTCGCCCTCGAAATGAACCGAACGACGAAGGCACAGCAAATCAATAATTGTTCCGAAAAATGCCATGATTTATTTCTGAGCCAGTTGTCACACTGTGTTTTCTGCTTGTGTACATATTAGGAGTCTGTTAACGATAAGGCTGTAATTCCAGTGTAGCCATACCCAATATCAACACTGTTTCCTCGCTATCAATCGGCGACCGGCGGCTCACTCTGTACGAATATACTCTCAGCCGGCTAATAGATATGGCTTCATAAACAGCACACGTTCACCGTATCTTTAAGCATCACTTTTCATATGCTCAGCGCTGGCTCAGCGCCGTGCTTAGGCGTACGGCTACAGTGGAATAAATGGCAGCCCTCGGAAGCCATGCAATGCTTATCAATAAAGTGTTTTATAAACATTCTCACCAGCGCTCACGCTGCAGCGAAGTGCACAGTACAGCTCTGCATGTTTCAATAGACATCTTTATGAGTATGATGACAGTCGAAATGAAATCCACAACTTATCTATTAAATACATTGATATTTTCTTTCTTTATCCTGGAAGTCGGTTCTATTAAAGCGATAGCGGCAAAGACCTCGTTTCACAGAAGGTCCGGCGTCAGCGTTTTGGCCAAAACATTCCTGAGCATTCCTCTAGAGACGGCGGTATGATATTCCATGACGTTGGCAGGCGCTGCCAACTTTGATGGGAAGGTGAGATAGGAGTCAACTCATGAGAACACTGGATCTTGAGTCATACACGCCCACCCCCAGGCCACACAGGCACACTCGAAGAGCTCGGTTATAGAGGGACTCTCTATCTCATTCTGGTGCTTTTGCACATATAAACGTGATAGCTTACTACCGTGTGTTGATATGAGTATGTGTCAGATAACGAAGACAGACATTCTTAGAGGATCCGTAGTTAAGCGGATGGCAACATACATTTAGAGACAAAAGTTTGTGCGATGCGGATTTGTGAAAAAAACATTTATTTGTTCTTTGCCTTGCTAGTTTTTTCTGTGATATTTTTCTTTCCTGAATGGGGCGTGCATGTCCTCCCGTGGCCATGACTATACACATTTCACTCGCTATGTGTGCCCAGTCACACAGAAATAAATATTTTTCCACGAACTCGCGTCCCTCAAATTTTTTGTCCCTGCACTGTATTTGCACCCGCGGCAGGATCCACAAGGGACGCCGGAGACTGAACTCATTAATGCGTTGCGCCATACCCTTAAAAACAAAGTGCAAGTGTCCCTCATGCATACTTTTTTTGTGTCACCGTGAAGAATAAGTGTGATAGGAGCCAAGTAATCCTGAACAATCTTGTCCATCACATTGTATTTGTTTTTGTTTTTTCCGTTATGGACTCCATTTATGGGCTAGTCTAACTTGCAGCCCTAAGCCTAACGTCCTTTCCTGTCGTCGCTATCGTTATCGTCAAAACGCACAGTGCATGACAACAGCGCTCATGGTCGTCCTTGTCCGTTACCCTCTTTCGGGGCCTTTGATCCTGGACGAGCTCCAAGAAATACTTCTCCGCCCTCAATCTCCAACGCTTTCGGGGGAAGGCTGCTTCGCTAGGTCAGAGACCACTCCTGCTGGTCCCCATCAACGACGGTCGGCGGGCCAGATGACAAAAACTAACGGGAAAAGGGCACAACGCATACACACACATAGCTCTTGTCGTCCTCGTCCTATGCCACGGCGTGCATAATTGATTCAAGGCAGACTCGCCCACACACATCCTCAGTAAGACGCTGCCCCTACGCTGCCCTGTCGCCGCTGTAGACACAAGGGGCCTCCCCGGCCGCGGGACAATATATATCTCCACAGGGCCGCTCCTTAATGGGCCTTGCTCGGCCCCAAGACACGAGGAGAGACGCGTCCAGTATAGAACGCACGTCACGCAGCGTCCGAACGGCTCACTTTGTGCCCGCAGTTCCTGCGCTAAGGACGGCGAGGGCGCAGAGGGCATGAAAGAGGAATAAGTAACTAAGTCAAGAGAAGAAAGACGCGCGTTATGTTCATACCGTAGGCGAACGTCCGACTGCTGTGATGCCTTGCGGATATGCGGAGGCTCTAGCTAATAATTCATTAAGATCAAAGTGTTAGAGTGCGCATTCTACGAGACAGCCGCCGGTGTCGAGATAAATGCGAATTGAATGAACAGGTCTAGCAGTGAATCATATTCCGCCTTGACGTAACAGGTCACATGATGGTAGGTGGGGTGACGTCACATCAAAAGTTCAGCAGACATGTGCTAAAAAAATGTTTTAATTGCGTATAATGATGACACCTGATTAACTATAGTTGACAGTGGAGATTAAACCATCGTCGTTCTATCGCGAAGCGAACACACTGCGACCACGCCATGAAAGAACATGCGTTAAGCAGAGGCAAAGTACCGGCTGTCGCGAGAATGATCGGTCTGCAGCGGTTTGCCTGCATTTGGCACTGCGCCGACTGCGTGAGAGTAAAAGGTGCCGATGAATGACGTGGAAAGTTAACGTGTAAAGTCAGCAACTTCTCGACTAAAATACCAGAGGGTGTGGGTAAAGTGACGTTAGGAGCGGCCCAATTGAAGGAATGCGGCAGAGGCCTTTATTCTGCAGTGTGCTTGGTTCGAATGATGATGATGATGATGATGATGATGATGATGATGATGATGATTTTGACGCAGAGGAGGACGACAACTACGAAACAGACGTTAGTTATAGTGAACGGGTTTCACGCAAAAAGATGCTCGCACGCTATCGCACTCGCATTTATATAAGATTTTTAAATGCATCCTCAAGATATTTCGCTCTTTTGATAACTACATGCAGCGAGAAGCCATTATTTTGCTAAGCGAAATGCTGCCAGATATAGGCAATCACATGTACCACCTTCCACTGATTCCGCGTTTCTCCGTCATATTCAGGTTACCGTCGCGACATTGCGCTAAAACGTTAGCTATTTCTATTCGTTGCCGAAGACATGCAGTACAGTTCCACGACGATGTTTTGTTTGAATGGCCCCATCGGTGCCATCAACTTGATTTTGTATGAAAACATATTTGCCCCCTTGATTAAAGAAGTTGTGGGCATGTGCCACGTCTTTGGTCTCTCCATTTCGCCCTCTTGCAACAATGTTGTAGCAGCATGCTAATTGCCGTGACGTGATAAAGTGAAGGACAGAATTATACAGCACGCGTCAGCGCTGCCACCGATAGCTCTGTATGCGTGGTATCGAGTCGGCAGCTCAAAACCAAGCATGCTTGTAAAGGTGTGTTCCAACCGCCATGCTCTCGACTGCAGCAATGAAAAGAGGCTGCAGCGACGCGCGTGGAGAGCCGACACCACCGAGATCTTGACAAGGCCTGCGCACCCCAGCAGCCTACGTCACGACAGGCGGATGGCGATAAAGTACCAGCAAATGAAGGTGCGAGCGCGAATCTGAGTCTAGCCACATGATGTCATCTCGCCCCTTTACCCAAGCCTGTACGCGCAGATTCAGTGGCTGACACCTTATCGCTCATTCGCTTGTCGTGACGTTCGCTGATGGGAGAGAAGGTGATGCAAAGGCCTTGTTAGAATCTCGGTGGTGACGGGAGAGCACTGGTCGTGCACCGAAGATAAGAAGACAGTACCGCACGTGTGCCCCGGAACTGTCCGTCCGCAGGGGCATCACACCATCCCTGTCGAAGAATGACATGATTTATGAGCAATAGAATGGCTGTATGAGGCAGAGGGTGAAAAATGTATCTATGTGCAAAATGTCGCTGATGCGAAGTAATTAGTTATTAATTAGAGGAAAACGTCGAACACTGAAATATTCATGGACGTCGATATAGTGTGCAGACACCAGAGCAGCCATGGACGTCGAAACTGTGTGACAAACGTGCAAAAATTTACAAAGCTACTGCGTCAGGCCGCCTCATTTTGTTGCAACATCGTAAACCGTCATTCAGGAGTAAAAAAGTAACAAGAAAAAAAACAACCAAAAGAGATTAAAAATCCGAGGGCAAGAAAGAAGAGAAAATAGGATAAAAGAAAGAGGCCATCGAGCGAAAAAGCGACAAATGAGTGCCTCCAACAAATTTTTACGCCACAGACGATTCAAAACATGCAAAATAGAAATGCGCATCAGTGTAAAAAGTGAAAAAGTCCGTCTTGTTTTTTTCCCCTGCACGTAAAACAGCGCCTTTCAAATCGTGTATATAAACGTAAGCAAATGCGTCAGCCCTTGGCATTTATCCAAAAACAGACACCACCTGCCCTAGTCCAAACGTGGAAAAAGCGCAGCGCACACAGGACGCTTCCTTTGGACAGGTGGGCGCCTCGAGGATCAGACTTTCCTTCTGCGCACTAGCACAAAAAATATATATATAGAAGAGAGAGAAAGAGAGCGAATACCGCAGACGCGGCAGCGATTTTTCGCCGAAGCCCTGCGCCTCCAATCCGGTGGCCGCAACACTGTAGCGGCCCATTCTCTTCTCCCACCGGCAGAAAAGCCCCGCATGGGCGGAGGCACTGTCAGCTCCGACATTTTGATCGTGAGTTTGGCTTTCGACAGACGGGCGAGCTTATTTATGGGGGCCGCTGTCCGTCGCCGCCCCAGGCAGCAACAGCAGCGCCGCCATTGTTGTGCGTGTGAGAACACTGCATCGTCGTGTCAGCGGTGGCGAGCTCAGGCCCCGGCTGCTGAGCCGCTGCTGATGCGGCAGGTGCTGTGACTGCATCGCGAAAGAGAAAAACGCACTTCGCGAATGCTACTGTCACCGACGCCTCTCTCGAGAGAGGCAGGGAGTGTCGTTTGCAGGCGTTGCAGGCTCCGATGAGACTGCGACGTGTGATGCGCCGACATAAAGGATAGAACGGGAAAGTGATCGTGATGATCCCACGATTGCACCGCGAACACGCTGTGCTGATCAAGCTGGGGAAAAAAATTACGATGCAGTCCCGCCAGGCGTCAGCACAAAGCAAGCAGTAAAGCGACTCTCCCCTGACACCTGCTCTATTACTTCTGGTGGCGATGCAATTCATATGTGCTGAAGGATAATAACTTCGCCAAATATTGGGAATCAGCGACAATAACGCTGTTATTTCCTATATTTATTTATAGCACATAAGAACAGCAGCAGTGGTTTTATAAATATTGAAAAACCCAATGCGCCAGTGAAAAATGCTGCTGTAGATTCCTATTCAGCTGTGTTCTAAATGCTAGCCGGAACTTCTTCCATTAGAGTTCTTGGAATTGTGAGATCGCTTCGTATCCCTTGGGACGTTAACGAACAGGAGAAATGGAAAACATGTCATCGTTCACAAAGCGGTTAACCTAAGGTCACACAAAAAGATAGTATTATTTATGACTATCTATCTATAGACCGATTTCACTTTGTTACACGTGTTGTAAAGTTTTTGAGCACATTCTTTATAGCAATAAAATAAGGCACTTGAAAGGAAGCAATGTTTTCGCAAATGCGTGTTTTCTACCATTCAGCTGATTGAACTATTTCATGAGCTTGTAGATACTGCTGCAAGAACAATGCGTAGCGATACAATTTTTCTCGATTATCGCAAAACCTTCCATTCTATGTCACATGACCTATTAATACATAAAATGAGCACTCTGAATTTGGGTGCAAAAGGCATGAAGGTTATTGAAGATTACCTGAACGACAGAATACAGTGCGTAGTTATGGGAGGCAAGAATTGTATTTTTGTCCAAGTTACTGCGGAAGTACCGCAAGGCTCGGTGCTGGGGCCGTTACCTTTTTTAGTTTTACATCTGCGATATCGCTTCAAGCATTTCCTCACAAATGAGACTTTTTGCAAATGACTGCGTTGTTTAAAGATCCATTCGCGATCAACATGATATAGACGCACTCCGGCAGGAGCTAAACAGCGTGCCAAACTGGGAACTTAGCCTGAGAACTGATAAATGTTACCAGGTAACATTCACTAAATCTAACATCATTAATGAACCTACTTACAAACTGGGAGATTCCATATTCATAAAGGTAAAGAAGTTAAATATTTAGGTGTTCATCTAACTGCTGATCTGTACTTTTCCGGCCAGATTGTTATGACCGTTAAAGAAGCCAGGAAAATGATTAGTCTGCTTTAAGAAATCTTATAACTGGCCCTCAGATTTCTAAAACTACAGCATACAAGTCACTGGTAATGCCGCAATTTCAATATGCCACCGCATTGTGGGATCCCCACCAGCGGTACCTGATTGATAAGCTAGAAGGCATACAAAGCCGTGCTTCCAGGTTTATATCAAAGCAGTACTGCAGACATGCAAGCATAATTGAAAGTTAAAGAAACACATCGGACTAGAAACGCTACAACTAAGGCGCCAGAAGCACCGCCTGAAACTTCTGCGCGCAATAATGATGCGACAGGCGTTGACAAGCTTAAATACCTTAAAGCATCCCACTATGACTCAAACAGAAACAGTTTAAAAATACGTGAAATTTTCTGCGAAACTAACTACAAGCAGTTTTATTTTTATTTTTCCGCAGTATTTCTGAATGGAATAAGTTGTCGGTTGAAGTTGTCAGCGCTCTTCTGGATCTATTTTTAAGACTAATCAATGATTTGTGATTGCAATGTTCTTTCAAACCAATGACTGTAGGTAATGTACTTTATTTAGCTCCATCTTTTACTCTTGTCATTCCTCCTTTTTTGTGATTATATTCTCGAGCTAGTCACTACATGTTGTATCCACTCCCCTGCTATATTGCTTCGGCGCCGCAGGGTGCACTGCAAATAAGTTCTACAAGTAATACGAAGCTTGAAAGTTTTAAGCTTAAAACTATTACCAATGATGTAAAGGATGTGTTAGGCAGTGCTATGTTACCGTGTTTTTTTTTTTTTTGTTTTTTTTTTTTTTAGAATTAGAGCCAAGAAGGAGTTAAACGGCATCCCAAATAACTCAAGAAAAAACACAAACATAGATATTAGGAAAACGGCATCAATTCCATCGAAAAAGCAAAAAAGGCTGGCAATACTCACCTTCCTTTATTTTCAACCTGTTAGAGGCTGGGCTTCAAAAAAAAGTAGGAAATGGAAAGGCAAAAAAGCGAGGAGAAGAGCCGAGTAGCCGCCACCCCGTACTCCCACAAAGTACAAAATAAATAAAAAAATGTACCAGGAAGGTGTAATGCTTCAGCCATGCTTTTCTCCCCATTCAACCTGACAAGAATATGCTCAATGAATAAAAAATACGGGTGCCTTGTACCTACGAAATATGCGGACCAGTACACCAATAGCTGAAAGGGGTTGGCATATGAGGTACCCTTAACATGTTGAAATGTGAACAATGGTAAAAACAAAAATGAAAACAACAGCGTCCTAATGTTATAGAGCAAAGGAGCACTAGCTGAAAATAAGTTCGAGGAAATCTTACGGCCCAATGCAATTAGCATTGCCACACCTGCAAACATTTAAAAGCGAGAACTTTTGGCGAAGCCTCAGAACAAAATAGACAGGGAAGTTATAGACGCCTACTGCATTGCAATGGCCGGCGATTCGCGTTCCACTAAGCCATCAGTTTCATTACAAAAACAAGAATTGTGTTTCCTAGATTTTGCATAAACTCCTCTGTTTCTTCAGCTATCTGCAAACTCATTACATTGCAGTATTCATTAAATCAGACTAATGATTTTGCACCTTTTTCTCTGGCTGCTTCTGGGGAATGATAACGATTCGTCCCAGCATTGTTATAGTTTTCCAGTTTTACCATTATCATTCTTGGCCTTTGTACCCACTGTTGTATGTTTTACCTGCTCTTAAGAGTAAATTCGCTTTTCCATCGCCGTTCTTGGCATCGCGCTTTGTGCATGCTGATCTTTCTCGACTCTGCCCATTAACGTCGCTGTTTTAACCGTGTGAATAGAAACCTTTTGCCTTGCCTTCTTATTAATTTTGTTCGTTTAATGATTTATCACCGTTAGATCTTGTAATGAAATTGCCTGCTTTTGCTCTTCGTTGGCGCACGTTTTTGCAATTCAAATGTGCGGAACGGTTTCTCCATTTCGGTCTCATTGACTGCCTTCGTGTCACGTAACCCAGCATTGTACGCTTATAATGTTCTGAGTTCTTTGAATAAAAAAAGAAACAATTAGTCGTTGGTAGTCGTCCTGCGTTAAGTGCTTCCTTTTCCTGTGTCTGTTATGCGCAACTCCGTAATGTTCAGATATGACGCGCTGTATATTACCCTTCATGAGAACTTTCTTCTCTTTAACAACCCCCCCCCCCCCCCCCCACCTTTCCTCCCGCATCCGCTATGATGACCGAAGAGCTGTGGGTTCCTAATAGATGAATATAGTTGCATTCGCATGTTTTTCGGCGTTTCGGCTCGAAAACGACCACAAACAAACCTTAAGCTGCCAAGGTCAGTTCATGCACCTGCCCGCGTCATAACTGTCTCACTCAATGAATTCCTTCAACAAGGAAGATGACAGGGAGATAGGCAATATCCGCATTTACAAAATATTCAGAGATATTCAGGAATTCAGGGAAATATAGGGTGCATAAGGAGCAGCAACGAGCCAAACTAAGATTCCACAGATTAGAAAAAAACAATACGCATTTTTTTGTGTGTGTGTGTGTGTGTGTTAGAAACACGTTGTGACGCTTTTCGATGTACTGCGATTTTTCAAAAATCAGGTACAGCATACCTGGTTCGCTTCTCAGCTAGTTGTTCTGGCTATTTGCGCATATTGAACACTACGAAACCCTAGAACGTAAGGGGAACAGTCGACGTCGAGCTCATTGCGGCTAAACTCCCAGGACATACGAGTTAGAACACATCACGGACGCTGCCGCCGCTTTTCAATGTAGGCGAAAAGCAAGCCATCCATGTGTTGTGTGATGTCGGTGCACCCTAAGCCGTCCAAAGTTTGGGAGTCCTCCACTACGGCATCTATCATAGAGTGAGTCGCTTTGGAATATTAAGCCCCAATAAATCAAAACGAACTTATTACCGTGTTCGTTAAGTGGGGTTCTGGTGATGAGCCTTAAGCTGCAGGCTCAAAAACTGGCAGCGGAAGCCACTTTTCTTCGGATGAAAAACACGGATACTGCGCTGGGATGTGTACTGTAATATCGTTTTGCAGTAAACCACAGGCAATTATAACGAGCAAAACTACATTGACCGCACGTTGTTCCTCACGAGCAGCAGACTCTGGCATGTAAATAACCCATTAATTACGCTAATTAAGACCTCCCTCTAATGGCACGGAACGCAGGGTCTCACTGAGCTGTCGACGGGACGCATGAATGCTCTGCACCGAAACAGTCCCGCGTGCGGCCTTATCTCGCCACGCGGTTCACTTCCTGCAACAAACTGCGTGTGCGAATTCGTTGCGGCGTTATGGCGATAGGTACGCAGTCGCTGGCAATAATAAATCCTAGTTCCGCGCACCAGCTGGGCTTGTGCTGGAATGCACAACGCGCGTCCGCATGCAAGCAGGCGCAATCAAGGTCATTCTGGGACCTTGTCACAGACGCGTCCTAGACCGGCGTGGCGGGGAAAGCGTTCGGCTGTTTATGGCACTGGAGAAAGGAAGAGAGGCGAGGGGGGGTCCACATCAAGTCAGGTCAATTACATTTCAGTTGAAATTAGGAAGGAAAAATTAGTATGGGCAGGGCATGTAACGCGTAGGGAAAGAGTCAAGCAACGAAATGGATTACAAATACAGGAGGCATTGCAGGGGGCAGCAGGGGTGAGGTGGCCGGACGAGAGATTGGGAGGTTTGCAAGGTTATGATGGGGAGAGCTGACGCCCCAAAGAGTTAACTTAAGGAATATGGAAGAGCTAGCTGTTTGCCCTGCAATGAGCTTTGTTATGCTGACCCCGATTAGCGCTGTTCGAACACTACGGCCCTGCGGTCGCTTCTCTGATCTTCGAAGAAAAGGTGGCAGGGAAGAAAGTGACGAGACCTGAGAAGCAGACATTGAGGCTTCCAGCCCAGATTTTCTAGGCAACATCACTTTCATGTCCGCAATGCATATCTAACGAACAACGGGTAATGCAAGCTCCAGGTTAATTTAGGTGAAGATAATTAAAGAGCTCAGGGAACACGTGTTATACGTGAGCACATAATTAAGCATCTGGATAACTTGTTCTGGTCATCCAGTTATAAGACATTCGCAATTGTCCGTCACGATCGCGGCTTTCTCTCTGTGCCCATGGGCAGGCCAACAATATGTGTAAGAATTTTCTCCGCGTTGGTTTCAAGGCGAATTGACAAAAATAAGATGACAGTGATGATGATTTTGTAGTCTATTGTAGAAAGCCTGCTTTGGCCAAACAACTTCAAGGCACGAAAGGTTTTTCGTGCAAGAAAAGTTGGCGCAAGGCATATTTTTCGTGTATTTCACTCCAGAAGATGTGGAACACCAGGCCAGGGTAAAGCTTGTATGTATCATCGATATGTACCCAGCAGCTCCGGGGTTCGAGCCCCACCCCTCCTGCACGCGGTGTGCATGCTCAGAGCACAAGGCCCCCAGCGCCGTTAAATACGAAGAAGCGGCTTGAGCAGACCAGAAATAGCTATTACTGATATCGCATAGAATGCTTTTTCGGAGTGGCATGCACCCAGCGTTTCGCGAGTGTATCTGCTCTATGTACTTTCCTGCCGGGCACCATTTATTGGCGCCAAATTAATTCCAAACAGGAAGGGGTCTACAGAAGAACAACTCGAAGTTCTGCGCGAAATGCTTCACTGCACAGCAGCAAAGTAAGGATGCCATCTTGCCACATTTCCTTTGTTTCTCTATCCATCCTCATTTCGCCGTATAGTGACATCAAGTTATTATTTTTTTGCATTTTATCGAGGATGCACGTGTTCATCATATGGCACATGGAGTAGACTCCCGATCAATCTACAGATATCACATCACCAATTGGTAAGGCGACTGACGAGATTCCACGTGATATCGGTAGTGTTCTGGTATATAGTGACCGATAGTTATAGTTAGTGATATATAAAATGATAGTCCGCAAACCAATGTAACCCTTCCTACGTGTCTTAGTATCAAAATAAAGCATTCAAATTTACGTTCATGATGAAAATACTGGCCAGAACGATTAAAAAAAATAATGCTCGTGCTTCTTGATCGTGCTTAAGAATTACTATTTCCTTACTAAATCAACAAAACAGACAGCGCCTGCAAACTTGATTGGTGCTCCCGTGCGCTAATCGTGCAGCTAACAAGCGCTGCAAAAGTGTTATGGGGGCGTCTTACTTATTTGCATGTGCTCACAGTTATTTAACAGTTTTCCTTCTCTACTATTAACATATACTCTCCTGTCGTTTTATAACTTTAGAACCACTTCATAACTAATAACTTGTGAGAAATGTTTACATGTTTTTATTTACTGAAAATGAAAACGGCAACGCATCCCCAGTTGTGCTATGCAATGACATCAGCGTATCTTGTACCCTTAGCATCTTCGTTCTGTTTACCTAAAACATTCCAGTTCAGTGGTTCAACTCGTACTGACCGACTTTCTGACTCACACCTCCGGCCGATCAACATCAACCTTGCATAAATGAAAAGATTTCACTTGACTTGTAAGCAGCTTTCAAACTTTCGGCACACTAGTCCGTGATGATATCCCACGCGCTAATAGTTTGGTGATGCTTATATTATAGATACCTAACCAGCAGGCCCATCCGCGAGAGAAGCTAGTGCAACCATTTACAGAAAATGTGGTACACATCTGAGGGCACACCTGAGTTCCCTTATCGGACTATATTTATTTACCTTAGTTGCGACGTCCCAAGCTGAGTTGCGGGATCGAATGCTGGCCGCGGCGGCCGCTTTTCGATGAAGGCGAAACGAAAAGGCGTCTGTGCTGCGCAAATGTCAGTGCACGTTAAAGAAGAGAAAGTGCACGTTAAATTCGCTTTGGGACGTTAAATCCCATAAACCAAATCAAACCAAGAGGAGTCTGAGGAAGGTCAATACAAATGACCGTCCTAAAAGCGACTTCGTCGACCGACAAACTCATCTAAGTACGCATAAAAAGCACCAATTTTGGCTTCGGCTTTTGGCACTCAAGGCTCAGCATGCAAGTACACTTTTCAGCTTGCGTGCATCCTATGAACGACCAGAAAGGCACGCTGGTGATGACGACGCCTACTTACGCAGTGACCAGTATGGAGGGTGAAGGAATGTTCTTAACAAGACTCCCACGACGTTCTATTACATTTTAGTGGTGTAAAAGGCACACAAGAGAAAGACAGGCAACTCTTGGAAAAAGCAGTGCATGCCAAAAAGAGCCTGTAAACTTACATTATTAAAACTTCAAAGGTACGGCGTATGCCGGAAAAGGACAAGTTGTTACACCGGGAGTTCAAAGGCAAGCTCTGAACGTGCTACTTTTTCAGAATCGCGAAGTCGCACGCTTCACTTCGCCTCTGACTCTTGTTTGTACCCCACACAAGCCCGCTAATGGCACATACAAGCCGAGCGCATAGTCATCGTTAGCTTCCGCCTTGCTTTTCTTTGCGGATCGGGACGACACCGCCTCGCAATTAACCTTGGGCCTAATTTTTCCGCAAACATGAATACCAGCCGGCCCGCTCTCGGTTCACGCCAAGCGTACAAAATGAGTTGCGCCTGAACTTGCATAAGGGGGTCACTTCCGCGCAAGGTTTTTCCCTTTTCTTCCTCTTTCCTCCCAGAGTGCTTTTTCCGCTCGCGTTAGTCCTTGTTTTTTATTTTTTTTTTTTTTCGCATGGCGAGCGACCATAGTGACCCGGAGCACGCGCGCTGCATTAGAAGCGCGATCATCCCTTTCGCCTAGTCACCCTGACTGCGTAGTAAATTCATAGCGTTTTCGCTGTGTTCAGTACACTGTGGCGCGCGAATGTGTAGTCGATATGACACGGACAAAGAAATACAAAATGAAAGGATAGGAGGTTAACCATAACAAGGTCCCGGTTAGCTGCACTGCACTGGCAGAAGAGAAAAGAATGGGTTCAAAGAGAAACAATGGCCTTGGCTCGGCAATTAAAGAAAATGACAACTGCAGGTCTCAGTGAAACAAGATGGAAAAAAATGGTGGAATAAATCGAAGCATCAGGCGAGTGAAACAAAGAACCACTTTTAAGTCCCATAGGAAGGCGGCCAAAAAATTTCCGAGCACGATCGCCAGAGAATCCAGAGAAGGCTATGGGAGAGCCTTTGCTAGCGGTAAGTAATCACCCCTTCTGGGAAGCAAAATAACTACAAGCTGTGCATACACATGGCCTAGATCCGGCCTCATTATTCTACAAGGCGCATAAATGTATTGAGCTTGCGAAGGCCAGTTACACAACGCGGAAGCTGTGGGTGCTGTTTCTCCTCTGCTTTTTGGTAACCTCTGAACGTACAGGCTGCCACGAATTTTTGGACAGGAAATGGCCTAAGAACCCAGTTATTTTAGAGCCAGGCCTTATGTGTCAACGGTAAAGAAAAATTGCGGATTGATGCGAGGGACAATCTAAGGCTCTGTGGCCTGCTCCAGAGTGGAAAAGAGAGCAGATGTTTTCAGGTTCTGGGCTCGTTTAGAGGTAGAATCAAAGTCACCTTCTCCAATCTGAAGTAAGCAGTAACGGCAGATTACCATGTCTCTAAAACAACAATATTTACTGCTGACGACCTCGGTGCTGTATGATACTAAAAAAAAAGGCGCCTGCATGCTTCAGTAGTTGTTGCCGTGGGGACCAGAGAATGCGAACTGCCCGCCATTGTCCTCTTAATCACTTACTGGATTTGTCCCTAAGCATACAGAACTTTTCAATTACTCTCTGTTATTTAAAACATATTTAAAGCACAATAGATCGTTCATATTTTATTTCCAAGCATGTTTGAAGAAGCTTTTTTTTTCCGTATAATCGAACTTTAAAAGCGTAGCTTCATAGTATAACAATTGCCTACAAAACGGTACACTGAATATGCTTAAACGCCCTATGTATTTATTTTACGCCTCACAAAATTGTTGAGCTCCTACAAAAAATATTGCACGAGTTTTCTCCAGAACGGCGTAGCTAGTGAGCCGAACTTTATGCATTGTAATATTTGTTTAGATCAACAAGCCAGTTTGTCACAGTTAGGTGAATTACAAAGTCAAGTAGAACTCTTGTTTGGGCTTGTTGGTACATGTTGATTCAAAAATAACGCGGCCCGACGGACGAGGACAATGAAGGCCTGTCCTTTATGTGCCTTGTCCTCGTCCGTTGCGCCGTATTATTTTTGCACAAAGATTTTAAAGCTTGAAATCGTGAATTTGTCATTCGAAGTATGTGTCATAGAAATATTGCTTCCTGCTCTTTTTAAACCTAGACAAAAACGGGTATATTTTATCGTTCCACATGAGGACCGTCGATTGGACAGATTTTCTTGCCTAGCGTGATGTTTCTTTTCACAAAGAAATAAAAAAGCATACATTCAAGACAAAACATAAAATTGACACAAGAGCACCAGAAATGTTCTTAATTTTTTGTTGCACAGACAGTACAGGTACTATGCAGCCGCAAACGACCTTCATCAAGGCCGAAAGAAGCACGATACGAGATGCAGTTCTACACGAGGAACTCGTCTATATTTCAAGTCCTCTTTTCGGCCACCCTACGCATGAAAGCCCGAAATCGACTTCCATCTAGCCAGCAAGAGGCGCTCGTAAGCTGCCATTTTCGCATTCACGGATCTTTATCAGTTTCATTTAGTCTTATCTGTTTTTTTTTTTTGTTTGTTTTTTTTTTTTTTTTTTTTTTTTTTTTTTGCATTTCGAGATGAGCCTCCTCGAAGGAACAACACAGCGACAACCAAAGGCAATAAGCGCGCGCCCAACCGACCGGAATGAAATATGGTTCGGCCATCGATTCCGACACGCTTCCATGACATGGCGGAACCGTATCCCAATTTCTTGCTTCGCTAGCGCGTCAAGACTTCTATTTGCTGCGCCTGTAGGCTTGCTGCTTTGCAAGACACCTCGGCACTGCGGAGATGCGGCCTCCGGGAGATGGTGCCACTAATACTGCGGCCTCATTTTCTCGCCTTACTTTTTCCTTCCTTCTTCTTCTTTCTGACACTTCGTTCGAGAAAGCGCGTTTGTTGCGGGCAGGGGTAATATCATTAGCTGCGTGTATCGCCCGACGTGTATTCGCCGTAATTCGCGAAGGTGAGCGCGCATCCCGGAATGGTATTTCCAGTGGCGTCACCTAATTGGATTGCCTGCCCGGGCTTATCGCTTGTTCTTGGAATTTGTATCCGTCCTGCATCGCCAACGTTGTTTAACCTACTAACAGGAGTTAAGGTTGCTTAGTTATGAGCGCTTGTAAGCACAGTCGCTCTCCGGCAGCGTTGCTTTCACAGCAGATAATGTGCTTGGTTAGTTATTCTAGGGGCTGGCATTCTTTTCATGTCAACCGAGTGGAACGCGAGCCTATCTAATGAGGCGCTTTCAGCATTCTCTCGCCGCAGCGAATGGTACGGTATCTTTGTGTTTAAGTGATTCGCAAAGAGAACTCTGAACTTACTACGAATGAGGGACACGGTTTGTGTACAGAGCGAATGCTGTAACATGTGTTGTGGCAGGCTCATGAGGAATGTCGCAGAAAAAAAAAATTGAATAGCAGCAATATTTTCCCGTTCATTAGTTGGACTTGTGCTTTACATTTCAAGTTTTAGTTAAGAAACTAGTTTTATCAGAAGAGGAAGGTTGACCTTGCACACTAGCCAAACCAAATATATCAGTCCGGTGCATCAAACTCTAAAGCGAACGCTTAGAAACGGAGAAGCAACGATCTCTCTCTTTCTGTTTATTTTTATTTGCCTTTTGAATAAACCAACAAATACTTCAACGCGTTGTTTCTTTCTTTTCAAACTCTTTACTAAATACTGAAGCGTTAAGATGTTACGCACGACATCGATAAGACTTTTTAGAAGTTAACAACATGCTTGCTTTCAGCGCAGAAAACATTTCAAGCCTCTGGGGTCGAGAATACCAACTAATCTGGCATAACATGTTGAGTTAAAACAGCAGTAAACGTCGAACCACCATCGAGAGCGTTTCGCAGGCTCTGATAAGAAGGTCCCAACTTCTTGGATTTGTCCCGAAAGAACTGCCACTCTGTCTTTATTTTTGTCATAACTGCGTCTGGGAACTTGAATTCGCTCTAAAGTGCTTTTGGACGTGCGTGATAGTCGCAAGCGTAGTTTTTTGGTCCGCTGAGGCCCTCGCGCACCGCAACCACGCGAGGCTTGAACGGTCACTCACTTCAGTTTCACAGGCCCAACCTTTGCACAGACCACTTGCCTTACATAGGTTCAGTACAGGTTGTAGCTAACCATATCTCATACCTCATGCACTACTATTGCTTCCTCTCCATCAAAGCTCTTTTAAGTACCACATGAATCTTAGCACGCATACCCCATATACGAGTATACATCCAGTAAATTGTTTTTAGCTTTTAACTAATACTTCATAAACTTAACCCCTTTCCCTTTGATGTACATATAAAACCAACCACTTTCTTTTCATGCATGTATTGAACAGTCCCCAAAGATTGTACGTGTTATTGTTCTTTACGAATTGAAATTCCTCTCCACCGAAGATAAATTGAATTTTCAGTGGATCCTTGTGGCTTTTAGATGATTTCTATATATTTCATTTGCACTGGCTGGACTTCTGTTTTCGCTCGGATGCCTTTTAAAGCGGTACTCCTTGTCTCCATAGCGACGATATAGTAAGATGTAATATGCTGCGTAAGTTTGGTGCGCAGGAAACACTGCTGTACCCCTGCACGCGATAGCAGCCCGCGCCAAGGGAGGTCTTTATGGTTGCTCATCATTTACTCGCATTCGCCAGAATTCAGCCTTTTGGCTGGTGTTCGCTTTCACAGAGTTCTGCTCAGCTGACAAGTGCACCATATATACAAGCACCAGGAATCAAACCACTGTCCTTGCGATCTCCAGCCGTGCGCGCAAACCGCATCTCCTCGACGGGTACTATAAAAACAGATCGTAATTCCCCTTGTCTAGCCTGCGGATGATAGAAGCGATGACAATGACAATACAGTTTGTGATAATGATAATGTAGCGATGACAATAACTGTATATTTAGTTGATTATTAAGTTATTGATGATGATGAATATAGTAGCGATACCAATGACAATGCAGTGTCCTGTAAAGTGCCTTTCGCCATTTTCTCTCTAAAGCAGACTTAGGCACAGTCCTGTAATTTTATCTTTTCTATCTGTCTATCCGTAACAGAGTCTCACAATCAATTTTCTCCTCCTACATATCCCCGTCTTTCATTATTGGCTGATTTGATTATCGGCGTCAGTCATGCCAGCTGACTCTAGCTAGTTGACTTCAGTGACACGACGGCTCGGGGTGTGTTTAGTATAATGGCTCACATCGTAGAAGATTCCGCTTTAGCACGTAGACAAATATCGCCCCGACTCAAAATCTTCAGTCCTTGCTTCTAAGAATATACCCAGTATATTACCGCATTTCCTATCAATTTTATTGTTTTCAAAACAAGCGCGGAGAATTTTATGACAACAAAAACATGCATTGTACAGAGTGATCTTGAGTCTACAAACATCACCACTAAAAAGAGAGCAGGGTGCCATTCAGCACCCTGGGCAGTGAGACAGTGAACGTTAAACTCAGAGAAATGACACGCTTTCTCATTTGTATACGCGCACCAGAAATTTACCGGTGACAAGAAAGTCAAGTTTCTAGACTAAGGTATCTAATATTACTTGATGATACATCCGGGCTAATACATCCGTCAAGGCCATTGACAACTTCGTCCACCCCTGCGAAGACCTCGAATGGACAAGCTTCCTGCCATTGTCGTGATATAGAAGCCAATTTTGAAAGCCACAGACACACACCAGCAGCGCCAGCACGTTCTAGAGACTATCAGCTCCATTTTGTAGGAAACAACTGCTCGATTCTGACACCTCTAACTTAACATATTCGTTAAGAAGTGTATCAAGTTGGAGAGACAAGGGAACAACGACGTTGAGAACATAATAGCACGCGGAGAAGACGAAGACCTCACGTCAACCAAAACCACCACATCAGTAGCCAAAGGTACTGCATTTGCCGGATCAGCCAAAGTACGGTCAAATTTTTCAAACGATACATCTGATCACCAGAGGTTGTAACCGCACCGACAGCATAAGAAACAATTTTGATTTTCTTAGCTTCTTGAAAACCTGAAGGCACAGTCTTTGACTGAAGAAATAACGTGCGTTTCGTCAGTCTTGTCAAACATTATGTAACGTTATAGGCAATGGGGACGTTATGCCGTCACCAAATTAACGACAAATTTTCCCAGCACAACAATCATGACTACGCTACTGAGGCATTTCAAGGAACAAGCAATACGTCACGGGAAAGAAACACTACCCCGTCAAATACATCATGTTTTTTTTTTTCCTGTGATTAAATTTCTTTGTCACTTAAACACGAACAAGAGTTTGTTTTCCGTTCGTGCAGCAGGAAATCTATTTTACCCTGAGGACATCCCAAAAAACTTCCTCATTTGACCAAAAAAAAAAAAAAACACGCCTCTAAGTCTTTGTATATGTTTTCGTTCTTTGAAATCTGCAAAACAAAAAAGAGAAGGTAAAAGTAAATGTTTAACAGTCTATTGTAATAACATAAAACTACGGAAGCGAAAATTCCACCCCCTTTTAAACGCAAAAGTTTAAAGGCGTTCTAGCGGCATTATACCGAATATAGTGCGCCGCTTTCACGCACTGAAGGAAACTGGGTGATACGTCTTCTGTAGCTTTCTTTTTATTCGCCCTTGACAATGACTGAAAAAATTAAAAGAAAGCTCCATCCCCATCATTCAAGGATTGAAAACAAGTTCCGTGATGAACAAGACCTAGTGAAATTTGCGAAGAAACGGCCTAAGAATATGCGGCTTGTCTGTGTGCTGCCAAGCTCTGTCGTTGCTTTACCACAGATTTTGAGAAAAATGAAGCAGTTTCGCACGATTAACAAGACACAAAAGAAAAGCGGGGCGCGGCCCACGACCCGCGCGCTATTTATTTCACGTTAAAGCAAATGACTCCCCTAGGACTCTGTTAATAGTGCGCCATCATTCACGTCGCGAACGTCAGCTGTAAAAGCTCTTCGCGGCAGTCCGTGTCTGTCTGAGAAGCCCAGGGGACGAGGAGACGGTGTCGGCGGAATGACCTGGTCGTCTACAAGACCTCCGACACTATGCATGTCTGGATATAGTGCCGCCTAACCCATTCGCCAGTCCTGTACGTAGCGTGCTTGTTTCACTTCCGTGTATTTTTCATTTATTTCAAGCGTATACCTTGGGACACATTTACCACCCCTTCAGCAATTCACAACAGCAAGGTACACACCTTTAAGATTCCTAACAGAATAAGGGCACAGTCCAAAGGTGAGGCGTTTCGCGATGAAATGACCAAAGCGAAAATAATTAACGGTCATATTTATAAAGATGACTCAACTTTTCGAACATCAACTCGAATATCCTCATATTCGATTCGATGAGCGAACTAAACAGGGTATGTGAAAAACTACACTAAAGTGACCGAATATGATCAAAAGATTCAAAATTGTGTCTGGATGATACATTTGAAGTGCATGCTCAATGGGCCCGTCGTAGTTTTCTTGGGCTGCTGCTTCAAAAATGTCGCATGTAAGCTTTGTTACGCACTTATCGCTGAAAGCGCTGAATCGTGGCCCTTGTAATCTCATTTATACTCATTAGCATAAAGTCGTAGGCGACTAAGTTATGCAAAAAACCTCCCGACACATGTTGACAAGTGTACACAGACGCTTGTCTTGACAGTTTCTGTGCTCGTCCTCGTCTTTTCGAGTTGCTTCCTATAGCCGTACAACAGGACCAACAAGCCTACCTCAACTCTAGCACATTTAAGGACGTACATTTCCGGGTGTTACTCTGCGATATTTTCAAACTTGAACACACAGGCATGACGAGATTCCTGAATGGCGCACTGCCAGCGATAAACCAGACGCTAGAGCAGATACGCATGATACCGCAGATGCCCCGTGGTCTTGTTCTCTGGTCACATTCTGCACCTCTCACTATTTGGCCTACCAACCTAAGCTGCTTCCTCCCTGCCACCACAAAATGCTGCATCGGTTCAAGTACGTCTCCTTTTCGGTGTGTGTGTGTGTGTGTGTGTGTGTGTGTGTGTGTGTGTGTGTGTGTGTGTGTGTGTGTGTGTGTGTGTGTGTGTGTGTGTGTGTGTGTGTGTGTGTGTGTGTGTGTGTGTGTGTGTGTGTGTGTGTGTGTGTGTGTGTGTGTGTGTGTGTGTGTGTGTGTGTGTGTGTGTGTGTGTGTGTGTGTGTGTGTGTGTGTGTGTGTGTGTGTGTGTGTGTGTGTGTGTGTGTGTGTGTGTGTGTGTGTGTGTGTGTGTGTGTGTGTGTGTGTGTGTGTGTGTGTGTGTGTGTGTGTGTGTGTGTGTGTGTGTGTGTGTGTGTGTGTGTGTGTGTGTGTGTGTGTGTGTGTGTGTGTGTGTGTGTGTGTGTGTGTGTGTGTGTGTGTGTGTGTGTGTGTGTGTGTGTGTGTGTGTGTGTGTGTGTGTGTGTGTGTGTGTGTGTGTGTGTGTGTGTGTGTGTGTGTGTGTGTGTGTGTGTGTGTGTGTGTGTGTGTGTGTGTGTGTGTGTGTGTGTGTGTGTGTGTGTGTGTGTGTGTGTGTGTGTGTGTGTGTGTGTGTGTGTGTGTGTGTGTGTGTGTGTGTGTGTGTGTGTGTGTGTGTGTGTGTGTGTGTGTGTGTGTGTGTGTGTGTGTGTGTGTGTGTGTGTGTGTGTGTGTGCGTGCGTGCGTGTGTGTGTGTGTGTGTGTGTGTGTGTGTGTGTGTGTGTGTGTGTGTGTGTGTGTGTGTGTGTGTGTGTGTGTGTGTGTGTGTGTGTGTGCGCGTGCGTGCGTGCGTGCGTGCGTGCGTCTGTGTGTGTGTGTGTGCGTGTGTGCGCGTGCGTGCGTGCGTGCGTCAATGCGATCAATGCCAATGATGAGCAGGGGGATAGGGGTGGCAAGTGGGCGCCAGTTTTGTGAGTGCACTGACTTGGGACTGGCAGGTACAAGTGACCACGTGCTCTTGTGTTCGGTCTGTGTCAGTTCAGTTCAGTTCAGTCGTGTCCGACTCTTCGTGACCCTATTGACCATGTCACGCCATGCTTTCCGGTCTCTCACTATCTTCCTAACATCACATAACTTCATCTGCAGTGCCTCGAGGATGCCATCTAACCATCGCGTTCGCTGCCTACCCCTTCTCCGGCGACCCTCAACCTTTTCCAACATCAAATCTTTCTCCAGCGACTCCTCTCTTCTCATCAGATGACCAAAGTAGCTGAGCTTTAACTTTAGAATTTGACCCTCCAATGAGCAGTCAGGGTTTATGGTCGACAATATTGACTGATTTGATCTTCTGGCAGTCCAAGGAACTCTCAAGAGTCTTCGCCAGCACCACAATTCAAACGCGTCAATTCTTCGGCGGTCAGCCTTTTTCACAGTCCAACTCTCGCATCCATACATCACAACTGGAAAGACCATAGCACGAGTTATACGGATCTTGGTTGGCAGACTAATGTCTCTGCTCTTTACTAGGCGGTCAAGGCTAACCATTGCTCTCTTTCCCAGAAGCAGGCGTCTCCTAATTTCATGGCTGCAGTCTCCTTCCAAGGTAATCTTGGAGCATAAGAAGAGAAAATCTGTCACAGCTTCCACTTCTTGTCCCTTGATGCTCCAGGACTTGATAGGGCAAGACGCCATGATCTTTGTCTTTTTAATGTTCAGTTTAAGCCCAAACTTCTCACTCTCTTCTTGTACACGCATCAGAAGTCTCTTGAGTTCCGCTTCACTTTCTGCCATTAAAGTGGTATCATCTGCATATCTAAGGTTGTTGATACGTTTTCCAGCAGTCTTCACTCCAGCTGAAGACTCGTCCAGACCGGCCTTCCTCATGATGCACTGTGCCACGCACCGGCAAAAATTGATTAAAGCTACAAGCCACTACGCGAGAAGTTGGCAATCTAACACACTGGCAGAAAGGCTGCAGTGGTGGCCAAGTACGAAGCCACTGCGCGTGAAGTTGACAGCCTAACAAACTGGCAGAAAGGTTGCAGTGGTGGCCAAGTACATCAACCAAAGCAGCGGCAAGTTAAAAACTACAGCTTAATATCTGTTACGGGTTCTAATTGTACCCATGATATATGCTAGGACCGCCTCGGCTTCAACCCCGCTGGAGGCCAACGCGAGAACAAAGCAGTGATTTCAGCAAACTTGTGCCGCTTCGAAATTAACGACCCAGGTGCGCAAGTCACCTTGAAGGCAACGACCATTCCGCCCCATCTGCTTCAGAATGCCACGTACGGAAAAGTTTACAACGGATCGCTCTTGGCAGAGCATTGTAGCGCGGAGTTCGTTGAAACCCGGCTGGCTGTGTTTAAACGCACGGAAAAGGTAAAACATTGCGTCGTTTCCATAAACCCGCTGCCCGTTGTAACCTCCGCGTCTTCCTTCAGATAACGTATGCAGCAGCCGAGCATTAAGCTCCCACCTTCAAAGTGCACCTCTGAACTGCGCGCTCAACTGCGCCCTTCCCAGGGGGCGTCAGTACTTCCTGTGACTCTCCCTAAACCCCGCTTAATTTCCTGCCACCGCACCGTGCAATGACTTGATCGATTTAGGGCGGCGCGATCTTGCGCCAAGCTCCGTAGTGCTGGCCAACCCAGGTGGTAAGCCCAGAATAGGCGAGTAGGGCCCAGAGTAGGGCAAACTTTCCGAATCTCGAGCAAGTGTTCGCAAAAGGATCAGCGCCGTTGACGCGCAATTACGCCACCGAGAGGGCTTAAAACCGCCTGCGACGCTTAACAAAGCCCTTGTACACAAGAACACCCACGAGCCTCGAGCGGGTACGGAGGGCGAACAAGCAACGCTCTTATACGCTATAACCTGAAGTGAGTGCACTAACTACTTATAAACGAAAGTGAACGCACTTGCAATATTGTAAAACGCAAAACAAAACAAAAAAATTTCAACTAATGTGTATACGATATAGAAGTTTTGTTACACACTTCGCAAACTCTCCCTTCCCGGCCATTTGTTTCAAGTACCTAAAGTAATTATTAAGAAAATCCACACAATATATTGCATCGTGACACTGGTCATTTCTACTAAAGGAACCCAGCAGTCATATAACCCAACTGTTTTCAATCTCCTTCCAGACGACTACGTCCAAGTCGATTCGAAGTCCAAACATAAGTGATAAGTAAAAACCTAAAACATTCAATTTCGAAATAGTCTAGTATAGCTAACAACGCTGCCAGAACGAAAGTTTTCTATCGTAAACACTAATACTTTCTTTTAGAGGGAGGGCTTTACTGGCTTCGTCGGGATAAGGTAATTGGCACCGGGAATTTGACCATAGATGCGGCGCGAGGCCTCTTCTGCTTCTGCTTAGCTGCTTCTACTTCGCAAACCTGCAGCTGCTGCTTCTTCTTCACACACCTGGAAGAATTAATTGGTACCTGTACATATTTCTACAAATCTACAACAATGCCACGCAGCCTTCTAGTGCCCTGCCTTTTCTTACCCGCCACCGCTGCCCATCTGGATCGCCTACTGAGACCTCCCCATTCAAAATGCCCTCGGCACCTTCGTGTCGTCTTGAAACGACTGTGATGTCCTTCATGTTCGGAGAGAGTCATGGGGTAGTCGCGCGCTGGAACTGGTGATTCGGCTGCGTTTCTTTGACGTTCGCAGACAACCATGGAGGAGTTAAAGCACAGCAAGCGGTATCTGACCATGCATAATCGAGGTTCCGCTTGAGGTTCAGGCCTATTTGAGTCCAACCTGGCTCAGCAACACAGCATAACATAGGATAACAAAGTTTTCGCTTGCTTACCCGAGCTTAAAAGAGCTGAACATATTTTTTTCTTTGATTTGTCTTGTACTCTCCTTTTTATACTCTTAATTTTTCTTTTTCACTTGTCGTCTAATTCTCGTCAGTAAATTTTCTACAACGTTATGCTTTGTGGATATGTACCGCTTAATAGCATCTTGATTCATTTTCCTTTATGCTGCATCTTTATCTGTAGGTATCTACACCAGACTGCGTTTGAAAGGCTCACGTCGGCTTTGACGGGGCCCGCCTCTTTCTGAAGTTGAAAGCGAATTGTTTGCAATAATCATTATTATGATTTTCAGGATCATTTCAAAAACCTCGCTCACGAAATTCGCTACAATACCTCCAAACATGCAAAGTTGTTGTTGCTCACAAGGGTCTTGATTTATTTGTCGTTAACAGTTCGTCCGTACTATGCGCGAATCCTGCTTGACATCTTATTGTGCGCACTTTCTTGCACAGAGTCTGCTGGCAACACGTACGCGGCCTGAAAAACGGCAAATAAAATTCCTTTACATATAAACCCGTCTGATGCATCGATGCATACGTTGATTTGTGCGGTAGTGCACCGCATATCTCAGTACCGGTTATCGATATGGATACTTGTCTTATTTCCTGCCTTTTTTTCTCTTGGCATAATAGCTGCCAAATCTAGCTACAATTTTGTAGCGAAGGCTACACCAGGATAGTAGAAGCGCGTTGCGCGGAGCCGGGCAGAGGCCACTCCTGCGCATGCACCGTTACCATGGCAACCAAATACGCCGGGACTACAGGTGCGCGCCGTGCACCGTCGCTCCACCGCTCGTGCTGCGCGTGGTGTCATCATTTCGCTATGCGCCTTACTGCGCTTGCGCAGAGTCGCGCTGCGCAGCTGGGATATAAGCCACGGCGATGCGTTCGTCATTGCACCCGCCACCATTTCGATGGTGGACGACGGCTGTTATTGCGGCGCGCGTCTTTCTCTCCCTCTTCCTTTTCTTTCTTCTCTATTTTCTCTTCTGTCTGCGCGAGGCAGCGGAGGTGGCTCAGCAACAGGGCCAGTAGCAGGCCCGTGCATTTTCGCTTCCTTCTTCCTGTTGTTGTGTTGTTGTGGCTGTAGGAAGAAGGAAAAGAAATGCATGGGCCTGCTACTGGCTCTGTAGATGAGCCACCTCCGCTGCCTCTTGCGGACAGAAGAGAAAATAGAGAAGAAAAAAAAGAAGAGGGAGAGAAAGACGCGCGCCGCAACAACAGCCGTAGTCCACCACCACCGAAGCGGTGGCGGGTGCAATGACGGCCTACAACAGATAAAAATTAGGTGGCTGGCTAGCCCCCGCCGCGAGTGGCGTTGGCCCACCGTCCCAACCCCGTAAAGCAATAAACTGCATTCCTTCTTCCTACAGCCCCGACAACAACAACCTCGTCAGACGCGCTCATGGAAGGAGGAGCGGCCGTGCTCGTCACAGCAGCAGTACAGGCTGCAGGAAATTGAGTTGAAACAAGTGCCTTACACACAGCAAACTATGTATCTTACTACAGTATCACTGCACATATACATAAGCAAAACCAGCCCTAACCGTAGCTTTTGCTATTATTATGTTGGCCTAGCTGAGCTGAACCGCCAGCAATGTTTTCAAAGAACTTTTTCCCTAGAGAACTTTAAGTGCTTCAGCGCCCCCGCACCGTCAGAAATACCAAACAGCTACAAAGCCTCCTATATATCCGAGAGCTTATGCTTGTAACTGCACCTTATCACTGCATGAAAAAGTGCACAGTCGTGCTTTAACTCGCAATCAAGGCCTTCAACACACCCACGTGGATGCTTTCTAACCGACCCGAAAACAAGCAATTTCTCCCCTCCTTCTTCCCTCTGATTTCTTCATGCCGCCCTCGACCAAGCGAGCGCCTCGAAAAGGCTCGGCATGGCAGCTTTCGCGTTTTACACAAGCAAAGCTGCCAGTCTTTTCCACCCAGCCCCGCCCTAATGGTGGGACGCCGTTTCTCGTTATACAATCAACGTGATGGGTTTTAAATGGCCAGAACGCTTTTGTTGCTGGAACTGCTGTCGCGGAGCTTTTAAATGCTTTTTTTTTTTTTTTTTGGAGCGCCGCCTCGCGGCATTTCTTTCGCGTCCCACTCGTGCAACCGCTAGGCTAGCTCTGGCATCTCACCCTGGGCCTGCGGTGCCCCAGTTTGAAACTCATTACAGTCTTGGTTCTGTTTTTACGTTATTCACTGCAACGTTTGCAGTATCGATGAAACGCTGTCCGCAAGAAACGGTTTTTTTTTTGTTCTTTTTTTTTTAAGCGGTGTCTTTACGGCACACCGAAATTTAAGATGCAGAAGCGGGAATCATTGAAGTTTCTCGCAGGTCGACAGATGAGTGCTCGTGTAGAGTATCAGTTTATTCATCCTGCGTTTCGACCTAGAACGCATTGCCTATTTTTTTGCTTTCTTATTTACATATCAAAAACCGACAGTACATTAACCATCATGGCTTTGCTGGTTTAAGACCCAGGACGTTTCGAAACCTTCCGACTAGATGAAGACTAAGGCCTGGCTCAAGCTCATTGCGGCACCTGCCCTATCCTAATCAACGGCCACAAAAAACACTGAACGAGATAAGAGTAGCATGCAGATGATTTATTCATAAATGCAGGCTCTCGTCGTTTGGCAGTAATATCTGGGACGCATGTACAGTTATTGAAATGTCATTTCATGTTGATTATTTGCTCAATAAGTGCTGCATAGTTTTTTGTTGTTGCTGTTAATGACGTAATCCTCGCTCCGCTATGGGACGAGGTTTGGCACATGGAGATATCTAGTTTTGTCGTCCTGCATGCATTGCTATCGTTTTACATATTTTCATCCATAGTGCGCGCGACAGTTATTACAAATTCCGTGCACTTTGCTCGGTAACCAATTCCGCTCGCTTCTGCCTTTCAGTGCTACCCTTACCATTTCGCCCTTAGTACGTTAGTGCATTTTTCTCAATTATTTGCAAACGTTTTCTTCGGCCTCCAGGTTTCTATACCACCTGTTAGCATTTCCAGGATGCATCTGCCAGACACTACATTTTTATCTATTCGGGGATGTGAGCGACACCTATTCATGAACTGCAAGTGCCTTCTACGAACTCAGGTAGAACGAAAGGAAGAAGATGGTCCGCACGGTATGAAGAAGAACTGAACAAGGGTAAATGGGGTACGCCTCAGTTCGCAGATGAGCCAACGTTTCGACAAGTGGACTTGTCTTCGTCTGCCAACGTTTCGACAAGTACGCCTCAGTTCGCAGATGAGCCAACGTTTCGACAAGTGGACTTGTCTTCGTCTGCCAACGTTTCGACAAGTACGCCTCAGTTCGCAGATGAGCCAACGTTTCGACAAGTGGACTTGTCTTCGTCTGCCAACGTTTCGACAAGTACGCCTCAGTTCGCAGATGAGCCAACGTTTCGACAAGTGGACTTGTCTTCGTCTGCCAACGTTTCGACACGTACGCCTCAGTTCGCAGATGAGCCAACGTTTCGACAAATGGACTTGTCTTCGTCTGCCAACGTTTCGACAAGTACGCCTCAGTTCGCAGATGAGCCAACGTTTCGACAAGTGGACTTGTCTTCGTCTGCCAACGTTTCGACAAGTACGCCTCAGTTCGCAGATGAGCCAACGTTTCGACAAGTGGACTTGTCTTCGTCTGCCAACGTTTCGACAAGTACGCCTCAGTTCGCAGATGAGCCAACGTTTCGACAAGTGGACTTGTCTTCGTCTGCCAACGTTTCGACAAGTACGCCTCAGTTCGCAGATGAGCCAACGTATCGACAAGTCCACTTGTCGAAACGTTGGCTCATCTGCGAACTGAGGCGTACCCCATTTACCCTTGTTCAGTTCTTCTTCATAACGGACTCCAAGTCATTCCTATTTTCCTCATTTCTCCCTCACAGTCCCATTCTGTCGTCAGTACTTGAGCAAGACGGAGTTCCACCCTTACCTCTACCGGCACCTACCTACCGGTACGAATACCGACACTATCATAAACTTTCGTCTCTTTCCAAGAATGTTTAAGACTCCTGTAATATTCGTAGGAGTTATTTTCAGCACTGTACACCACGTGCTTATACGTCGTCAGTCATGTGCCCTCTTGATTACATAGAAGAGATGCGTTTTGAGAAAATATGTTGCGCAAGTGTTCTTTGCTATTTATTATTAATATTGTAAGGTAACGCGAAGGTCGGACTTGGGGAATCAGGCTTTATTGCAGACCTGAAGCCTTGGTCGCACACTGCAGCCAAACACACTCCGCGATGACGATGGGTATCTACAAGAGGGAGCAGGATGAAGATGAAGCAGCACTACGGTGGCTGCAGCACGTTCAGCCGTGTGGAAGAAGAAGCGCCACACAGTGCTCACACTATTTCGCCCGCGCAGTTGAAGCGGCCAGCCTGGCCGCAGTTAGTCCGCAGGATTGCGCCGAATAAAAGGTTTCATACGTGAAACGTGGACAACTTCAGTGCCACGGTAACGACTGTCCGGAGGAGGGTGAAGAGGAGAGACGCGATAGTTGACCGGGGAGGTTTTTGCAAGAACTGTGTAAGGACCAATGTAACGGTGCTGTAACTTGTCAGAAAGACCAGGAGTGCGTAATGGGGTCCAAAGTAACACCTCGTCGCCGGGACGGAACGAAACTTGGCGATGGGTTGCATCATAGCGGCATTTGCGGTCTTCCTGGCTGGCTTCCGTGTTGACGCGAGCAAGCCGGCGAGATTTGGCCACTCGGGAAAGGAACTGGTCAGGAAGAGAGGGCGAGGAACTGGCATGTGTAGAAAGGAAAGAGGCGTCAAGAAAGGTAGCAGGAGAACGGCCGTAAACGAGGAAAAACGGGGTGTAACCTGTGGTCCGCTGTACAGCCGTATTGTAGGCGAACGTAACAAAAGGAAGTATTACGTCCCAGTTTCGGTGGTCCTGGTCGACGTACATAGACAACATGTCAGAAAGCGTGCGGTGGAACCGCTCAGTCAACCCATTGGTCTGCGGGTGATAGCTGGAGGTCAATTTGTGATGTGTGGTTGAGGCCTCAATAACTTCGGCTACAATCGTCGACAGAAATGTCCGACCACGATCGCTGAGAAGCACTTGAGGGGCCCCATGACGCAGTACGAGCGATTCCAAAAAGAAGGTCGCGACCTCATGTGCTGAGCCATTAGGCAGGGCAGCGGTCTCAGCGTAGCGTGTTAGGTGGTCGACGGCGGTGACGATCCAGCGATTACCTCGTGCGGACAATGGAAGTGGCCCGTATAAGTCTATGCCAACAACGGCAAAAGGAGTAGCTGGGCAAGGTAGCGGCTGTAGTAGGCCAGCAGGAGGAGAAGTTGGCCGTTTGCGGCTCTGACATGGCAGACAAGAGGCGACGTATTTTGCCACACTTGAGGCGAGGCCTGGCCAGAAGAAACGGGTTTTCACGCGGTGGTAAGTTTTATGAAAGCCTAAGTGACCGGCTGTAGCATCATCGTGGAAAGCCGCCAGGATACGGGTGCGAAGCGCTTTCGGAATAACGGGGACCCAACGGGTGCCTTCAGAGCAATAAATATAACGGGACAGCACGCCGTTGTCAAGTTTGAAATTTTGGAGTTGTCTGCGCATCCTAGCGGTAGGAGGGTGAGAAGCACCGGTGAGAAGGTTGATTAGGGAAAGACAGTAGGGATCGGCTTGCTGGTGTGAAATAATGGCGTACCGATCTGGAGCAGCGGCAGGAGTAGCACAGGGGATGTTTGGAGCTCTGGACGACATTGCGACGCCGAGGGTGCACGCAGGAAGGCGCGAAGAAGCACTAGGTGGTGATTCTGGGAGCGGGCAGCGGGAAAGAGCATCGGCATCTCGATGTTTGCGACCTGATTTGAATATGACATCGAAGTGGTATTCCTGCAAACGCAGAATCCAACGGCCAAGGCGTCCAGTCAAATTTTTGAGGGTTGATAACCAGCACAGAGCGTGGTGATCGGTAACGATCGTGAAATGGCGGCCGTAGAGGTAGGGGCGGAATTTCTGAACTGCCCAAACGACGGCGAGGCACTCTTGCTCTGTGATAGTGTAGTTGCGTTCCGCTGGTGTTAGAGTTCGACTGGCAAACGCAATTACTTTTTCCCGAGAAGCGGTGTCACGTTGCAGAAGTACGGCGCCGATACCGAGGCCGCTGGCATCGGTGTGGAGAATGGTAGCAGCAGTGTCGTCGAAGTGAGCGAGAACAGGGTCCGAAGTGAGGGCATTCTTTAGGGTTTGGAAAGCTTTTTCGCATTCTTCGGACCAATTGAAAGTAGTACTGTCGGTAAGGAGGCGGTGGAGCGGTGCAGCAATGGTAGCGAAATTGCGAATGAAACGGCGAAAGTACGAAGACAGGCCAAGGAAACTGCGTAGTTCCTTAGTCCGTTGAGGACGTGCAAAGTTCAAAACTGCAGCAAGCTTGTCAGGGTCGGGTCGAATGCCATCGCGGCTGACGAGGTGGCCCAGGATCTTGATTTCTTTCTTGGCGAAATTACACTTTTTTGTGTTCAGCTGGAGACCGGCGGATGCTAGGCACGTTAATACTTGATCAAGGCGGCATAAATGATCAGAAAAAGTCGCAGAGAAGATAACTATGTCGTCCAGGTAGCACAAGCATGTTTTCCACTTAAGTCCTCTAAGAACAGTGTCAATCATGCGCTCAAACGTAGCGGGGGCATTACAAAGTCCAAAAGGCATGACATTGAATTCGTAAAGCCCATCGGGAGTAGCGAATGCGGTTTTTTCTTTGTCGGCTTCGTGCATCGGTATCTGCCAGTAACCGGAACGCAAATCCAAAGTGGAGAAATATTCGGCGCCCTGAAGACAGTCGAGGGAGTCGTCAATTCGTGGCATAGGGTAAACGTCTTTGCGAGTGACTTTGTTAAGTGCGCGGTAATCAACGCAAAAACGCACGGAGCCATCCTTTTTTTTTGACCAAGACGACCGGAGATGACCAGGGGCTAGCTGATGGCCGAATAATGTCTCGTCGGAGCATATCATTCACATTATCTTCTATGATTTTACGTTCTGATAAGGAAACACGATAAGGGCGGCGGCTAACAATAGAAGTACCTTCTGTAATAATGCGGTGCTGTGCAGAAGACGTTCGGCCCAAGGTCGGAGAAGTGACATCAAAGGAGGCTTGGTGTTTTCGAAGTAATTCCTGCAAAGCTTGGCGGTGAGTCGCAGGAAGGTCGGTATTGATGGTGCCAAAGAGAACACAGAGAGAAGCATCAGAAGAAGCTGCTGGTGAGGAAGAGGGGGCGGTAAGGGTGGTGAGGGACACCGGGTGAATGTCCAGGGCACAAGGAAAACATGTCCCTTTAGTCAGCACAATGGGCTCTGGCGAAGTGTTCGAAGCAGCGACAAGCGCTGTGCCATGCTCAAACCGAACAAGACTTGGTGGTAGCGCGATTCCACGGGTCAGATGGCGATCAGAAGGCACGATTAGCACATCTCCGTTATCAATGTCAGTAGCAGTAAGCGCAACAAGTTGTTCGCATCCAGGGGGCAACACTGAGTCAGTAGCGGCAAGTAGGCGATAACGGGGCTCGGGAGGTTCAGAAGACGGATCGCTCTCGGTCATGTAAATGACCCTGTCGCGACACGAAATGCTGGCTGATGCGGCAGACAGAAAATCCCAGCCTAAAATAATTGGGTGAGCGCAGGGTGACATCACGGCAAATTGTACATGGTGGCGGACACCATCAACAAAAACTCGCACAGTACACTTAGCAGAAGGCCGAATTATTGCACCATTAGCTCCACGGAGTTCAGGTCCATCATAAGGCGTTTTCACTTTTCGCAAGCGGGAGCACAAGTCAGTGTGTATCACAGAAACAGCGGCGCCCGTGTCAACCAAAGCCTCAACAGACAAACCTTCAACCCGCACTAAAATAATATTCCAGGGACGTTCCGGAGGATTTTTGGGATGGTCGAAGAGTGCAGTTTTCCCTCCTAAAACTGCAGTGGTCAGTTTTCCGACAAGCGGGGGGTCGTCAGAGAAGCTTGACGGAGAGGCGAGGTTGAGCGGCGAAAAGGCGAAGTAGAACGGCGTCTTGAAGGCCTGTAACCAGCAGGCGGAGCGGGGCTTTCTGGCGGGGGTGATGAACGTCGGGGATAATCAGGGAATGAACGGTGGTTAGAGCCGGAAAAGCGAGGAGGGTAGTCTGCTTCAAATGATTCGTAGCCGCGGCGTTCATTCTGGAGCCTGCGACGACAGAAGCGGGAAATATGGCCTCGGTACCCGCAGTAATAACAAACAGGGCGGGCTGGGCGCCAGTTAGGGTAGTATGTCGGCGCCGCGGCAGGTGGTGCCAATGCAGCGACATGAGCAGTGGTAGGCGCCGGTGGCGTAGGCGCTCCAACTGCAGGCGGCAAGGATGTGACCTGGGCGTACGTTGGCGCCTGACAGATGGTAGGAGCGACCGATGTTGGCGGGCAATAGGTCATTGAGGCCAGCTCTTCTTTGACAATGCTACGCAGGCCGGCACTTGAAGGATGTGGCTCAGATGCAGGGCGGCACAAATTACCTTGAGCCGAGAGCTCTTCACGAATTAATCCGCGAATAAGAGCACGGAGGTCAGCTTCGGCAGTGAAACCAAATGAAGTGGGATCAGGCTGCAGGCGTATTGACTGTAGTTCGTCAAGGCGTTGACAGGTCGATATGATGGCGTCAATTGTGGTAGGGTTCTGCACGGCCAGGGCGTTATAGGCGAGTGGCCCAATACCTTTAAGGACGTGCCGAACCCGCTCGGCCTCTGGCATGGTGTCATTTATGCGCCGACAAAGTGCTAGAACATCTTCGATATAAGAGGTATAGGTCTCATTGGACCGCTGAAGTCGGGCTTCTAGCTTCTTCTTGGCGGACTCCGTGCGAACAGTAGGAGCGCAGAAAATCTGGCGTAACTTTTGTTTAAAGGTAGCCCAGTCAGGAATCGTCGATTCATGATTTAGGAACCACGTTTTGGCCACATCCGTCAAATAAAAGGACACATTAATTAGTTTAAGCGAATCGTCCCACCGGTTGAAAGCACTGACCCGGTCGTAGCTGTCGAGCCAGTCATCAGCGTCGTCGCCTCGGAGACCGGCGAACATTTGCGGGTCGCGCTGACGGCTGCTGACAGTCCAAGTGGCAAGGGGAGCTGGAGTCGAGTTGGTAGAAGCCGAAGTAGCGGAGTGGCCCTCTTGAGTCATGACGATGGTGGTCGGGGTCAAACGGCGGCCAGAACGAAGCTCCAGGTGGATGCAGGTGACGAAGCAGCGGGGAAATCAAGGCGCACCTCCACCACGTGTAAGGTAACGCGAAGGTCGGACTTGGGGAATCAGGCTTTATTGCAGACCTGAAGCCTTGGTCGCACACTGCAGCCAAACACACTCCGCGATGACGATGGGTATCTACAAGAGGGAGCAGGATAAAGATGAAGCAGCACTACGGTGGCTGCAGCACGTTCAGCCGTGTGGAAGAAGAAGCGCCACACAGTGCTCACACTATTTATAATTTCGTTATTTACTATAACTCTTCGAACCCATTTTCAGCGCGTGTAGTGAAAAACAGGAGACGGATTCGTACCACAATGGTATACACGCTTGGTATTGTCTCGTTCCTTATGTGGCGATTTGAGATGAAGTGAAGGTGAACGTTGAAACGCTCAGCAAGACGTGGGAGACGCAGAATGACGTCGCGGAAAATCTTCATAGAGCCGAAATGAGCAATACTTAAATTCGGCTAAAATGAAGGGCGTTTGCATTACGTTCGATGGAGCTTAGATGGGGGAGTTTGATAAAGTTCGTACAACTGAATACTTTGTTGAAATTACGTTCGTGCAAGTGGTACTCCACTGTATATATGAATAACATTTTCAGTGGTCATTGTCGGCAGAATAAATGACCGCTTTATTAAAGGAATGTATCTAGGATATATCTAGGTGAAACATGAAAGAAAGAATGAAAAATGCAAAAGTAAAGTGTAGAGACTGTCATCTCATTATAAACAAGAAGAGATACTTTGATATAAGCTGACGCACGCTGCAAACCGTACAAGGATTCTTGACGTTTCGATCGCGGGACCGGCTTTCGTCAGAAAAAGTGCTATATTATATATATATATATATATATATATATATATATATATATATATATATATATATATATATATATATATATAGCTCGTAGCGAATCAATACCCAGATTGCAATGGCGCAAACAAGTTGTGGTTGCATATAGTGATTCTTAGGAGAGTTCGAAAAAAGTAAAAGGCATTTAACTGCACGTGGCGATATGCAAACATAGCACAATGCAATGTGAAACACGCGGTGGTCAGCACGAAAGAAAACGCGCGTAGAAGATTCACGTGTCGGAAGGTTCATATGGTTTAAAAAGAGGAAACCAGTCACGACCCGAATGATATTTGCAAGGTCGTCGAAAAGGACAAATTACGACCAGCAGGTTAACTTTCCAGCGCTTCCGTTTATGCCTCACGAGAAAGGAATAAATTTATGAATTCAGAACGATTTCCATACTTCTCGGTTGCGGTATGACCCTTCCAAAACTGTAAGCTTTATTTTATCAAATAAGTGACCCTTACTGCTTACATACTTGGATATTGGCATATTCGGAAGACTGGTGCCATGAGCTTTGTGATTAGTAAAACGTATCAAAATGATGTGGCAGTTTTTCAAATATTTTGAAAGCGGCAGACAGAACCTTGCATAATTCCCTTTTATCTTTACCTAATAACTAGAAGCGGTGCTGATGGCTATTTTTAACGTCACTTCGGAATTATGGTATGAAATTCAAATTTTCTTTTTAGTTTATAACAAATTTTGAACGCCTGTTTTGCTTAAACGGCGAAATAATTTCTAGCATGCAACTTAGGAAGCAATTTTTTAATGTAACTAGTAAACGTTTAAGTCAAACTGTCAAATTTAGAGCTCGTGTAACATTTTAATAATATGAGTTCATCTGAAGCCTAAGATATAAAAATATTTGCGTGAACGGAGAATCCCCTAAGCATTCAATTTGGCACAAGTGAGGCTCAATGATCGAAAACTGCTTTATTACGGAGAGGTTTTTTTTTTTTTTTTTTTTCTCCAAAACTGGAGAAATCAAAATGTTGACTAGCGAACATTTCAGAAATTTGCGCAGTTCTCAAATGCGATGTCATGCAGAGGAATAAATGAATAAATTGAAGAAATGTTTATCTCTGTGTTTGGTATTTCAAGATTGAATGCAATTTATAGAAACTTCATGCCTGGTGTCTTCGAGACAGCAGTAACTGCCAGTTTATCTTTCTTGTGTTCGCTTTTTCCTAGAGCTGCTGCAGATACTGGGCGCTGCACAAGAGAGATTAGAGCATCTAATTACAAAATGCTACTGTAAATACGATAACCGATAATTAAGCTCAATTGCTTTGTAACGCGTCTACTGAACGTATCGCCGGCCGACGTGAACGCCATTTCGCCAAGAGTGTGACGCTTGTTTCCCGGTTCTTTCATTTGTTTGACCAGTATATCCGGGATTTGTGCAGCGGCAAGAACTTGGGTAATATGCTGACACTTTAACAAAGAACGTTGCGACATTGACCAGACCGCCATCGCTGAAGAACGACAACAGCATAAACGTTCTCAATTTAAATGGAATGCGTCTTTTCTTTATATTTTCAATACTACAGGCCCCTTATATGCGGCACTACAGCAGGTGGGGATGTACAATATGTATATTGAAGCAAGTGCAACGTCAAATAACAAAAGGATAGCTCGCATGGCGGAAAGAACACATTCTTAAATAAATGTGATAGTAGTAAGTATTTGAAATAAAGGAAAATTAAATATTGCCGATGAACGTGCCAACCAAACATTTTTGCTTCCAACCATCATAGCCTCTTAGATATTCATATAATATCGTGCTATTCGTTGTTGTTGTTTTTGTTGTTGTTTTTGTGGCTGCAGGAAGAAGGAAAAGAAAATACACGGGCCTGCTACTGGCGCTGTAGCTGAGCCACCTCCACTGCCTCGTTGTTGGTGCGGCTGTAGGAAGCAGGAAAAGAAAATGCACGGGTCTGCTACTGGCTCTGTAGCTGAGCTACCTCCGCTGCCCCAGGCGGACAGAAGAAAGTAGAGAAGAAAGAAAAAGAAGAGGGAGAGAAATACGCGTGCCGCAACAGCCGTCGTCCACCACTTAAGCCGTGGCAGGTGCAATGACGGCCCACAACAGATAAACATTCGGTGGCAGGCTAGCCCCCGCCGCAAGCGGTGTTGACCTATTGTCCCAGCCCCGTAGGGCCAGGAACAGCCAATTTAATAAACAGGAGGAAGCTTTTCAATGTGTGCGGAATTTTACAAAAGTTTGCGTGCACGCAAGAACAGCTACAGATATCGAAACCTCATAAATTTCAACCTCATTGTGTTCATGTATCGTCGAAGTCGTCACTGTATATCTAACGCTAGTTTGGATATTTGCATCAAAAACCTCCTTAGAGTTTGGGCATCATACTGAGTCGAAAGAACAAAAGAACTACACTGACTGTGCTTGTTAGCTGCTCACTTAGTACAAAATATAAATTTGATCAAACAATCTCTATTCGCCAGGAATTAGCAATTATGAGAAGCTGTATGATTAGAACGTGAAAAGAAAAGCTAAAAGCAAGTTTTCTGTTTATCAATCCCCTTTCACTCCCCCGCTCACGGAACGTCTGTATGCAGCTTCTCGGTGGGTGAATTCTCACGTCATTTGTGCATTATAAAATGAAATTCCCGTCTCCGTGCGTATGTATGCAATACAGCAAATTAGAAATAGAGAAGGCTTAAGGTCCCCATGCTGACCCATTTTGTATTACATCTTGAGCTGCGAATCTCAAATCTTTTTTCGCATGCGCTCATAAACAATGCTCAGTTTGAAATTTTCATGTCATATCATCGCCTTTGGTATTTTGCGTGTATTCACGGCGATCCCCAAAAAATCATGCTGCGGCTGTTGCATATAGCATGTAATTTTGCAGTGAGAAGTTTACTTATACAGATCATTTTCTTTACAGGATTTGTCGCTGGTAGCAGCGTCCCTTTTATAACGGGGTTATGGCAGCCGACTCCGTGAATGTATTTTCTTATGTCTCTTCAATCAAATCTGTTATATTGACGGTGAGACCCTTAAATCGAACATCTGAATTTACTTAGAGGTTCTATGAACCTTTACGTTCGACCAATTTTTAATCTTGAACTTACATTTTCAGTCGCCTCCTTGCTTTTTGGCCACCAATAATTTCGTCGAATTTCGTCGCCTGCTGAAAACATCTTCCGTTGATATATTCTAACTGCCATTGCTGTGTATACCATATGGTGCCTATCGACACCCGTATTTACCCCGGAAAGTTCTAGTAAAATATTTTCTATTGTTTGTACAGCCTTCCCACAAAGTGTCCATGTATCATTTTCTTGTTTCTTTTTTTTTTTTTTTTTTTTTGTAACTCTGCGTTCGAAGATACCCTGATCTCGCTTCAAAGATTAAGGCGCTGCCTCTTGAGTTACCGGAGATAGATTAATTCTTCCTTGATTGATTTACCTTTTCCATCTCATTTGCATGCCTGCACACTGTTTTTTGTTTTTTTGCATTGAATTTAGAGAGTGTTTATACCCTCTGCGCGTTTGACTTGCGGTTTAGAACTTTTTATTTCCTTGCCCTGGTTGCCTACTCACATAACGGACATATTTCTAGTCCGTATGTGGCATTGGGATTCCATGCTCCTTCTGATGTGTAGTTCAATGATTTAGCTGCCCACTTGTTATCGCCCAATACCTTTATGTGTTCTTCAATGCTCTACGACGCTGAGCCCCCTAGTGCTTAAGCGGTGTTCAGCCCATGTCTCTTTGTTCTGCCTTGCTTCATTTGTAGTTTCTGAGCAGCTAACGCCACCTATCGAAGAAACGGAGCGCCCAAATTCTTCAGTCACAAAAGCAATACTAGAGGTCGCGCTTCTCATTCATTCTGCATAGAGTTCCTATATAGGATATATAGTAACTCTAATTCATCAATGCTGATCGCGTAGAGATGGTCCCACCGTTGTACTGCGCGCTATGTGGACCAGCAAACTTGTAACCCTGCCAGTTAAAACTACGCGCCAGGTATCCGGCCAAATCTACTCTAACCAACCCTAAAGCAAAACGGGCTTTATGTAAGTGTTACTGTGAGAGTCGTTACCACGACCGATCGTGACTCTGCCGGCAAACGTTAGTAATATAGGAAATGTATCGAGAGGTTTTGTTTTATTTACGTGCGCGGTCGCACTTTTTCTTGCACTGTAAGTACTTTCCTTTTCCTACCAATACGTAATTGAACAAATGGGCGTTTTCATCTGCAGCAATAATGTTTATGCTCCATGGCGAGATAATCTGCGCGGAAATAATTTGCGGAAAATGTTTCTTCAGTATATTCGCACATCTTGACGCCTGAACTACAACTTCGAATAACAAGAACGATAAAATTAAAATGCAAATGTCAGGTGCTACAAAAACGAGTTCGTGCGCTACGTTAAACACGTTAACACAAGACACAGGTTTTCATGTGAGGGATGACCGACCAGACATCAACAAAAACACAACATAATCGACGTCCCTACCCGACTGAGCGATGCTCAAGCCGAAATTTTTGGTAACAGCTAGGCCGAGTTTAGAGATTATTATACGCTTTGCACGGGTCAACGCCGACACCCCGATTCCACGAAAATACTTAATGCCGAACCTATTGTGACACAGGTCCTAAACTGTAGCCAAGGTTAAAAGATATGGTTGTTGGTGTTAAAAGAAAGAAACGCATACCTAACAAGAGAATTCCGTGGTAGTTCAGCGGCACTTCCTTATTCAAAGCACACTGAATGTTACACGAAATGAAGAACAGTGATGTCCCCAGATTTCAAATAATCTGTAAGAATGTTTTACCTGGAAGCGAGACTTTATGGCAACACATGGAGGTAAAACGTAGAGGCGTCCGTGTGCTGTGGGATTTCAGCGCACTTTGAAGATCCGCAGATGGTTGAACTTACTCCGCAGCCCTCCACTACTGCTTCTTCTCTCTTTCCACTTTCACTCCCACCTTCGTCGCGGTTGAGGTGTCCGCAGAAGAAAAGATATTGCAGATACTATGCCTTTCCTTTCCTGTAAATCAATTAACTCTAAAAAAAAAATACACCATCCAGAATCTATCGGTTACCATAAGTTGCTACCGGAGAAAATTACTACAAAAAGTGAAGTCCATCAGTAAGCATTATTGCTTTGCATAAAAATCAGCATGCTCAACTTTCCCCGCGTTATATTTCCTTATGTCGGCCAATAATCAGATGATGCTGATGATGGTGATAAAATCAGTTCGCGCGTGGTGCGCTTCAACAAATACAATTCGCATAAAACGCCATACACTTGCGTTCCTGTTTGCATGGCGTCCAGTGAATAGAAAACATCCCTAGGGTATCCTTAAATTGTTCGAACGCCCTGAATCGAGCAGTCTTTCTGAAAACGTCCTCAAAACATCGTTTTAGGCCTAATCCTTAATCATAGCGTGGATCACGAGCGCTACAAGTTCCTTGTTTTGAGTCACATCCAATACGTCAATAAAGGACACAAAAAACATCTGTGAACATACCTTGCGACAAAATAGTGTGCCTTTGCGAGAGATAGGATCGGTTTAGTTCATGGGGTCTAACGTGCTATGAGAGACGCCGCAGAGGTAGGCTTCGGAAATTTCGACCACCTGGGTTTTTTTAGCGTGCACTGACATCGCACAGCACACTGGCGTCGTGTTCTTTGCGTGCAACGAAAAGCGGCCGCTGAGGCTGGGATTAGATCCCGCATCCTTGGGCACAGTAGCTGAGCGCCTGTGCTAACCCGGCGGGGAAATGTTAAGTATGGACAAATGCACAACAGTATTCCGATGATTTGAAAAAAATAAAAATAAAAAAGGACGAAGACCTGGCTCTTCAAAAACGCTTTAATATTTTACATTGCACCATTGCTAAAGATCCGATATGAGCAGCCCTGCAGCTGCAATAATGGTGCTGGCAGTGTTACACGGCCATGCAACGGCGGTGCCAGACTTTCTTGGCAAAGCAAGCCAGCCTAATCGAGCGGAGCCAGGCCAAAGTTTGTCAGTTTTGTCGTGCGCTGTAGTACTTATAGTGAACGAGAAATCAGTATTCTACCTATGGTGCCTATAGCGGCGTGCAATCGTTTTTGGCTGCTCTGTTAACTGTCGCACGTCTCCGTCCCAGTTACTCGATCTTGTCAGCTACTTAGCGTATATTTACTTTTACAGAGCGGGTCGCAACACTCTTCGGTAAAACACCTGCTCTGATTTCCTTAGAGGCTTCAGAAGACAGCTGCAGGACTATAGGCAAGCGGCTGGTTTCATCACTCGTGTCTTGCTTTTGATCGATGGAACCATATGGCTCTTAAGCAGTGCGGAAGACTTGACGCTCCTGAAATTTGCACACGAACTAATGTAAAGCGCAACATGGTACAGAGATCACTGGTGAAGTGGGATATATGCGGCGGTTAACTAACTATAAGCTACTGAAGTAACCAACGTTCATGAACAGGTAAAAACTACTAGAAGGCAGCATCGACTTCTCAACTTGGTGGGCTCTCCCTGTTGTCCCAAGGAACATAATCCAGAATGGCGCAGTTGACTGATCATTCAGCGATGGTCATAGCGTTGCTGACGTGCGTCATTTCATGAGGTCACCTTCAGTGCGTGTCGTCTTGCGCTGAGAACGATGCGTTGTCTTTGCTCAAATTTATTCAGTTTAATTTAGCATATTTCGGGAATGGCGAACCCCCTTCTAGAAACACTTTTACGAATTCGTTTTTGCCTTGGTTAGTTTGAGCTAGCTCCTAACGACGAATTCAATAGTGAAATCATTTTTGCATGTCTTGACTGTTCCTTTATGTTTTTAAGTGTGTAATGTCTATAATTTAGACACGCGTTTTTTTTTTTTTGTTTTTTTTTCTCCAGCAACTGGAGAATCGTATTGCCTCGAAGGTAACGCACAAAAATCGCAGCAAGCAAGCTTGTAGGAGTCGGATATGGCAGTGCTTGTTTTTATCCACCTCTACGCCGGAGATACATCTCTCGTGAGGAAATACACGGCACTTGAAGTCCTTTTTTAGAGAAATTGGTTTTCAGCTTCCCCATTTCTAATTAGTGATGAGCAACTGCTGTAGCTTCTCCTCTTCCGCCACCAACCAAGAGCGTATACACTCCCGCCTGTACTACATTGCACCCATCTCGACGCTGTACGCTTACCCACATTCTCTTTGAATGCCCAGTATACTCTTACACGCGAGGAGCGGAGCTCCTGGCAACCCGGGTGCAACAGGAAACCAATATACTGTGCTCAACGTACCCGGCCAGACAGGAGATCACCACTGGTCGGCGACCAAAGTCATAGAACTCCACCAACTCATGAACGCATAGAGTAGTGCTGTTGAGCGATGGTGGTGGTGGCGGCGGCGGCGGTTGTGGTGGTGGTTGTGGTGGTGGTGGTGGTGAAAAACTTTGACAAACCTTTTGTCAGCTTGCGAGCCGCATGTGAGCCTTTAAAAGAGAGGCATCCCCAGTCCAGGATGTCACAGGGCAAAGCCGCTACCCGCGCCCTTTAAACCAGATCCCTTTGAGACTCCAGCCGCGAGCAGTTGGATAGGGCCGCCACCCATGAATCTCCAGTGGGGGAAGAGGGAAGAATCTGACATGCCTACGCTATGCGGAAGTTATCACAACCTCCCCACAGTGCTCACATTACCAGTAGAATTGAGGATCACAAAGTACTCGGTGACTCTTGACCACATTGCGGTATTCGTCTGTAATCTTCTCAGTATGAGCGGTAGCCTTCCCTGCCCTTTATACATAAATTTCGAGCTTTTAGAATTATAGTTACATTTTAATCATTCTATCTTGTGTGCTGGGCTTTTCAGCCGAGATCCAGGAAAGCCTTATTGCCTTTCGGTTCGTCTCATTCCAAGCTGGTCAAACGGTGTGTGCTGCCTCTTGTTTTAGATCTGCTCTGTTGAAGTCATTCAAATTGAAAGACTCGGTAACGCGGGCTACCCAACCTCACTTTCGAGTTATGTGGCTGAACCCTGCTAAAATAGGTTCATAGGAGAGAGCAAGAAGATTCTCCATTCCAAGAGTTAGCTAGCTGAAAAAGCTTGCTGCTCTTCCATATCTTCATAAAATTTCTCATAACCTTAAGAAATTTTCAAGCAGGTATGGCATTGATGTGCTTATGTCTGAGCCTTGAAAACTCTCAAAACTTTGCAATTTGGTCGTCGGCAGTTTGTTTCAAACTATTACTCGCTAAAAATTTCTTTGATGTATTGGTTTTTCTGTAGCCCACAAAACATTACGCAAGACCTAAATACAACGTAGATTGTTCATGTACTGAAATGACTCGAAAAGACGATAAGCCATAGCCATAACTTTCACAAGAATACCTCGCTAATTATCTAGAGGCCATCCAAAACCGTGCCGTCCGATTTATCATGTCACAGTACTAACATGAAACCAGCATCACAGCACTAATACGAACTCTTTCCCTTCCAAGCCTTCAATCACGCAGCATAATATCACGTTTCTGCCTCCTTCATTCTTTTTTTTTACCATCCTCACAACCAGCACCCATTCCTGAAACCTCCCTCAAGAATGTCCCGTCGGCTTAATCACAGTCGCCCGATAAATCTAATTTTTGGCCGCACTGCAGCAATGAATAACTCTTTTTTTTTTCCAGATGCAATAGCCCAATGGAATGCTTTCAGTTCAGTTCAGTCGTTCAGTCGTGTCCGACTCTTCGTGACCCTATGGACCATGTCACGCCACGCTTTCCGGTCTCTCACTATCTTCGTAACATCACATAACTTCATCTGCAGCGCCTCGAGGATGCCATCTAACCATCGTGTTTGCTGCCTACCCCTTCTCTGGCGACCCGCAACCTTTCCCAGCATCAAATCTTTCTCCAGTGACTCCTCTCTTCTCATCAGATGACCAAAGTAACTGAGCTTTAACTTTAGAATTTCACCCTCCAATGAGCACTCAGGGTTTATGGTCGACAATATCGACTGATTTGATCTTCTGGCAGTCCAAGGAACTCTCAAGAGTCTCCGCCAGCACCACAATTCAAACGCGTCAATTCTTCGGCGGTCAGCCTTCTTCACAGTCCAACTTTCGCATCCATACATCACAACTGGAAAGACCATAGCACGAGTTATATGGATCTTGGTTGGCAGTGTAATGTCTCTGCTCTTTACTAGGCGGTCAAGACTAGCCATGGCTCTCTTTCCCAGAAGCAGGCGTCTCCTAATTTCATGGCTGCAGTCTCCTTCCGAGGTAATATTGGAGCCCAAGAAGAGAAAGTCTGTCACAGCTTCCACTTCTTGTCCCTTGATGCTCCAGGACTTGATAGGGCAAGACGCCATGATCTTTGTCTTTTTAATGTTCAGTTTAATTCCAAACTTCCCACTCTCTTTGTATGCGCATCAGAAGACTCTTGAGTTCCACTTCACTTTCTGCCATTAAAGTGGTATCATCCGCATATCTAAGGTTGTTGATACGTTTTCCAGCAATCTTCACTCCAGCTGAAGACTCGTCCAGACCGGCCTTCCTCATGATGCACTCTGCATATAGGTTAAATAGGCAGGGCGACAGTATGCAGCCTTGTCTCACTCCTTTCTCAATCGGAGACCAATCAGTAAGACCATGCCCAGTTCTGACTGGCCTCTTGCCCTTCATACAGGTTCCTGAGGAATGCTTTACCGGACGTTATTACTTCATGCAAAGATCGTGAAATTTTCAAGGCAAAACTAACGAGTCACCTTCAGTGTTCTATTTGACAATGCACACTAGTCTGCTCTTGTATATTTTGTTACTGTTTGTATGTTTGTTTCGTTTTCTTTCTTTGTTTTGTTTCTTGAACTGGTGTTGGGTTCAACAATGTTATTGCCCCCGCCTTATGGGATGCCCTCGGGCCTTTAAGGCTTCAATAAATGAAATGAAATGAAATGAAAAGAGTAAGTGCCTATATTTCTGCCGGCAAAGGAAAATGAAGGTATTGCTCCGCAAAGCGACCAACTAAACAAAGATAGTGAATCGGTGCGCTAACAAACACTGAACACAAAAAAAGTCAAGATAAAGTCAGGTCAAATTTATCTAAGTTTTCACTTTTGCTATCAGAAAATATGTTCTGCCCCTTAACGTATGAGTTGCTTGGCGCCGTTATATGACTACATTTGTTACATACAATGTTCGTATTGCTGAAGACAAAACAGATGGGTTGCTCGGTCTATAAAATTAGCGCAGACATTTTGAGGGTGAAGACAAGTAAATATCCGCAGAAAAAAAAAAAAAACGCTGAGGAATACGAACAATTGAAGCCCCCGTTTACTATTGGCGGTATTCGCTTCAGATATTTGCATTCGGTTACAATGTTTCCGCTCACATCTACCTTAAGTAAAGTATTCTACAATTCGTTTCCAGCAAAATTTACTTTCACCAGGGTTACGAACCACGAACGCATTTTTCATTCATTAGTTGATTTTTTTTGTTTTTTTTTTTTGCGACAGATATTCAATTATTCATGACTGAAGACGATATTTAGTTGCTTCATCTGCTTTTCTGAGCTCTGGCGGCTTCGCAGTTCACATAACATGTTGGCATCTTTTTGCAGTTCCCGCCTTTAATCCGATCGATTAATTTTCCTCGCGGCAACAGCTATGTGGCCGTCTATGTGGCTCGTGCACCCGTCGTGCCATCTAGCAGAGCTTGCGCGAAGCTCTACTTTAAGCTCACTGCTACCAAGACGCCAGGGGGCTCCGCGTTTGTGAAAGAGTTAGGGTGCATCGATGCAGCGCCGAACGGCGGCGTCGCTGACATCGAGGCACTCTAGAAAGAGTCAGCAGAGGGTGTGCTCCATGTTTCCCTTCCATGCTACAAAATATCGCGTCTAAATGTCAAAGTTCTGAACTGACGTGATGTAAAAAAATAAAATAAAATAAAACAAGAAGCAAAAGGGCTACTTAAAGCGGCAGCACAAGGCGGGTTGATGGAACTCTTTTGTCGACGATAACTGAAAATAAACTTACACAACGACAAAATAACGGAATACTGTTATCAGTTCTCTGGCTGAAAACATCCCTTATAACAGCTTTTGTAACTGTGCCCTTACTAGTTTAACATAAATAGCTTTCGATTTTCTGTTTCATGGTGCCAATAATGGGCAACGTTCCTTGATTCTTCCATCTATTGTCTCGGAAATTTTGTCGTTTTCTATCTCCGAACTTTGCCTGGATATATTGAGTGATGACACAATTCCACTGAGACGTTAGACTGTTTTGGTGTATTGTAGCAAAGGTATGCATGCGCTTGTGTCGCTATGAATAAATATAATACGATAATCTCACAAAACAAAAAAGTTAAATCACGTCTGTTAGCTTGACTGACGAGGCACTGATTTGGAGCTTCTTTTTCTCCAGTCTGATTTGGCAGCACTATCTACTTTCTCCAACTCGTGTGCTTCATGTTAGGTTGCTTTTATTTCGAGAGTGGCGCTGCAGCATATCTTTTTGAATAACCGCCTTTTTGTTCATTCAGCGGTACTGAAGACCCTAGAAAAAAAGCCTCTTAGGTTCTTATGTTTGTCACTGGTGAGTGAGTGAGTGAGTGAGTGAGTGAGTGAGTGAGTGAGTGAGTGAGTGAGTGAGTGAGTGAGTGAGTGAGTGAGTGAGTGAGTGAGTGAGTGAGTGAGTGAGTGAGTGAGTGAGTGAGTGAGTGAGTGATGAAAATAGCAGCGCATTTGCTGAAACATAGAACTATTTTAGTGTCAAATGCAGAGGAGGAGCACAATGCTGACGGCTGGCTGTCTTCGCGGTGTGCGGGCATGTTTCATACGCTGCTGCGTAGCAACGGTTACGCGCAAAAAAGACGTAGCGATGTTATCTGGTACTCCTATGTCCAAAAAGGCCTTTTTGAATTCATATACATCGTGGGTGAGGTCGTTTTGAAGAGAACAAAATCCATCTGCCGCTAGTGGACGCAGACATTAGTGACCGTAGTACTACCGTACCTAGACGGCTTCATGTTTGTGTAATTAAGCATGCTTCTACCCACTTGTCTCCAGTTACTGCGACACGTGCCTCCTGTGCCTTGCACTGTGGTAAAACTGACAGGCGTGGCATTCAACTTTCAATGTCTCACGCCGGATAGGGGTGCGTTGAACTAACCAACGGGCATATCTAGAACATGTCACCGAAAGCAACAGTCAAAGACATAACGCTCGCAGGGCAGCACAGCCATTGTTTCGAGTCGCTACGCGTTTATGACATTCAGGCGGCGATGACAACACGAGCGATAACGGCGAACGACACAGCAGGCGAGGGTTCGCAGCGCTAAAATCTCTGAGCTGGTAGGAAGGATAGCGCGTACCCTCTCCTCTCGGGTGAAGAGGAGGGAGCTCTTTGTCTAAAGCGTGACATCCGCTTTGCGGCCGTCCAACGAGGGGAATCCGGGTCGGCGAGCCGGGCCAGCCTCGTCCGCTGACATGTCGTGCATACGTCGGGCCCTCCTCAGGGGCAGCTCGCTATAGCTGGTACCCAGGGAAGGTAGTGCCATCACAAGTGCCAAATCACTTTATGCAGTGACTGGTATTCAAGTTAGGAGCTATCAGATGTTTCGCCGGGAAAAGACTGTGAAGCGGTGTCAGTAGAGAAGTTTGGTTTAGTTTAGTTAATGTGGTTTAACGTCCCAAAGCGACTCGGGCTGAGAGGCTTAGAGAAGTTTAGTATAGCGGGCTTTGCGTGATGGCTTGCTTATCGGAATAGCGGGTCCAAAGCGCGCATGCGCAGAACGCTAACGGAGACACGGTGACACGCACCATTTTCACAAGTTGCACTTAGCGTGAAAACACGGCAGCGTCCTTTCAAGCAAGAAACGCCCTCTTTCAGCTGAATGAGAAGTCGTTGCAACCCTGGTTGACACGTTTTAGCGGTAACCACTGATGCTGTTGCATTTCGCTGTGATTGACCTTACTTCGACGACCAAGCAAAATCTGTAATTTGGCTCCGTTCTGGGAGACACACACCGATTCTAGCCCACTAAATCCTCATCGAGCCCCAGTGTGCAACTGCCCAGAATGTATTAGTACAACTGGTGAGGACGTAAATAAATTAGGTTTAGAGATTTATGACGGTGTTTCATGTATTTCGACGACTTCATGCGACCATCCGTTATACAATTGCAAAAATATTTCTGGCATTGTATGCTACGCAATGAAACATTCTTATTAGAGAGGTTCGCACTTCACATTAATATAACAAGATGGCACCCCTTTGCTTACGTTTCTTACTGCATACCATTTTATTTGCCGATGAATTTCGATGACATAAATGAGAATTATATTGCAATAAATTGTCCCTAAAATACTCTGATATTCAATGCTGTTTCTTTTTTCGTTTGGAAATTAGTAACGTTAGCAACCGCTTGAAAAAGGGGGCTTTCACCGGCGTGCAAAATAGATCGCGATTAAGTTTCGGAACGATGCATTAAATGCCTTCCCCAATCACGCAAACGGTGTACTAAAACTCTCTACCGGCAACCACTAATGCTGCTGCCTGTTGTAGCAATGAGCACATGCAACAGCGACGATGGCATGCACCGTAAGGGATTTTCCACTAGCCCTATTTAATTTATAGATGAACAAGACGAGGCCGTCTATTATGAGACTGCAGTCGACGTAAGCATATGAACAGGTGATCCACGTCCGCAATTGGAGCTCCCTATGACATTAATGCATGTTCTACGTTCGCACAGTGCATCTACTGCCAGACTATGTACCACTAGCCGTGTGCGTCCTTCCGACCTAGTTTTTTTTTTTTTTTTCATCTTTTTCATTTCACTAAACGTTTGAGGAGGACGCTCACCAGTTAGAAAATACGATAGTAAGCACTAGATGAGGAAGGTGCGAGTCCAAGGGAAAAAGAATACTTGCAGCTATTTTCACTCGACAAACTACTCCAAAGCAAAATAAAAGAAGCCGTCTTTACAAAACAAATATCAAAGATTAGAAAAGCATTATTTTCGAAACAAGTCATTAATCACCACCATCAGGACATCCCGAAGTGCTCGCGAAATGTCATGCATTGGTGGCTGGGGAAGCATGTGTCCCCATAGATCAAGGGCGCTAACCGCAGCAAATTGCACTCTACTCCCGGTATCTCCCCTTCAATATGTCCCCACCTCCCGCTCCGCTTCTCGCCACATCCGCGGATAGCACGTGTCAGTGGGCAGACCGAACCGCCTGCACCCAAGGATCTCGTTATCTGCGGATCCTCCTACGTGATGTGTCAGCGTGTGCCACGTGCCTGGAAGCACGCGCCATGTGCTTTTTCAACCACTCGAGGCACGAGCACTCTGAAAAGCTCGTGGGAGATGACGAGTAGGCTTCGGGAAGTGTGCAAGTAGAGTACTTATTCCTCTCCCTCATGCACCAAGTCAGATTTCCTCTAATTCGCCAGCGATGTTTTCGAGAGGTGGTGGCGAAAAACTTTATTTGGTGGAGCCGCGAAATACTTGTTACAAGGTCTGCGCCGGCTCCTGATCACGGGTGATGACCTGCCGGCCGTGCCTGACGGGCTGAAGCGGACGCCGTCAGGCACGGCCTACCGGCGACCGCTTCAGCACGCCAGTCTCTTTAGTGAAGCCGGTTCTGAGCTGGAAACCGCGATCTCCGAAGCCTCGTTGTGCGTAAGGCCCCATTCGGCCGGTGGTTGAAACTGTGGGCATGTGAAAATAATATGTTCGAATGTAGCTCTCGAGGTCTCACAAAGGGAACAATCGGATTGACGGATTGATGAGTAGAGAGAGAGAAGAGTGCCAGCTGTGAGCTGGGGATGACTTGAAGTTAAAATATCCGCGGAAAATCCAGTGCGGGCCTTCGAATCTCTAAAAACAGATAACGAAACATAATTTGTCTGCGGGTGCAATGTGACCCCCATTTGCGGTCACAGCGTGTGCGCAGCTATATGGTGCTCTCCAGTGGACAAGCCAAGGGCACAAAAACGAAAGATAGAAAGAAGAGCGAGCGAGTAGCTGAGAGAGGCTATGCAAGAAATTGTGATAGAATCATCAATATTTATAAGAAAACGGGATAATAATTAATACCTAAGCGACAAATATCATCCGCTCCTGATATAAAGGGAATGTAACTCATCACTGTTTAATCAGTTTACAAGAGTTATCTGGCTACTGCAAGCTGCACCCATCTCGAACAGGGTTCCTCTCCCAGCGAAGCAATTTTAGCTGAGTTCCTCTGCAAATCCTTAGCCTACAATTTTGCTGTGTCCAAGTACATATTGTTGACGCTGACGCGCCGTGCCGCAAAAAGTAAAAAGAAATGCTGACAACTAAATAGCAACCACAATGGAAACTCAACGCAACTGCATGTAGGGAGGGATCCGTCTGCGTGCAACCCTTTAGTGGTCCGCCTGAGTAAACCACTCACTATCGTCTTTGGAGCCTCTTGCCTTACCCGATGGCACGTCACGATTCCCTCTTTTTGGTCGCGCAGCTGGCACGTGCAAGACGTAAAAAACTCCACCCACATCCATAATTCTCGTGACATCAGTTACGTATGTCTGCAACCTGATTGCCAGACTTTATGGCCGCTGCGCGTATGTGAATTGTATGCGTATGTGTATTGGGAAGAGGTAGCGCACTCTGGTCGACGCATGATCTGTTAATGGCAGGGTCCTCTGACCAGTATCCCCCGTAGAGAAATAGCAGACATGTCGTTAAAATGAAGAGCGCTAATAAAACCCGCTATTAGGGCGAAAACCTTTATTGGCTCATGCTCGCGGCCACGATCGTGTCCTTCCGTCCGTAACGGTTTCGTTAAGTGGGAACTAATAAATATAAGAGAAAAGGAATGATTGCTTCAGATAGAGGAGAAAAACAATGAACCTAAAGCCAAGTCTACTTATAGTTAAAAATGTCGAAATTGCGTCGAAATAGCGCGGACGTCGATATAGCCACGGGAACGGTGTGACGTCACATCCACCGGAAGACGTCTCCGGCAATGTCTAATAACCACAACTAACGTCACGATGACGTCACATGCGACCATGACGTCACGACTGGTCATGACGTCACCAGGCGATTCAGCAACAAGCCGTCCGCCTGGGGGCCGAGGCCGCGATATACAAAACTTCTTTGTCATCCTTTAGTTGCGAATGCTCCGGTCCCCGTTCTCTAGGCCTTCTTGCCGGGGGTGGGGAGTAGGGGGCCTCCATTTTCGGTGGACAATAAAAGTTATCTATTCATGCATATAAGAAGCTGACCCCGTCGGGCGTGTCATCCAGGCGTCGGTGCGGCTCCTTTCATTCGGCGCTTTCTCGAACGCCGCACCACACAACATGCAGAAGCAGACGCAGTACAGTATGCATCAGCGGAGACAGGAAAGAAAAGTCGCAGTATCTGTCACAATTCTCCGCGGACACCTTAATCGTGCCGTAAGGAAAAGGAGCAAGGTTAAATAAATTGGTTCACAGGAAGGGAAAGGCGCAGTAACTGTCACACTTGCTCTGTGGACACCCGAACCGCGCCGTAAGGGAAGAGAGGAAGGTGGGAATGAAAGTGGAAAGAGAGAAAGAGGAGCCGTAGTGGAGGGCTACGGAGTAATTTCGACCACCTGGGGATCTTTAACGTGCGCTGACATCGCACAGCACACGACGCCTCTTCGTTTCGCCTCCATCGAAACGCAGCCGCCGTGGTCGGGTTCGAACCCGGGAACTCCGGCACAGTAGTCGGGCGTCTTACCACTGCACCACCCCGGCGGGGCAGGAGCAAGGTGGATTTTTGGATTCTTTTACGGCAACGATAGCGTCCGCCGTAAGAGAATTCCCATGAAACCTATTTAATTTAACATGTACAAGACAACGGTACGTAATATGAGACTACAGTCGACGTAACTATATGAACAGGTGATCCACGGCCGAAATTGGGACTCGCTATGACTTGATTGATTACATGTTCTACGGTCGCAGAGTGCCTGTACTGTCAGGCAGAGTTAACACTGGCCGTATGCGTCATTTCGAAGTTGTTCCGAGGTTGTTGTTTTTTCTTCTGTCGTTATTTTTCACTCAACGTTTGAGAAGGACGCTCACCCGTTAAAAAATATGAAAATATGCGCTAGATGAGGAATGTGTGACTCCAAAGAAAAAAAGAATATACGCCGCTATTTTCACTCGACAAACTAGTACTCCAAGGCAGAATAAAAGAAGCCATCTTTACAAAAATAAATACCGAAGAGTACAAAAGAAAAAAAGTTTTTTGAAAATAAACCAAAAAAGTCGTTTATGACAGGCATCAAGACACCCCGAAGCCATCGCAATATGCCAAGCATTAGTGGCTCGGGAAGCACGTGCCCCCATAGATCAAGGGCGCTAAACCGCAGCAAATTGCGCCCTACGCCCGGGATCTTCCCTTAAAAATGTCCCCACCCCGCTCCGCTTCCCGCCACATCCGCGGATCGCACGTGCCATCGGGAATGGAGGGTACACTGAAACGTCCGCGCCCAAGGATCTCGTTATCTGCGGATCCTCCAGCCTGATGGGACAGCCTATACCACGTGCCTGAAAAATGGCACGCACGCGCCATGTGCTTTTTCAACCGCTCGCGGCACGCACATTCTGCATAGCCCGTGGGGGATGACGGGTAGGCTTCGGGAGGTAAGCGCATGCGTCTATTTTACTGCATTTTCATTGCGAGTAGAGTACTCATTCCTCTCCCCCATACATCGAGTTAGATTTCCTCTCATTCGCCAGCGATGTTTTCGGGAGCTAGGGATGACCTGCAGTTAAGAGCTCCGCGGAAAATGCAGTGGGGACCTCCCAATCTCTCAAAAAAAAAAAAAAAAAATCATTTGTCCGCGGGTGCAATGACTGACCCCCATCTGCGGTCACTGCGTGTGCGTAGCTAATGGTGTCTCTAGTGGACAAGGCAAGGGCCTGAAAACGAAAGAAGGGAAGGCTACTGAAGAAGAGCGAGCGAGTAGCTGACAGAGGCTATGCAAGAATTTGTGGTAGAACCATGAAGATTTATAAGAAAACGTGATAAGAATTAATACCTAAGCCACAAATATCATCCGCTCTTGATATAAAGGGAACGCCACTCATCACTGTTTAATCGGTTTAAAAGAGTTACCCCGTATTGCAACCTGCACCTATCTAGAACTGGGCTCCTCTCCTAGCGAAGCACTGTACGCTGAGTTCCCCCGAAAAACCTTAGCCAACAAATATGATGTGCCCAAGTAGGTATTGTTGACGCTGACGCACTGCGCCGCAAAAATTAAAAAATACTGAGAACTAAATAGCAAACACAATGGAAACTCAACGCATCTGCATGTTGGGATCCGTCTGTGTGCAACCCTTTAGCGGTCCGCCTCAGCACACCATTCACTATCGTCTTTGGAGCCTCTTGCCTTACCCGATGACACGTCACGATTCCCTCGTTTTGGTCGTGCAGCTAGTGCGGTGCAAGACGGAACAAAACTCTATCCACATCCATCTTTCTCGTGACTATAAGTTACGTATGCCTTCAACCCTATTGTAGCACATTATCTCTGCTGCGCGTATGTGCCTACATTGGGTAGGGGCAGCGCTCGCACTAGCGTCGATCCTCTGAGTAGCATCACCTGATAACAAATAGCGGAAATATTATTAAAACTAAGCGGAGCGCAAATAAAGCCCGCTCCCTCCGTCGATTCTGTGGCGCAATGGATTACAGCTGCGTTTTCGAACACCTAAACAGCGGTTCGAATCTAATAGGTGCGACATCTTTCCTTGTGCATGTGTTTAGCAAAATAACAATAAAACAAATTATTAACATATTTCATACAGGTGTGTTTCCTTTTAGGTTGCGTCATGTCATGTTTTTGTTTAAAATTAGCCGTCAAACCAGCAGCATACGCGCCGGGCGGTAACATCAAATCCTTTTGCATGACAACGCTCACACTATTTAATTCCGTAATTACTTCAATATTTCATTTCCAGCCTTCAGTGGGCGTGTGTTACCTGTGGATTGCGTTCAGAGAGACTTTTGCGCCGAAATCACCGTTTAACTCGCCGACATACAACCAGTGAAGAGAAAAAAAATGTCCGACACATCACCATTGAGAGATTGCAATTAATCTGCGCCGACACATAACTGGTTCAAGTTCGATCATCACCATCAACTTATTAACCAATTTTTGGCGCAGTTGATTTATTTGACACTCTTAGATGTCTCAACGTAATTGTCACGTGGGGTGTAATGCCAGACTCTTTCAGAAAATGGCGATTGTTGTCCCCCCGCCTCCCATCGAGTCCAAGTTTCTCATCGAATGGGAGCTAGGTCCCACACTATCGCAATATAAAGACGACCGAGTTCACTGGTTCAGCGGCGTTGAGGGCACGATTACCAATGTCACTGCACCCAGCTGTACTAGCGAAATGACTCACGGCGAATATCCTTACCTGCATAGTTTGCTACCTCACAACAAGATAAGGGAACAGTTCATGGGTGTGTTTATTAAAAATTTCTGTCCAATGTTTCAATGCCTCACTAAAAATTACTGCTTACCCCGTAATAGAAATTTGATGTAAGCATGAAATGATTATGAGCATAGCACAGTGGTTGGAGAAGGTACTCCCCCCGAACTTGTATATTATGGCGCGTAGGTTCGTACGCTGCTTCAAGGGCCAGTGGCAGTTGACGTTGGGAGAGCTGGAGAGCATGGAAGATGGGTTGCGGGCGTCTCAGTACAAGCCATTCGTCTGCCTGCGCCATCAGCCAGAGGCACTGCGCTGCTTCTACAAGTCGTGCGAGCTGCCTGTGTGCAATAAGTGCGCCTTGCTCGACTACCTCAAGTCAATACATGAATTGAAGCCACTGAGTCAGGCAACCCTTCGGCGTGTGGTGTCTTATACGTATGGAGAAGAACCATCTCCGATAGCTTTGAGGTTCGGACTGCTTAGTTTTAACTGTGCACCACGTGCTGCGCGCCTAGTGCCTACTTCTTCTTCCTTGTCCGGTGCCATGCACCGGCTTGCGACCAGAGCGTGGCGCGAGAAGTGCCACAGAGGCTTGTCGCACGTGGCGCGGAACAGAAGAATCAGATCACAAGATCTCAGGGCAGCACTCAAGACCTTTCAGCAGGTATCCAGCCGTCTGCAAGTCCAGTATCAGCGAGAGCTGGGGCTGCTGGCAGACACATTACACTTCTGCCGCTCCATGCTGGAAGAGCGGCGGCAAGAGAAGCTGCGAGAGCTCGAGGGCGTCTACAATGCCAATATGGCTCCTCTTGGCTTCCTCGAGCCCAAGGTTCAAGATACGATCGAAAGGAACCACCAGGTGTGTGCCTCTGCAGAAAGGTTGACTCGCTTATCTACGAGCACCAAGGCCTTGCTCTTAAAACCTCTGCTAGAGAACAACGTCCATGGATACCCCCCATTGCGGCCTGAGTGTGGACTCCACGGCATGGACCTGGAGTTTGTGTCCAACTATCAAGCAATCCAGGTAGGAGTACCTAACACGTTTGGCTACATCAAGCAAGGCGGAGCTTCTGAAGGTGCTCCGCGGCAATCAGCAATCGCTTGGCCCAATGGTACTGTTCCGGATCCCGTTGACCACGGGTCCACACTGCACCAGAATAGCCACTACCCACCATTAACTTCGACTTCCCCTTATGAGTTGAGCCTTCTGTCCAAGAGTTTTAGCTCTGCCGACAGCCTAGGGCCGTTTTCAGCCATCTTTGCATATATCGGCCTTCATGGGAAGTGGTGGAGTGGAGACGCTGACATCTTTCATCGTGGCTCAGACTTTGGTGCACCCCAGGACTGTCCGGTGCCTCCTCCGCCGAGTGCTACGGCTGAACTCTTGTCCAACTACCTAACTGAACCTTGCGCAGGGTTGCCCCCACTCAAGTCGCCGACAAAGCGGCAAAATATGATTCACCATTGCAAGTTTGGCGACTCCGGTGGCATGGAGGGACAGTTCACTGAGCCTTTTGGTGTGGCGGTGAATGCGCAGAATGATATTCCCGTCGCCGATACCAACAACCACCGCATTCATTACTCTGACCGGGATAGGCGGTTCAAGTTCCAGTGTGGCGAGTGCAGCAATCTTGATGAACTGCTACTCTACTTTTACCGGGTGCCTCTGATGCATAGTCGCTTAGTGTTGGCCGAAGCGACATATTCGGATTTCCGATGGGTACGAGACATTCGTGCGCTAGTTCGGTGCTGTGATCTAGCAGCACCCTCCCGCCATGACCTTAGGCACCAATAGCCGTGTGGCCGCTTGGAGCAGTGCAGTGTGATGCGTGTCATCATCTTCGACAAGAACGGCAACGTACTGCGCACGTTTGGCTGCTCCAAGCACCTACAATTCCCAACGGCGTGGTGGTGACTGACCGGCAAGAGATTTTCATCTCGGACAATTGGACACACTACGTCAAGGTGTTTTACTACTACGGGGCGTTCCTGATGTGGATATGATTCAGATTTGAATGCGGCTGGAAATAAGATTAGCAAAGGTCGACAATGCTCAGGCCCTAAACACGCGCACCGACAACCATATCGCTAATAAAATGTAATCAATGCCGACCGATAAGTGATTCCAATGTGTACTGATTACGTTCGTTAAATTGAACGGCTGCTGCAAGTATATAACTTTCTATCTCCTGCATCCCATTCCCCCTTTCTCAACTTATGCCTTGTGGCAAACTCTTCGAATAAAAAAAAAAAGTATATAACGAGGGTTTCAGCGAACACCTTGCAAACTTTTGTAATATTCAGGGTTCAGAACAAAAACAAGCTGTTTTCAGGAGGACCCAACTGCCACAGAGTTGTTTACTGCGGAAACTACTCGAAATAACAGCTAAATAATAAACCCTGGTTATTGCCAATGGGAAGTTTGAAGCCCAAGAAAAAGTATAGCTACCAACTATGCATAGTTCAGGCAGTCACTTGCAGGCAATTACACTTTCCCGAACCTGCTCCAGTATAACTGGATATATGCCTAAATATACAACACCAACGTGGCAGGTCTGCAAGACAGACATAGCCAACTTAAACCCATACTCTAGGTGTGCAAGGCACAACTAGCTGGTGATAATCCCGAAACCCTTTCGTCGAGGTGGTGCGCCTTTCTGCGCAGCTCCAGCCTCAGCGACCAACTCTAGGCCGTTGGTTCAGTAAGCCCTCGAGGCAGTGATGAGGCAAGTCTCGACGTCTCCACGTGGAAGACTCTGTTGGGCACTCAATAAAGTTATTACTCGTTCACTCACAGGACAAAGCTAAGCCATAGCACTTTCTAAAACAAAGAAAAACATTTTTTTAAAGCCCTGGAGTATGATCAAAATTTCATTTCGTTTCGTCTCGTTTTTTTTTTTTTCTTTTTTTTTGGCACGAACTGAGTGCATTAGACGCGCAGAAGCTCGATACAAACGAGACATGTGCTGATGATGTGTTGTAGTGACTATGGCGCCCGATTGGAATTGCTTGCAGCAGTGCGCCGCATCAAGCGTTTTCTTTTGTTCTGTCTTTCTCAGAAATTGCGTGCACGCAATTGCCAATGTCTGTAATTTTCATTGTACCAGGCATAGAAGCAAAAGAGCGTACTAATGGCTCTACAAAATAATGCATGCGTAATATGGCGTAACTCTCCCCGCCACACTCACGGGCGCACATCGTTTCGAGTGAGCTGTCTGCGCTGCTAATACGGTCTGTTTCGCTTTTGTACAAAAAACTGCGCGATTTCGCCTATGTACAAGGCTTTAGAAAATGACATCTTTTTCTTTTTTGCCTCCAGAACTGATATGGCATTGCCTTTTTCAAGGCTTCAAACTCCACATGGCCGCCAGCCGCCCAAATGTTGAAACCTCTAACTAAATAGCAAGAAGTTTCTATCTAACTATATATGTAATTAGAAGTGATTCTAGTGTAATAATTACGTCAGCCGTGACTGAAGGTTTGTCCCTGAATATAGTTCTTCTCTATTTCGATTTCCTTATTCTTGCGAATTTTTAAAAGCCCTTGCTGAAACACCCGGCAAATCAGGGCAGTTAATCAGTGATGATGTTACCAAGAGGTTCTTAAAAGGGACAATAGTAGCAAATGCAGTTTTCATATCAGATATGAATGGACTTGTGCATGAGTTTGAGAGGATATAAGCTACTACTCCAATGATGGAAGTGTTGAGAGGAATTAAAGCTGCCTCTGTGGCTTTAAATCCTTATTATATGCCGTTGTTAAAACAAAAAAGAGACGCCACCTCGTGTAGTGCTTTATTTTGGTGAGAACAGTGTTGTGTAGCCGGGAATGCAAGGCCGCTTTACTTTGTTTTGTCAGGTTACCGCTACAACAACAAGATCGCCCTGAAAAAATTGCGATATATGCACAGTAAATTTGTCTAAATTTTTTCAAGCTGCAGAAACAGCAGTGGGAAATGGGAACCTTGGCACTTACCACTCCTTTTTTTTTTTTTTAATACAGGAAACTGCGACAGCAGACATGAGGAAAAGTATCGTCCCAGGTTACATGGAGGGCATCCGAGTTGCCTCTCTTGCGCATCAGGATTTTGCTATCTGATACAGACTTTAAATTTCCACTGCTTTTCGTCCTTCTCTTTCAGCTCTTTACGCAAGAGGATTTTGTTTGCGTGATAAAGCCGTGTCTTTTTTTTTTCTTGGTTTTCAAAATGATGTTCCAGATTTTGCTGGAAAAAATCTTGGAAATGACGTTGGGCTCGTCCTTTTCATTTAAGGGCACACAGCGGATAGTTTAAACTTCGAGCTCGTTGAACACCGTGCTCAAACAACGACTGACTGATGCCATCAACTAAATGAAGTCTTCACCAGGTGCCGCTTGGGTGACTGGTTTAAAAGTTTTTCGCTTCCAATGCATTATTGCAAATCCTTATTTTGCGCCTGTGATTTTTTTAATTCAGTGTTCATCAAGTGGGGATCCGCGAAGCGCTGTTCGAGGTTACACGAAGCCCTCGCCCCCCAATAAAAGAAGACATAGCTCTGGACAAGGGTAACGAACTGGATTCCAAGGGAAGGAAAGCGTAGCAGGGGGCGGCATGAAGTTAGGTGGGCGGATGAGGTTAAGAAGTTTGCAGGGGTCAAGTGGATGCAGCCAGTACAGAACCGGGTAAATTCGAGAAATATGGGAGAGGCCTTCGCCCTGCAGTGAGTGTAGTCAGGCTGATGATGATAATGAGCTCTGGTTTGGTTAGACACAATTTTGCAAGGTTAAAAGCACGGACGTTTAAAACGTACTTTAGTTTCTCAAAGCGAAAGATATGTGACAATGGGGATATGGAGAGCGCGCGCGAGAATAATGAAGGGAGGGAGAGAGAGAGCGCGCCTAAGGCGTTTGTGGATGCGGCATCGATGAAACTCGAGCTCTGGCTGCATATATGTCGGACGGGGCAGCATTGCAAAGCATCTCGGGTGTCTGACGAGAAAGCGACACGATGTTGAGAGGAGTCGCATCCCTTCTAGCGACAAACCTAACGGAGACGACGCGCAGTTCCTTCCACACTTCCTCTGCAGGCAGTGGTGCGCTGGCTTACCAAAAGCGCGGTTTTGTAGGTCGGTGTAGCCTTGACTCAATGCCTGGGTGTGGTCTCGTACTAAGCTATGGTGCCCAGTGACACAGAGGCCAAAAGCTGACCCTTGAAAAAGAACACCATTTGACATCTTATAGGCAACAGACATTCATGGCACAGCATGTTTTTGCTTGTTAGGTAATGCGGAATTTGAGTAGGCATCGACGGTTGAAGCATTAACCATGTCTGTCCCGAAACAAATCCAGGAAAACCAGTGATACAACATTATTTTCAAGAGCACCTGGTTTGACCAAATCATTGATAGATCCAACAAAAATCTTCAAGAAGATGGCACCGGTATTCAACAACTAGTCCCCTAGCTGTTGTAGCAGGAACATTGCTAACATCGGTAAGTAGGGCGAAGAACTCATTAGGTGGCATAAAATTAGTGTGACATTAAATATATTGTAAGGACATGCGTCGTCTAAATGGGTCTGGTGCGCAGCACACCGCCCCGTGAGCTTTCCTTCTGCCAACAAGGCAGCGCGCTCGATAGTTCTCGCAGATTTTTCTTGTTGCGTCAGAGCGATCGCCTGCAATCGTGAAAAGTAGGCACTTGCGGTCCGTGGCGACTTATCACATTGTGAGCGGCCGCACCATCATGCCGTAATCGGCAAGTGAAGGACAATCTTCTGCAGTGGCGTATAACTCGCAAAGCGATCGCTTTCCACAAGAAAGACGCTTCCTCTCTCTCCTTTCATCAGGCTCCGTTCCTCTGCTTAAGCAGCTCTAACGATGGCGGCAGTGTAATGCACAACGCTGCAGGGACGTATGCGGCCACGAAGAGACGCTGGCCTGACGTGGGAGAAAGCATTGCGTTCGAGTGCTTGCCGATCGTCTACTCAACCATCTGCTAAAGAGAAAAGCGCCGTCAGCTGACGACGTAACACAGTGACCGTCTCGAGTCTGAACGCTCTTGAAGCTGCTACCACCTCAATCGCCGGCATGGGGCGGCGTTCTACGCGCAAGCGTAAACGTTGCGTCAGACGGCATGGCGCCATCTTTCGAGAGGGCGAACTCGTGGTACTAGTCCGCAACTGAACTTGACTTAACGGCCATCAACGAGGCCCTTCAACACTGCACCAAAGAAACAGATCGTATCACCCACATCTACACATCTACACAGATGTGTACAACGTACACATCTACACCGACAGTCAAGAGGCTGTATAAAAACTCTGAAAGCCAGTTTTTACAAAACCTCAGTGCGACACCGCATCAAACAGCACTGCCACTTCCTGCAAGAGACCTCAAAAATGTCGGTACGGATTCATTGGACACCTGGACATCACGCATAAGGAACCGGGAACAGGGCTGCCCACGAGGCTGCTGGCGCGCAGATAGAAGAAGACCGCTGGCACAGCCTTGATGTGGGCCCGTCCAACTCGGACCACCCTTACTTTTCTCCAATCTCTCATAATACCGGACTATGTCCTCATCGACTTAAACATGAGCGAAGGGGTATATTGCGGCCATTGTCTCCGACAATACTCCTCCGATTCCGTCCGGCCTTTCTCACCCTGCCCAAGTTCTCACTCAGAAGGCGCGAACCGGTACAGCGTACACATCGGACATCCTGAGTCGATGGTCCCGAACCAGGATCGGCTGCCCCTACTGTCCTGCTGACTCCGTTGACCTGCAGCACTTGATCTGGACCTGTCCTGGCGCGGCGAGCCTCCGCGCCCGCTACACATCTGCACACCACATTCAGACTTACGAAGACTCGACCGCCCCAATACCGACGCCAAGCGCAAGTTTAGTGAGCTTGGCTCCCTCTATCTCACCTAACCCACCCTCTTCACCTCTAGGCCTCAGGTCATCTATATGATTTTATGAATAAATGAATGAAATCTCGTTCTGTGCCGGGATAAAGAAAATTTATTGCCCGGAAGAAGGTGAATCGGTGCCCGGATGTTGGTTTTCGGTTTTATTTCAACGTCCCTCAAGGTCGCCGTCAACAGGAACTAAAAGCATTTCAGGATTAAAATATTTTTGCACCCCTACATCACCGTTGAACTCTCCGTTTATTCATTGCCAGTTTTTTTTGTGTGTGTGTGTGTGTGTGTGTGTGTGTGTGTGTGTGTGTGTGTGTGTGTGTGTGTGTGTGTGTGTGTGTGTGTGTGTGTGTGTGTGTGTGTGTGTGTGTGTGTGTGTGTGTGTGTGTGTGTGTGTGTGTGTGTGTGTGTGTGTGTGTGTGTGTGTGTGTGTGTGTGTGTGTGTGTGTGTGTGTGTGTGTGTGTGTGTGTGTGTGTGTGTGTGTGTGTGTGTGTGTGTGTGTGTGTGTGTGTGTGTGTGTGTGTGTGTGTGTGTGTGTGTGTGTGTGTGTGTGTGTGTGTGTGTGTGTGTGTGTGTGTGTGTGTGTGTGTGTGTGTGTGTGTGTGTGTGTGTGTGTGTGTGTGTGTGTGTGTGTGTGTGTGTGTGTGTGTGTGTGTGTGTGTGTGTGTGTGTGTGTGTGTGTGTGTGTGTGTGTGTGTGTGTGTGTGTGTGTGTGTGTGTGTGTGTGTGTGTGTGTGTGTGTGTGTGTGTGTGTGTGTGTGTGTGTGTGTGTGTGTGTGTGTGTGTGTGTGTGTGTGTGTGTGTGTGTGTGTGTGTGTGTGTGTGTGTGTGTGTGTGTGTGTGTGTGTGTGTGTGTGTGTGTGTGTGTGTGTGTGTGTGTGTGTGTGTGTGTGTGTGTGTGTGTGTGTGTGTGTGTGTGTGTGTGTGTGTGTGTGTGTGTGTGTGTGTGTGTGTGTGTGTGTGTGTGTGTGTGTGTGTGTGTGTGTGTGTGTGTGTGTGTGTGTGTGTGTGTGTGTGTGTGTGTGTGTGTGTGTGTGTGTGTGTGTGTGTGTGTGTGTGTGTGTGTGTGTGTGTGTGTGTGTGTGTGTGTGTGTTTGAACGTTACCAACTAGCGTCACCTATTGGACGCCCATGGAACGTGTAAGAGCGCTTGCCCCTGTCCTTAGTGTGCATGCTTTAGCGCCTTTAAGAAAATTAAAGGGCCTCTTAAATGTATTTTAAAAGGAAAATAGTGAAAGCCTACCCTCCGTTTTCTATAATTTGCCGCTCATCGTTTGCCTCTTATCGGCGTTCGTTGCAGAGATACATATAATTATAATTACTTACTGAAAAGGGAAAGCGCAGTATTGGTCACACTTTCTCCGACAAGTGTGGATTTGGATGGTACACCATCGCTCCTGTCACGTGGAGTTCCTTGGCTCACATTCAAATGTGGGATTGCAGATGGCAGGAACGCTAGACAAGAACGCACCTCGCGGAATCTCGCGGAACATGAGATCTCGAGCGCAAACATCGCCACAGGATTTTGTTTGCCAAGAAAAGCTTTCGCCTTAAAAGTATTGTATCGACACGGACACACTGATCTGGTTTTAGCTCAGAGTGTAGTTATAATCGCCACATCTTTTCAATAATGCATCATTTCACGTTGCAGCGACAAGCTCAATTTGAATTCCAATTAACAAAGTAATGGTAATTACTAAGATCTTCAAATAATTTAATGCAATCACATTCAACACAAGCTATCCAACGATAAATGACTTGATGCTATAGCGCAAAGATCAATTTTAATTAACGTCACTTCTCTGCTTTTAAGCCACCAATCTTCCAGTCGTTTTTTGCTAGTTTCCACCGCCGGTTTATTCACCCGGCCACTGGTATCTCTAAACCCCAGAGCTTCAGGAACAGTGATTGCGCCTGCATCAACTTCCGGATGGATACCATTACATTCGAGTATAATATGGTCAATTGTTTCACTGGAGTTTCCGCATACAGCACATGCGTCATCTCCATTGTTAAATTTCTTTTTGTAGCTGCGTGTTCTAAGGCACCCTGATCTAGCTTCAAAGCTTCAAAAAGTAGGGCTCTGCCAACTAATAAATGATAATTCATCGGATCTTACAGTTAGTCTAAAGAAATAACGTTTGTCATATGCTATCTAATTATTATAAGTTATGGTGAAGCGTAAATAATTTAATTATCATGAACTAATGAACTCTAATTATATACGACGAGTAATTACTAACATGATCATAAACGGCCAATAAGTAATGTTCCCCATAGCACATAATACTAAGCCAGACTTGTTGCTTAGACAGGCTAAGCCCCCGTCAGAAATTGGGTGAGTGCCGTGCGAGAAAATGGTGCGCTGAAGACGCTAAAGAGAAAAGGACCCGCCACATTGGTTTCTTGTGAATAGTAGCCAAAATACGTTTTCGGCTACTTTTGTCGTTAAATCTGACGCCTTGTTGTTCGAACGTGTTGTGCATGCCGTCGTCACACTCGCCACTACCGTGGATAGCAACGGTATTTGCGACGCCACCTTCAAATTTATTTGCGACCAGTAGTTTCGAGGAGCCCAAGGAAAACGCTGGATAAACAGCTTGAGGGGTCCCGACTTCCTCTTTGCTGAGCAGCTTTGACGGTAACAAAAGTAGGCTGGTAGAGAAATAATAATAATAAATGTTTATGGGCTGAGCTTTGAGAAAAAGAACAATGAATACACCTGTTCCATGTTAAGCACATATTACAAAAGGAATACTCAAGAGTATCAGGGGGGAAGAGGTAATCAAACAATCAAGAGACACGCCACCAGAAATAGTGTGAACATTTCGCGAAGTTGCTTGAAAGTCTTATTGTTATGGGTACTATCGAGTGTTGACAACCCCAGACGGACTTTCGCCTAATGAGACAAGCTAGGATTTCTCCTCAAAATACAATAACACGAGACAGCCAGCGTTCTGCAGCGTTCTCTTGTTGCTACATGTTCATTTTTACTCGTACTTATCCCCTCTGCATGTGATTTACTAGCAGGCCCAGCATTCAGCCTTAAGCACTACGTGACCAGTGCCCATATTTTCACTCTATGTTGTTTAAAATTTTCGGTTTCAGAATCAGAAATTAGTTATGAATTTCGTTCTCTGTTCCTACCGAAGGAACGAAATAGGACCGAAATAAGGACGCCGGATTGCAGAAATGATTATGGATCACGAAAAGAAGGATGTGCGAATGTGTTCTTTTTAGAAACCAAAATGAACGTATGAATACGCTAGATTTGCTTGCGAGTAATATAGATAGTGTAGTTAGAGACGGAATAGACTTCGAATTGAATGGCCAAGTAACAGAATCGCGTAAAAATAAACTGTTTTTGTGGTTATTAAATTCAAGTTGAAGCATTCTTAGAAACAGAACGAACATTCATGCGAAAGAGGCGCTCGAAGTCGTTGTAGCGTTTCGCAGGACGACAGTTCGATGAAGACTCGTGTGATGCCCCCCCCCCCCCCCCCCCCCCCTCCCCATGTTTATGGTACAGAGAAAATGTACCGTTTATTGCAACATGAGAAGTATATATAGAAGTAGTAGGCGAATATGTCTACTTAGGACAGGTAGTAACCGCAGATCCGGACCACGAAAAGGAAATAACAAGAAGAATAAAATTGGGATGGAGCGCATTTGGTAAGCACTCACAGATTATGACTAGCAGCTTACCGGTATCGCTTAAGAGGAAAGTATACAACAGTTGCATCTTGCCTGTACTCACCTATGGGGCTGAAACGTGGAGGCTAACCAAGAGAGTTCTACTTAAGTTGAGGACAACCCAGAGGGCTATGGAACGAAATATGGTAGGGGTAACATTAAGAGATAGAAAGCATGCAGAGTGGGTCAGAGAAATAACTCGTTACCGACATTCTCATGGAAATTAAGAAGAAGAAATGGGCATGGGCAGGACATTTAGTGCGAAGAGAGGATAACCGATGGTCGCTGAGGGTAACAAACTGGATTCCAAGGGAAGGAAAGCGTAGCAGGGGGCGGCAGAAAGTTAGGTGGGCGGATGAGATTAAGAAGTTCGCAGGGGTCAAGTGGATGCAGCTAGCACAGAACCGGGTTAAGTAGAGAAATATGGGAGAGGTCTTCGCCCTGCAGTGGGTATAATCAGGCTGATGATGATGATGATGACTTCACGCATGCGCCAAGCATCACCAGAGTACGCGTGCATTTGCTCGGAAAAATACGATCAACCGAGGGGCGATAATGCCACAGTCATGACGTACGTAGCTATCGAGAGACGTAACAGTGACTCCAACAGGGGACGCGAAATACGAAGTAATTACATTTTGGCTGTCATGTGATGCCCATAGGAAAACTACCACTTGCTTACTCATGACGAGAGCGAACAAACTGGCGCTAAATGTCAGCTGATGAAAAGGACACGAGTTGAAATAATAATCTAAATGTTCACCCGCCTGAATAACATGAACGCTGAACGCGTGCCAATGTGTTTAGTACCCATCCTTCCTCACTCCCAGATAACCGTAACCCCCATTTCAAAGAACGATGCACCCGATAATTACCCAGACAGACGTTCCGTTCCGCTCGCGTTTCCAATCATGTTCATCACGACTGTCTACGCATATGCGCCCCGCCGGCTACTGTGCCGGAGTTTCCGGGTTCGAACCCGACCTCGGCGGCTGCGCTTCGATGGAGGCGAAACGAAGTGGCGCCTGTGTCAGCGCCCGTTAAAGATCCCCAAGTGGTCGAAATTGCTCCACTACGGCTCCCCTTTCTCTCTTTCCACTTTCACTCCCACCTTCCTCCCTTCCCTTACGGCGCGGCTCAGGTGTCCACAGAACAAGTGTGACAGATACTGCGCCTTTCCTTTCCTGTGAACCACTTATTAATTATTATTATTATTATTATTATTATTATTATTATTATTATTATTATTATTATTATTATTATTATTATTATTATTATTATTATTATTATTATTATTATTATTATTATTATTATTATTATTACGCAGATGCATTACAAACTAACGTCAAAGCAGCTGCTGCTTACTCAGTTGAGAGCAGCAGCGACGTAGTGACGCATACCCTCGGTCCTTACACAGATCCTCCTCCTACAGCGACTCTCGAGACCCTGCCAATTTAGTCGCCAGTATTCAAGACTTCGCACAAGCACCTCCCAACTCTTCAGGATATACCACATACACTGATACAATACAGGCTATACGCGCCGTTTATACGGGTTGCATTCTGAAGAACTGCAGGATGAACTACACAGAGCTCTTACTAAACTACGTCCCCACACTCTCACAACGAGGTGGATTCCTGGTCACGCTGGAATCACAGGCAATGAGGTATTTCATCGCCTCGCCCGCGAAATTCAACACCGAGCGCCTGGGATTCACTGGCCTTATCCACCCACGTGGTACGCTACTCTTCGCTACAAAAAGAAATAAATCTTCACTATGACAACATTAGGGAAGCTCTTCGTACGCTTCCTTTTCCGGATAAATCTCTCACTACTATGCAAATACGTATCCTTCTACGCATACTCCTAAATACACTCCTTACTCCTGCCCGATCGTTTCTATATCGTATCAGACATTCTCCCGTATGCCCAAATTGTCCTGAACCCTATGCAAACTTAGAACACTGCATGTTTTCTTTTCCTGTTCCAATTCAGTCATTTCTCTCTCCACACCTTTCTCCTACAAAATGGCGGACTTGGTTAGCCTCTGATCAGCTGAAAGACCAGTTGGCCTTGGTGACCCTGGTCCAGGACTTTCTCCACGCTTAATAGTGCGTTAAATAAAGCTGTTTCCTGCTACTCCTATTATGTTTAACGTTCATATATTCAGTGTTTTTAGCGGCTCCAAGATGTTGATATAAATGAGACTTGCTTATAATTTATTTTACCCCGCCGGGGTGGCGCAGTGGTTACGGCGCTCGACTACTGTTCCCAAGGACGCGGGATCGAATCCCGGCCTCGGCGGCAGCTTTTCTATGGAGGCGAAAAGCAAGGCGCCCGTGTGCTGTGCGATGTCAGTGCACGTTAAAGAACCCCAGGTGGTCGAAATTACCGGAGTCCTCCACTACGGCGTCTCTCATAGCCTGAGTTGCTTTGGGACGTTAAACCCCACAAACCAACCAACCAACCAATTTATTTTAGCCCTGGGACTAGGGAACTAGGTAAAATGCAGAATGTTTCAATTACTCAGCTAATTAAGTATACCCGTTAATGAAGTTTTATCCTGTTCTTTTCAGAGCCGTATGATATTTGAGGATCTTGAGCTCATCCTCAAATAGTAGCGCCAAGAAAAATATTTCGTTTAGACATTTTATAGCTCGCGTGACGAGGCGCACAGACTTCAGCCTAATAGTCGAAATCACACCGTAACGCATAGACAGCGAGAGCGTAGGGCGTAGACCGCTCCGCCTAGATGCTTTGAGACCGGATTGCCAGCGAAGTTACTGCGTGCATTGTGCACTGACGCTGCGGCTATCAACGAGGCTGCGGTCGAAGCGAAATGGGCAAAGAGCAGAGACCCATCTGGGTCTTAGGTGACACCATCATAATGACGAAATCACTGGAAAATCAATCTGCGTCGCAAGGGCGTGTACGTATGCCGATGGTGGCGAAATGCAAGGCGCCCGTGGACTGTTCGACGTACGTGTACGTGCAAGAACTCCAGGTCGTCGTAGTTAAATGTGAGGCCTTCACTACGACACCCTCACATCCTGAGACTTTGGGTCATTAAACCGCGTAAACCGCCACTGAACCGCTTGCACACAGAGTAGCGCATACGCATGCGGCTATAAGCGGAAGCTTGCTTCGATCTGGTGGTGACCGATCAGGTCACGCTGGCCGCCGCGTCCCCAAATCTTTGCGCGTTTGGAATCGGCGCACCGTCAACGATCTGTGGAAGCAGCCCTCTCTCTAGTTAGTACTCGCGTTATGGCCTTTCCCTTCTCGGTGAGACCACACATGGTTCTAAGACCTTCCGTTTCATGTGGGTCGAAATCTGTAACAGCTGACATAGGCTTACGAGGAAACTAGTCAAACAGACGAAGGTCTAGAAAAAGGATGACAAGAATATTGCAACAAGTGTGAAGTAAGGACTTATCGCGAGATGCAGTGGTTCAATCTGCTTGAAAACATTATTGTAGCTTTTTAGAACAACTGGTGAAACATGTAAAAGAACATACACAGCTTGAGAGCTTATTGACTGCTGTGATCGAAGGGCCGTTGGTAGCGGTGGATAGATTTCCAAACGACACCCTTTCACTGTCAATACACCGTTATCGAATGGTGTGTCACGCCTGCCACGCCCCAAGAGAAACAGTTCGCTCATGCGCAGTTGCGCTGCGTCCCTAATCACCTTTAGATAGAGGGAAAACAGCGCACATAGTTTCAAAGGCTAAAGGGGCGATAGAGCACCGTACTCTATCAAAACTTCCCAAAAGCTTGAGCTGCAATTATCCCCTTTTTGGTGATTATGTACCCACACGGGATAATAAATACTAGCACGAGTTCACGGAGACACTCACAAAGAAGGGCCGTGTTCTTAATGTCATCCTTGCGTTTTCGGTGTCAGTGTGCGGTTTTCCCAAGCATCACTTGGGCTTCATTTCAAATTATTAAATTTATTATATCTATTAGACTGAAAACTTGCCAGCTGAATGTGCAATAGCGGGCAACAATTGACCAGCAGTGCACAATGCTAGCGCTACCGAAAAGAACAAGCCTGTGTAAATGCAGCCGGAGATAACGTTTCTCCCTCTACGTCTAATTTTCAAGCTAAAAAAAAAAAAAAAAAAAAAAAAAAAAAAACATGTTAAGAATACCCGCTGGCTGCAAGTATTCGCTGAGAGCTTTTCTTCTTAAAAAAAAAAAAATAAAAAGGAAGGAAGAAAAAGTGGTTGATTTATGAGGGGCAAATTGCAGTCAAATTTAGCCAAATTGCGAATATACCGCTGCGACCCTGGGCATGAATTACACGCGTCCGGTGGCTGAGACGCGACAAAGAACGTGAAAAAGCAGAAGGAAAAATAAATGAGCTCATCCGAACGGAGGCTTTTAGAGAACCACCTTAAACGTACGAGGACATCAGCGGTGCTCTCTCTCTCTCTCTCTCTCTCTGACGGTGATATCCGGCACTCAGCGTCGGCGGTCGCCTTTATTCGACCACGCTGAATTGCGGGGGCGATAAACTGCCCGAGAGCGACGGCGCCCCTACATAGCTGCTAAATTATGCGAGGGTAAAACGCGGGGCAAGGCTTCGGAAAACCGGCCAAGAATACAGAGTCCGGTCCCTCCCTCAAGAGGCAGAAGAGCTAAATTCTCTGGCGCGCGCTCAGCATACTTCTAAAGTCGAGCAGTTGACAACGCTGTCTAAAGCACTATGAATGCTGAGCAAAAAGGTTTTTGATATTTTTCACCGTGTAATCACCATTCTTCTTGCTCATACCAACCAATACACAAAAGAAACCTCCGCTCCCTTAGTATTGAAAATTATCTAGAGAACATGACAGCTAAACCAAAAAAGCCGCTCAATACGCTAGATACATTTATCACAAATGTTAGTACAATTGGATTGGAAAACATTTATTTCGCCAAAGGCAGATGCGGACCGCTCTAGATGGCCTCCAGTCCATGGCTGGCGGCGACCTTAGTGGCCCACTCGGCGGCCAAGGCTTGAATGCCCGGGCCTGAGCTGACCAGAACGGCCTCCCATCGCTCAAGAGAAGGAATTTGTACTAGATCTTACGGTGGAGGTTCTTCTTTACATTGCCATAGTATGGGATCATACGGGGTTGTTTCGCCACAGAACCTGCACGCGGGGTTAAAGTCATCCGGGTACATTTTCGCTAATAGATATGGGTTAAGAAAGGATCTCCTCCAAGCGGTCTCCTGTGCCTTATCCAACGTTTTGCCAGGTGGTGGAAATTTGTGCCGTTCCAATTTGTAAAGACTTGCGATATCATGAAACTGCAACCACCGTCAGTACAAACTTTAGAAATCACATTAAGGTAATTTTTCTGATTGAAAAGCCTAATCATACTACACGGAAAATGCACCACCAATTTTTGTTACTCTCATAAAGGATGCTCATCCCGAAAGCTTCAACAATTTCGTCAGTCTGCAAACATGGGACAGTGTTTACGTAACAAGCAAAAGTTAAAGTGTCTGCCATAGCTTGATATCTATAAGGCCATATATAACGTGCATTTCCCGCGGGGAAAAAATGAAACAGCCAACCGTATACAGCCGGAGAGCCATGAATAACGAAACGTTTTATCAAGATGATCGAACTGAAATTGCACTCTTTGATGAATTTGAGAGAAAAGAAAAGCTTTCTTTTTCTGATTTTAAGCCCTGTAGCAGCAAACGTACAAGACAACTAAGAAGAGCTAGAAAGTCACTTCATGAACTTTTTTTCCCGCGAAAATACACAACGTTCTGATGTGGCCTGGCTGAAGTTGAATTCTTTAACACCTGCGCGCAATGGCGGTTGCGCCCAATCGTTCTCAATAGAAAGAACATCTATCTCGTGGACCTTCAATTGCACATGAGCTTAAATTTTCTTTTATTGGTTAATTTAATCAATGCAAACACTCGCATAACATTGTTAATTTCGACTGCGATGAGCAGAATATTGCTGCCACTCTGTTCCTTTTTCCCCGCTTATTATAAAGAAATACTTATAGCTATTATTGTGAATAAAAAAAATGTTACTATGTAGATCCAGATGGCATCCAAGTTAAACCATGAAAATACGTCCTTCATATCTTACGTCCTTCCGTCACGCAGATTTACAACTTAATTATCTCCACAAAAATGTTGCCATAGGTGATTGAAATTGCCTGCGTAGCACATGCTTTTGAAAGTAAGGAACGAAGCAATATCTCCAAATATAGTCCAATATCTATTAATTCAATATTTTCTAACTACAGAGAAAAAATATGTACTCTAGAATTTTGTAATTTTTCACAAAGAAAATAATGTTTCAAGACTTTCAGCACAGCTTCATAAAGGGGCATTCAACTGACACTGTCCTTACGATGCAAAAAAAATATATATAAATAAAAGATCACAATAGATGCCTCTAGGGAGAACAAAATGGTGATGGCGATGAATTCATATTGATTTCTCAAAACGATGTGATCTAGTTGATCATACAATTCCTCCTTCGAATTTTAAGAAATATGGTGCCTGTGGAACTTTAGATTTACTTAAATTAATTATATTTGGGGACTAGAGTGCGGTATATCTTGTTGTTGTTGTGGCTGTAGGAAGAAGGAAAAGAAAATGCACGGGCCTGTTACTGGCTCTGTAGCTGAACCACCTCCGCTGTAACTGATTCATTTGTTCATTTATAGGAAGGGAAGGGCGCGGTAACTGCCTCACTTGTTTTCTGTGGACACCTCAACCGCGCCGTAAGGGAAGGGAGAATGGTGGGAGTGAAAGTACAAAAAGAAAGAGGAGCCGTAGTGGAGGGCTACAGAGTAATTTCGACCATCTGGGGATCTTTAACGTGCGCTGACATCGCACAGCACACGGACGCCTCTTCGTTTCGCCTCCACTGAAACGCAGCCGCTGCGGTCGGGTTCGAACCCGGGTACTCCGGCACAGTAGTCGGGCGTCTTACCACTGCACCACCCCGGCGGACAGAGGAGAAAATAGAGAAGAAAGAAAAAGAAGAGGGAGAGAAAGACGCGCGACGCAACAACAGCCGTTGTCCACCATAGAAACAGTGGCGGGTGCAACGGCTGCCTACAACAGAAACCATTCAGTGGCTGGCTAGCCCCCGCCGCAAGCGGCGTTGACCTACCGTCCCAGCCCCGTAGGGCCAGGAACTGCCACCCTTTACCACCTCCTCTCTGCAGTATATCGATATCGATGGTACCAGGTCTTCAAAACAAGCTCTTGTTACCGGTGTACCACAAGCTAAAATCCTTGGGCCACTCTTTTTCATCATTTATCTGGATGATTGTGTTCATTGTCCAGAAGGTTGGTTGGTTGGTTGGTTCACAGGAAGGGAAAGGCGCAGTATCTGTCACACTTGCTCTGTGGACACCTGAACCGCGCCGTAAGGGTAGGGAGGAGGGTGGGAGGGAAAGTGGAAACAGATAAAGGGGAGCCGTAGTGGAGGGCTACGGAGTAATTTCGACCACCTGGGGATCTTTAACGTGCGCTGATATCGCACATGGTTGGTTTTATGCATTGATGACGCTACCTTCTTTGTGACAGAGGATTATGAATCTGTATTTGAACAAAAGACGAATTAAGCACTGAGCTGTTTGCCTTTTTTGGTAAAAGCCAACAGTTTAAAATAATAATAATAAAATAATAATTGGTTCACAGGAAGGGAAAGGCGCAGTTTCTGTCACATCCTGAACCGCGTCGTAAAGGACGGCAGGAAGGTGGGAGTGAAAGTGGAAAGATAGAAAGAAGAGCCGTAGTGGAGGGCTGCGGAATAATGTCGACCACCTGGGGATCTTTAACGTGCACTGACATCGCACAGCACACGGACGCCTTTTTGTTTCGGGAACAGTTTAAAAGGTCAACCAAATAAATATAAGGCAGTTTTATATGTCCTAAGAGGAAAACAATCGCGAAGTACAACCAAAAAAATTGGGGAACAGAACATATTTGAACAATAGAGGCAAATGTTACTGGCAAAGTTAATATTTTACTTTATGATGCATTAGTGTTACTCACTAGTCCATATTACATGCACTACAAAAGAGGGTAGACGACGCATAACTAATCTTTCCTGTTGCGATCCTTCCAGTGTTTAATTTAAGAAATAGGATATTCTTCCATTGTTTTATTTGAACCAAACCACAGACCCTGTTTTAAAAACAAATAATGTCGTAATATCTCTTGTGACACTACAGGAAATCCTTTCTCTCCGGCAAATACGACACAGAGAAAACTGCTGTCGTCAAAAGTTTTAGAGCCCAGCTTTTACGCCGTTTATTTTTACTTCTCTAAAAATCGTGGAAATCCTAGCCATCAGAGGGGGCAGGACGAAACATCTTCTTGCCTTCACCAAGTTAGGAAACATGGGAAGATATTACGAGCCACAAAGTATGGTTCAGAAGTAAACCCTCTGGGCTCTATAAACTCTAAAAAAGGGTGTACATCTCCCTACACCCTGGACAAATTAAAATACATATTCTCTGTGCTATACTCTGCCTACTTTATAAATACATTGAAGAAGAAATGTTTTTATCCGAGTTGTCAATCCAACAAATCCATTAAGTTCTGACGTGAAAAATTTACCCGGTAAGCAATGTTGATGTTTCAGTATGTGGTACAATTATGTTACTCTCTTTTTCACGTGCAAAAGATTTGCATTTCCTCCTCGTATTGTATATAAAGTTCTGACGTGAATTTTCGTAAAGTTTGTTGTGGCTATCGATTTCGCTGTATTGCCACATTTTCTAAGGTGCCATGGCAGGCCCTAGTTCAATACAGCTTTTAGCCATAGTTCTTTCTTCGTCAAAAAACAAAATAACCGAAACTGAACTCAATATATATACATCGCTTGGATGCAAGTACTTACTGCCCTGAGACGGACGGTTCGAGGGATAACGAGCTAATGTATAACTGCGGCGATTTCCTCCCTGAGTATTCGTCCAACAAAGTCTGCAATGATACTATGCTGGCCAAGCTCACCGCTGCATGTTTGTGACAGACGCGTGACTTCATGGATGAAATAAATGTAAGGGCACTTGAACGGCGCTAACACCTTGATTAAAGAGACGAATTATTCAGTGCAAAAATGTCCATCCAAAGCGCCTTTATGCATGGAAAGGAAAGCTGACCCTAACCGAAGAGCATTTTTTTCAGCATTTGTAGTCTATTATTCTATCATGCAGTTATTAGCCATCCTGTATTTCAGTAATCTAAACTAAATTACTTGTACGTTTTGCATTTTTGCCACCAGTTATATCTGTATTATTTTGTCATGCAGTTGAAAACATTTGTCCTCAATAATCTCTTTGCTCTTATTGCATGGATCCATAACTACCCTTGGGCTAGGGATCCGGCCAGTGATGTTATGCATTGTACTGAAGAAATATTAATAAAGAAATTGAAATTGAAATACACGTAAATTCGACTAGTATAAGCGGGTTTTGATTATAAGCATCAGCGGCTATACTGCCTCGCAATAATCATAGGACGCCTTTATTCGAGCGACGTAGAATTGACGCTTGTCTGCGCTCAGGAATAGCGACCTTAGCTGTGACCTTTTTTGTTCCGCATTTCAAATGCAAACGCAGGGGGCGAGTTATTCATAGCTAAGTATGGATCCGTCATAAGGACGTGGCGGCTGAAAAAGATTTCCAATACGGATCAACCTGCAGCCCCAGATGAACAGCAGTTTGGTTCGGTCAAGACTTTTATTTTTTTTTTTAACGCAAAGGAATTTAGTCAAACTTCAGCGTTGTTCGCGAGTTTGCTTTACTGGTTGGATAACATTATTGTCACACACAGGAAAAAAAAGTTTAGTGAACGGAGTCGGTTTCTGGAAGAAAATTAAACAAATGGCGTATAAGGGCCCGTTTTTAATCTTCCAATGTGCCATTCTAGTCCCTTTTGAAGAAGTTTAGGGGCTAATGTGTTCTCTATTAACGCCCCAAAAAAGATAACCGCCACAGAACATTACACGATGCGTTTGTTAAGACTGCGCAATCCTGTAGGCGGGAAAATTACCTCCCAGATGAATGCACCCGTGGTCAACCTATCGAGCACCGTCGTTCACCCAGATCATCCTGCATGCATCGCGTGCCAAACAGCCACCACGCCTCCTCCCCTCTCAGCGGCCATGGATACGAACCGAACGCGTTGCGCAAGCCGTGCTGTGGACACTGCGCATCGAAAGAAAAAAAATGACGCTCCCCACCGTGCAATGCGCGCAACACTGCGCCGTCTACAGCAGTGCCGCCACTGCAGTGGCGGGCCTTTTGAGCGCCGATGGCCGGAGAAGCATGGGGCATCGTGAGCTGCGCTTTTTTGCCAGCATTCGCTAAGCCCCCCGCTACTGCGACCAACCTCGCTCGGTAGAACCACTTGGAAGCATTGCCTTCGTCGCCCTTCTGCCACCCGCAAACTATTATGTTCTCCCAAGGCAGGACACTGGAGACTACCACGTGGTATAGTCGATTCGAGTCATGATATTCATCCATCGGTAGTGGGTCTAAGGAAGTCACGGCGCATGAATAGCCAGGAATAATACTGCGATGGCCGCCTTGATGACGACGTCTTTGCGAACTCTCGCGGAGGGCCCACAACAAAGCCCAGCCACCTGACCCCTCGTCTGACAACCCTGGGCATCGAGAATGTCTAAGGAACAGCGCGATATTATCAGACGTCACCACCATTTTTGGAGGCTCTCAACAGGCCCACGAATGAGCCCTGTGGTGTATCGCGGTACAATGCACGCTTCAGCACATGCACCGTCGAAGGCGCTGGCCGCCATCGTTGGGCACAGCGCACGCGACGCACGCGACGCTCGCAACACAGCAGCGCGGCTCGGAACAGGAGTCAATGGAGGCGCACTCCTGTAGCGGGCACAGCGCCCGAATATCTGATGAGTCAAGCGCGACTGAGTGGGTCGACAACGACGACGAGATCGGCCAGCCAGCGCGTCGCTCGCGGCAGAAATAGCTCCGGCCTAGCGACCTTCGCCAAGCGCGTCGCCGACAACGCGACGCTGCGCGCTGCCGTGTAGAAACGCAAGAAGGCGTGCCCTCCTTCGTGGGCGCTTGCCATAACCAGCGGCCGGGCACAAACCCCGGAAGAGAGAGTGCTCGCTTACCTTTAGCCGCTGCGGTGCCTGTAGTCGGGCGCGTTGGTGGAGTATCCGACATTGCTCTTTCCAGTGCCCCCTCCGGGTCCAGTTGGGTCCGATGCGATGGTGAGTCGATCCGCGTCTGCCACGCGTCTGGGCTGGGGTCTGTTGCTTCGATGTTGTTTTCCTGATGCTCAAAAGATGAACAGCTGTATGCGCCTGCGTGTGGTGTCTCGCTGCTTTCTAGATATCACTGTCAAAGCTGAGCTGCACAAGAAGCTCTAGCCAGCTCCGCTTTCCAAATTGTTGCTACCGTTGTTGCCGCACCTCCGCTGAGTCTACTCCCGTATCACAATGACCACGCGCACTCACTCACACACCACGGCAGGCAAAGGCAGAATGATCGAAGACAAAGGCGACGCTCCTAGCCGTTGACTCCTTTCCAGTAAGCAATCCTCTTCGTAGCCGCGAAGAACGCTGTGATCTCTGCTGCTACGACGGTGGTTTCGCGCAGCGGGAAAAAGAAGCTCACGCGAGCGCTCAACCCACGCTCTCCAAATCCGAGCAGCTCTGGCCACTAGAACGAACACGCACGCCGTAGAGGACGCGAAATGAAGGCTTCCAAGACTTGTGCGCTAATTGCGATTTGCAGCGCTTCACAACGTTCTGTTCTCTCCGTCTTCGCCAGGGGCGCGCGAGTTACGAGGTGGTTAATCGCACGTGCCTGGCTGCAGAGAAGCCGAGCCCGAAACCAACCACGTATTTACTATACGCTGCCGCACTGCCCGGTTTCGCTCTTCCGTAGCTCGAGCGCACGCTTTCGCGCGCAACTCTCCTCCTTGCCTCCACGGTCTCCTCCTCGCAGATCCGTTGCTCCCGCTCGCCAGTCGCTGTGCTCTGGCAACGCTGAGAGGAGGGGTCACGTGACCTTCCTCACGAGCTCCGTCGCGCGTCGGCGGGGCTTTCGGAACCAGAACTCGCGCCAAAGTGAACAGCTGGTGGAAGTATAGAGTACTAGCCCGCGTTTTTTAAAACTTGCCTCGCCGGCTTTTTAATTTAGGCGGACACTTATGCGAAGTCAGTCCCGGCTGCATTTCTATGAGAAAGCAATGATTAGTTGTGCCTATTATAAATAAGCATCGCTTAATTTCCAGCGTCAGATCTAAGAAAAAAAAAAGAAAAAGATAAGCAGGGCTTCAACCACGGTTAAACCGGTTAAACTTGCGAAATCACGGTTTAATTCAGTTTCGCTGTTGGTCGGTATTTTTTTTTTGCTTAATATTTCGAATTGGTTACGCTCTAGGAACTAACGCATGCAATAGTAACTGGTTTACAGGAAACTTTATTTTTCTCTTTAATTTTAGTTTTCAAATTCTGTTGTACCACTAATTATCATGGATAATTATTTAATTGTATCTGTTATTAATTACCATCTTCATTATTTATTATTTTCCATACTCTACTAACGCATACAATAGCAGTTAGTTTACAGGAAAGGAAAGGCGCAGTATCTGTCACGCTCTTAGTGGACACCTGAATAATATAATATTAATTGCTTACAGGAAAGGAAAAGCGCAGTATCTGTTGCGCACATCCTGAAGGCCAGATTCGACCTCGTGAAATAGTGCATTTGCACTAAAATGCACTTTCGGTTCGGCGTGCTGATTAACCTTCATTTCTTGGGGTGGTCTTGATAAATATGCCTGCAGTAAAGCGAATGAAAAATTCTTGCTCATCTATTTAACTGACTACTTAACGAACAGTATGTTTCCTCTGAAGCAGTAAACAAGCAGCCGGTGGCATAGTTGATCAGCATCTAAATTTATACCCCTCCTTTCAGCATGTACCACTGTTGGATTAAAGTAAGGGTACCCAAAAATATTGGCAGAAAACATCGATTCCTAGTTTATTTTCAATGACTACGAAGGTTCCTATGAAGGAGTGGTCGCTTGCATAAACTTCTACGCATGCACGCTTGAATCAATATCACATGAACAATGGCTATCTGAATAAATGTTTTGAATAAGCAAATTGTTTTCGAATCGCTTTTCAAACGCGCATGAACTTCGGTTGAACGAATTGCAGCCTAGCGTTTTTTCTATTGATGAACGTTTGGAATACAACAAAGCAATTTATCCTGCTTTAACGTGTGATTTCGGCCCAAACGCACCAATTTTAGTTTTCAAAAACGCGGGCCTGGTTATTGCAAAACTGCTCCACTTGCAAATCTATGGAACAAGTACCGTGCTTTTCTGAACGTCTTGCTGTCTACACGTGGCTTTTGAGGCGACTGAAAACTGCTACGAAGAATGTGCTGTGAAAATTAAACCAGAAAAATAGAAAGCTATTCTGCTGTCTGGCAGGACAAATAAACCTATAATCTTATTTACTTATTCTCTTGGCAATAGCTCTACTACACGTATTCACAAATACAAATGCCTAGAGCAACCTTTAGAAATAAATTAAGCTATCAGGGTCAGTTCATTTATCATATACGATTAGTACACCTGCTTTTTCAAACGTTATCTTTTCATTGTCAAACGAACATTGAATAGCTTTCATTGGTACAAAACTCTTACCATATAAAGCTTTTGTAAGGTAGTTGGAACATGGAAAAATGGAGGGCACGTAAAAGCTCTAAAGTATTAAAGGAAGGGCTGAAAGGCTTATGCAAGGGAAATATTAGAGACTGAGCTCTACGTTTTTGTCTTAGGCTAGAAAAACAGATGTTGTTATAGCTATTAAAACGAAGATAAGTTGGCTCCTGCAGATTCAAGAAAGATAAACTTTTATTGAGAGCAGGCGAGAAATGTTCACCCCAGGTGGGCAAGCCTCCTCAGTCAAGGAAGCCGTGGACTCGAGCCATGTCCCTAGTCCGGTCGACGAGACTACACTGGTCGTCCAGGCTGGGACTTAATGTTTTTTTGTTTTTTTTTTCGGGGGGGGGGGGGGGGGAAGGGGAGGGGGAGATTCCACGAAACCTTCTCATGCTACGAGTAAAGGAAGAACCACTAAACAATGCGCATGGCTCCGACTGTCGGCAAAAAGAACTCCTACAAGAAGTTATTTTCCTGAAAGCATCTTAAGAGAACAAGTTGCCACTTAGTGCTTTTAAATCGAACAACTTGAAACAAAAAACAAAAAACAAAAACTGGAATGTCTTACTTTTTGTTTTTGTCAGCTGAAGATGTTTCTAGTTGCACTGTGGTCTAGGTTTGTGTCTTTTCTTACTTTTGGTCTTTATGAAGACGCTTTGAGCTGCTTTCGCGATCAGTTTGAGGCCTTTTTGTAACGTAGACGCTCTTCACTTTACAGTTTTGTATTTTTTTTTTGTAATGCCCCTCAAAGCCCTGGCGACAATCTGGGGCACTACATCTGTTTTACGCTGCTCGGCACAGCTGCAGACAGATGTGATTTCGCGTTTCGTGAAGCTGCGAGGTGGCCTTGTTTTTCGAGGGGCGTAGCGTTTTATTCCAGATTCCAGCCAAAATTGACAGATTTTTATCGAAAACGCGAAGTGCAAACTGGATAGGTGACTTTTAATTATATAGAGAAATAAACGCGTTTAGGAACAATTTGATATAACATCAAATTAAATGATCATTATGGGACTCGGATCGCCAAACTAAGCCACTGTGTACTAATATCAATCGAGCAGACATCTAGTAAAGTGGGAATTTTTTAAGATCACCTGAAGTACCGGAGATAGATCACTCGTTCATACTAGTATCTAATACGCGTGAAGCCTGCGAAAGCCATTCAGATTGGCTCCATTTCGACCCGAAAATTGTTAATCATTTTACTATTAACTTAAGAACTACTCGGCTACACCTGCGCACCACCTTCAGATTTTTAGGGTTCTGAACCTTGAAGTTGTGGTCGTGCAGTTCACCTCCAAATATTTGCCTCAAATGCAGTGACATGCATTCAAACCCCACTGCTCCTCCATCTTCCACAGTTACATATTGTTGCATTAAAGTATGTAACAATACATGCAATGCTAGCGTGTATCAACATTTGAGCAATTCGAGATCATTATGTGATCTCTGTTTATTCCTGGTCATTTTTATTGTTGCAATTTCTGCCCCGGAGATACTAAAATACTGTATTGAAATGCGTCATGCGCTTCTGAAAACGGTGAAATTTTGGGTGCCAACGAGTGGTCACTGGGCCGCCGTACTCTAATATCTGCTTACATTGGTAAAAGAAACAGTAGCCGTTTTTTTTTTTTTCTATGTGAGCGTCTGAAAGTTTCATGTATAGTGTGATTTTAATTTATAATAAGGATACTCTAAATTTGCGCACATAACGGTTCGGCGAGCTCAGCGTGTTAACAAAAAACGTATCGTAGTTTTGTTCCTTATGACAGGCAATGAATATTAACAAACTGAGGCAGGTTTGTAGGTTGAATATCTGAAGATGAATGGATACAATGCCGGAATGTTGAACTGCGACATCATATACAGAATGTGCTTCATGTTCAACATTTTCTGTGCGCATTTTACAACATTTCCTGCAGCCATTCTTAAACACTTTGGGCAAGCTTTTGGGGCTCTATATACTTTAAGCGTCGTTCGCGCTTCGAATATTTAGGTCGTCAGTGGCACCTCATATCTGCTGATTCCAAGTTATTTACGGTGGAAAATACACTCCAGTGTCGTTTTTATTCTCAGCGGAGCCGTATACGAGATCCTGTGTTTATTTCGTTTTATGGCACATAAGCAGCTAAGGCTATTATACACCAACGAAATAAAAAAAAAATTCGACCTTCTACTTCGTCAGTGCGAGGAATCTTGTTTTGACATTCCTATCATAGACCAGGGTGCACGCAGTACTTGAAGCGTGACAGGCGGAATGTAGAGGTTAATCTGTTGGTTCGTGTTTTGAATTAGCGCAGCATGCTTTTCCAAGCTAACAGCCACGCTCCCTGCTTTCTCTTAGCATCGCAATTATAATCTCAGCTCTCTGGACATGCATTTACCTTGGCTTATGTCGTTTTTATTGTTCGTAAATGAGAAAGGACTGTCGAGTCATTTAACTAAAGAAAGTGGAGAATTGACGGCGGAATAAAAGGGAATAAAGCTGTGTGCGTGCGTGCGCGCGCGTGTGTGTGTGTGTGTGTGTGTGTGTGTGTGTGTGTGTGTGTGTGTGTGTGTGTGTGTGTGTGTGTGTGTGTGTGTGTGTGTGTGTGTGTGTGTGTGTGTGTGTGTGTGTGTGTGTGTGTGTGTGTGTGTGTGTGTGTGTGTGTGTGTGTGTGTGTGTGTGTGTGTGTGTGTGTGTGTGTGTGTGTGTGTGTGTGTGTGTGTGTGTGTGTGTGTGTGTGTGTGTGTGTGTGTGTGTGTGTGTGTGTGTGTGTGTGTGTGTGTGTGTGTGTGTGTGTGTGTGTGTGTGTGTGTGTGTGTGTGTGTGTGTGTGTGTGTGTGTGTGTGTGTGTGTGTGTGTGTGTGTGTGTGTGTGTGTGTGTGTGTGTGTGTGTGTGTGTGTGTGTGTGTGTGTGTGTGTGTGTGTTTACGCACTCTTCAAACCATGACTAGGTTCATTTTATTAGTGTTTAGACTGGGGACCAGTCTTGTCTCTGATGAACACTGGTTCCCAGTCGAAACGTTATTAAAGCAACCTAGTCATGCGCAACGTAAAGCTTGCATAAACCTATTTTATTCGTCGTGGTTCGTAGTGCACTCACTGCTTCACTCTACCCTTTCGCTCTCTCTCTCTCTCTCTCTCTCTCTCTCTCTCTCTCGATATATATATATATATATATATATATATATATATATATATATATATATATATATATATATATATATGCAGCGACGGGTTTGGCCGCCCGTATCGGCTGCGGGAGGTGGTCAGTTCGAAACCCGCCGCTGGACACCCCCAGGATGAGTACAGGCGTCCCCCGGCTCGGCGCTTGGAAGAGGCTCTGCTAACCCTGCTGCTGTAATTTTCGAACAAGTCCTGCAAAGGTCGCGGCAAACCTCACAAGGAAGAATGAAAAAAGGAATTCGCTGCAGCTTACATTGGAGATAATGCGAGTGTAGCAGCTAACGGGCAACAGCAGACATCCTACAGCCGTGTACACAGAGTAACTGAACACTCCTACTGGCATCAGTATCATAGCTGTACCGGAATAGCACCGTAATTGTCTCTGAAATTCGGATTATCACAAGTGTAAACGACCACTGATTCTATTAAACTGTGCTTGTTGCATAATAGGATGGCTTGGCTTAAAATGAAATATCGAGAAGATCGATGATACAGACCCTGAGTCCAGGGCCGCAGCAGTCAGCAATTGTGCAGCGTCATGGGGCCAGGTAATAAGCCTACGAGTGAGGCCAGTTTAACGTGACGGCCGTAGTTGGTGCAATACCAGGCCGGATGCTCCGAAACGCAGCCACCTTTTTAAAGGTGTAACCTTTGAAAATATGGCTGTTGCAAGAGCAGGAACTGTAAATCGTGTTTTCCACTGGAGGTGCACTTTTCTCATCAAATGAGGTTGGCATCACCGTCAGAATGACGAATTTAAAGGATCATAAGTTGGGGCCTCCAGGGGGGTCACTGCATCAGCCTGGATTTCTGAATTAATGAATTGACTTAGGACCTATTCAGTCGTACTGGTTGCGGAATGCGAGAGCTGGGTCTTGAAGAACCTGAAACAGCATTGAGCTGCGATTGAAGCCTCTAAATTGCCGTATTGATTGGAGTGCATCGAAGCGCGTTACTATGTGAGCAGTGAACGGTAGGGGACTGGTGGCAACAGAAACGGTACAAAAAAAAAAAGTATGCACAACGGCAATTTTCGCACACAAAAAAAAAAAAAAAGGAAGAAGGTGCGTGTCTATATCTTGAGCCCAATCTTTTCTCCGATCGCAGGTTGGCTAGCAGTAAAAAAAAAAAAAATTCTTTTTTTTTAACAGCCCCGGGTTCTACCACTCATGTAGATTATAGGGGAGTACTGCACTCTAGAGAGGAGGGGTACCGTCACTTTTGTTATTCTGCACCATCTTGTCATACGGACACTTGAAGACAATGGCCTGGATGAAAATGAGGTCGGGAAAAGTTCACTTAGGACAAAAAACTAAGCGAGTGCGCCACATCCCTTTCCACATAGCCATCTCCCCAAAAAAACGGAAACCACCGAGAAACCCTCAGACTGAGCAGAGGGTTATACACGATATCTCATAATAACCTCACTACGGAAGAAGTCATTATCTTTCGGCAGATCCAGACAAAACATCATATCCTAACCTTGCCTTGTCAGATGGAAGGAAGGATGCACTAGGTGCGATCCTCCTGTGAGGGTACAGACCTCAACCTGCGACCATCATCATCCTACGGCTACACCAGGCAAGGCCTCCCGCACCATAAGGTTCGGGGTTTTTTTTTGTTTCGGGGAGCGGGCTTTTCCCAGCCAAGGGGCTCATGCAATCCGGCCTGTTCCCACCGGGGCGGGGTCGCAGTGCATATGCACCACGTCCGCACCACTCCGGTGGGTCGAATCCTGACGCGAGCAAGTCTTCTAATATCTCACTTCGAGTTTTCCATTTTCTTCTTTGAAGATCACCATGGGGTGTCCCCATGCCTTGTCAGATGGAAGGAAGGATGCACTAGGTGCGATCCTCCTCTGAGGGTACAGACCTCAACCTGCGACCATCATCATCCTACGGCTACCCCAGGCAAGGCCTCTCGCACCATAAGGTTTGGGGTTTTTTTTGTTTCGGGGAGCGGGCTTTTCCCAGCCAAGGGGCTCATGCAATCCGGCCTGTTCCCACCGGGGCGGGGTCGCAGTGCATATGCACCACGTCCGCACCACCCCGGTGGGTCGAAGCCTGACGCGAGCAAGTCTTCTAATATCTCACTTCGAGTTTTCCGTTTTCTTCTTTGAAGATCACCATGGGGTGTCCCCATTCTTCAAAAAACTTCTTTCTCCCTAAGTGGCGTCTCTCTCTCTCTAGGTGGAACCATAGTTCTTTTCTGATTTTGGCCTTCATTTCATGTAGGCTCGGAGTCTTGTTCGAGTAGGCCGCTTTGCAGCGGGCTAACCACACCTGATAGTTGACCTCTGCCAGTGTCAAGACAAACTGTTTGCGCCCTTCCTTAGGAAGCGGGTTGAAGTAGCGCACGGTGGGGTATGGGATCCCGGGGAGGCCGAACATATCTCTCAGACGCTCTAGGAGTGCTGCGGGAATTAGGCAGTCAAGAAAGATGTGCTCCGCTGTCTCTCGGGCCAAGCAGAAGGGACACAGGTCAATCATTCCTGACGTCGCAGGGACGAAGGCACGCCTTCTGATAGGTAAGATGCCTCTTGCGAACCTCCACATCAGGGAGGCTCGGCGTGCATCGAGGAAGTGGGCTGTAATGTACTGCCAACTGGGTCTTTCTGCACCTAACATGTATCTTGATAGGCGGGCAGGGAGCGGAGGGGTGATCATATTGATAATATCTTTCAGGTGCATGGTTCGTGGGTCAACGTCAGACGAGTTTTCTTTCAGGTGCTCTAAGTCTGTGGCTGCGGTTCGGTAAAATGATAGGGGCGACCCTGCATGCGGGGTGTTGTGGTGTAGGGCCTTCTCAGTGAATGTTCGCAGCCGTGTCGACATATAGTACGAAGCCATAGTTTTTGTTAGCGGCATGTCGCATTCGACGGCTCTGAATGTCCATTTGATGTGCAGAGCCCTTGCGAGAATATCCAGATCGGGCAGCCCCAGGCCACCTTTGAATCTGGGCAGGCATACAATGGCTCGTTTTACCTTATCAGGGGCTCCATGCCACAAAAAGCGGTATATGTGTTTCTGGAGCTGTTTTTTCTTGTCTGGGGGGATGTCAAGAATGCTGGCCACAAAGCTGAGGGTAGAAATCAGCATTGTCTTGATGATGGTGGCCTGCGCAGTCAGGGGACATTTTAGAGCACCAAGGTTGTGGGTTTTGATGCTTAGTTGCTCTTCAGCCCTATTCCAATTTCTAGGCGCTGGCCCAGCCGAATCGAAGAAATATCCGAGGATTGGTGTCTCGCGAGTAACAGAGATCGATTGGATAGTGGTAGGGGAGGGGGTCGCGTTCAAGGCCATAACAGTCGATTTTTTGTGATTGAGGCGAGCCCCACTCGCTTGGCAGTACTCCGTAGTTAATTCAAGTAGTCTCTCCAGTGATGTTGTGTCTGGCACCACCACAGAAACGTCATCCGCGTAGGCGAACACTGGAGTGCAGGGAGGGCCAGCTGGCAGAGGTGTTTTGTGGATGCCGCCATCTCTAACAATCTTTTGCAGGAGGGGTTCAATCGCTATGACATAGAGCAACGGGGAGAGGGGGCAACCTTGACGGACACCCCTTTCCACGGGGAATGGCATTGAGATGCGCCCCTGTACAATGACTGCTGCTTGTGGTGCGGCATAAAGCGCCTTGCACATATTTATGTACTGTACGGGAATGCGCGCGAGCTCAAGTGTCCTAAACAGGTACTCGTGACTCAGGCGGTCGAATGCCTTCTCTTGGTCCAGGGAGCAAAGAAAGCCATTGATGCTGCGTGATTCCATCCATGTCAAAAGGTCTCTCAGAGCCATGCCGTGGAGTTCTACCGAACGGCCTGGGACACAGCAAGCCTGTTGCGGGCCTACTATTGACGATAGAGCAGGCGTCAGGCGTAAGGAGAGACATTTGGCAATTGCCTTGTAGTCCGTATTTAGAAGGGTTATTGGCCTCCAAGCTTTAAGGTCACTGCTCCTGGAAGTGTCCTTGCACAGGAGTGTGATGAGGCCTTCGTTCATACTTGGAGTTAGTTCCCCTCGCTCTAGGGCGTCGTTTGCTAAGTTGGTGAAAGCGGTCTTTAGCGACGGCCAAAACTTTATGTAAAAAGCTGGCGGGAGTCCATCCATACCCGGGCTTCTGTTTGGCTTCATCTGTTTTAGGGCTGTGTGTAGTTCTTCAGACGACAGCCATGTGTCGTCTAGGTTAGGTGCGTCAGTTGCTACCTCCAGCTGGAACGATGTGGGGGTGCAGGGCTCAGCAGCATAAAGTTCGATGTAGAAATCGCGTGCTAAACTCAATACCTGCTCAGGGTTCGTAACAATATGGCCGAAGAGTGGATCTTCGACTGCAGAGAGTGTTTCGTTCTTTCTGGCAAGGCGACGGCGTAGCAGATGACGCGAACACCATGCCTCGGTTTCCCATCGTTCAGCGCGTGCTGTTGCGCGAAGTCTGTCCCAGCGCCGATTTAGAAGACGATGGAACTTCTTACGCAGGGTGGCCAACGCCGCGGGGATGCTTGGTCCCTGAGAAAATGGGGTCGATAGCGCGATGATGGCATCCGAGACTATTCGGATTTCTTCTCTCTCTCCCCGCGCCATCTTCTTCCCCCACTCTTGGAGGCAAATCTTGATGGAGGTTTTCATATTATCCCAGCTTTGTGCATCCATGTTAGGGGAGACTTAACGCTTTATAACTTTGACGACTTCCTGCTGGACACGCTCGTCATCCAGAAGTCGCGTGTTTAATTTCCAGCAACCCTTTTCTCGTGGAGAAATATCAGCCGCACACAAGCGCGTGATAAGCAGCTTGTGATCACTTAGGGCATTGGGGAATACCCACACAGAGTGCAGGGAATCAGCTACGCTAGCAGAGACATAGACGCGGTCAATACGGCTTTCGAGACCACGACCAGACCAGGTCATGCCGGCGCGACCAGGTTGTAGTGCGCGCCAAGCATCGGTTAAGTCTAACTCCTCCACCAGATCACGCAAGGCCTGTGCGCCATTGTAGTCTCGTCTAAGCCGCCGCGGTGTACCCCGAAGAGAGCGGCGGTCTTCTTTGAAGAGGACACAGTTAAAATCGCCCAATAACAGTATTTTGGCTGGGCCAATAAATCTCTCTTCTAGTCCCTCAAAAAATTCTCGCTGTCCGAAACGGCATGGGGCATATACATTAATGATGCGCATGCCATTGTTAAGGTCAATCGAGACAAAGCGTCCTGCGTTGTCCCTATCATGGCGTAGGACTGACAGGCCGGCGTCTCTTAGGAAGATAAGCACAACTCCCCCTGAACCCTTCCTTCCGAAACTCCAATAGGATTTTGTGCTGAAACGGAGGTCAAAATTTTCAATTTGTTCTTGCCGGTGAATATAAGTTTCTTGAAGTGCGAGGATGTCGATCTTTTTGGCGCGGGCTATGTCTATTGTTTCAGCTTGTTTCGCTGCTTTAGTAAAGCCGCGAATGTTTAGCGTTGCGAGAACAAAGGAAAAGGCCAGGATGTACCTACAGTTTGTTTTTCCCAAAGCAAAGCTCTCTAACAAAGGTCCTTGTGCCACTACCGCCCAACGCCTTTCCACGCCTCATGTAGCATTGGTGGTGAGCCGCCACACTTTAAAATACCGCGCGCATCTTGCGCGCCGTAACCCACCGGCGTTCTAAATTCAGAACGCTGATCGCAGACCATACAACCTCTATTTGGATAAATAAAAAAATTCAGTCAGTCGATCAATACAGCAGTAAAATATTGGATATTAATCTTAAATAACTATATAAGGACAGCCAGCGTTACTAATATGAAAGCATACTTTCATCTGCTGCTGTTATCGACTTGAAGAAAACTATCCCGCCTGGCACTTTTTCATAAAATATACTACCGTAACTAAGCATAGCGCTCCTTATAAGTTCGACCACAATCCTACATTTCATTTCGCCGTAACCACAGTCAGAAGGTAGACATTCCGCACTCAAATACAGTTGCCTATTCTAACTTGTTTCTTCCCCTGACCTGTAATGATTTGAATAACCTGTCTGTATCCCTAACAAGTATCACTGAAGAAGAAAAATTTAAATCCGTACTGCAAACCTTCTTTTTTGCCTAGTATTAAAACTTATTCTATGGTTGCTTGCTTATATTCATTGTATACTTTGTTTCTTACTATATATTTATATTTTTTACACCTATGCCGTCTTCCAAAATTACACATGTACCTCGTTGTTCTTCTTATGAGCTAACTTCTATAACGAACTCTGTTTTCTCAGATATATTTGTACATTTATTGTGTTAATCTTCTGTTTTTAAATATCCTGAATCCTCCCCTCCCCTCTCTAACGTACATCTGTACCCTGAAGGTATAATAAATAAATCAATAAACATGCTATTTTCGTGTTTCTTTGTATGAGCTGAATATATTCACATAAAACAGCAATTTACTCCATCTGGATATATTTAGTGAATTATTTCGCTCTTCAAGAGCCAAGAATTACTGGAAACGTAACTCTGGTTCTTGTTTGTTTCTCATCTTTTTCCATCCGATCACTTCCCGTTGCATTCATTTTTGTCGGTTCCAAAATTATTACTAACTTGCTGTCACTTTCAAAAGACTTTTTTTTTTTTGGGGGGGGGGGGGGGGGGGGGGGAGGGGGTACATGTATATCACTGCATCCTTTTATAATCAATACGCGGAGCGCAGGCGGAAAGTATAGCGTCACTACTGCTGAAATTATCCGCGACCGCAATTATCCGCAATCACAACTCTATAGGGTGAAACACTATAAGCTTTCAGTGCTTTCTAAAGTAACGCATTTGAGAATTTAGTTTGCCAATCTAGCGTGGTCAGTTGAAGAAAGAAAAACACAATTCCTCTGAATTTATATCTCTTCAAAGCTGTTGTTGTTGTTGTGCCTGTAGGAAGCAGGAAAAAAATGCACGGGCCTGCTACTGGCTCTGTAGCTGAGCTACCTCCGCTGCCTCGTGTGGACAGAAGAGAAAATAGAGAAGAAAGAAAAGGAAAAGCCAGTAGCAGGCCCGTGCATTTTCTTTTCCTGCTTCCTACAGCCACAACAACGACAGCTTTGAAGAGATATAAATTCAGAGGAATTGTGTTTCTCTTTCTTCAACTGACCACTCTAGATCGGCAAACTAAATTCTCGAAAAAAAAAAAGTAATTGTGTGAGACAGGAACGCTCATAACACTATGCAGTTGGAAGATGCCATGTGACCAGGCAAGTATCAGTGGACCACAGCTCAGGCAATTTTCTCCTGCACACCTATGAAAAGAGTCAGGTTTGCAGGATAACAGAAGGAAAGGAACACTTAGTGTATTTGGTTTGGTCTGGGTTGGCAGGGTTCGGCCTGGTTTGGTTTAGATTTGTTTAGGGCGTTTAACGTCCCAAAGAGACTCGGGTGGGGGGAAAAGTTCGACCACCTGGGGTTCATAACGTGCACTGATATCGCGCACTAGATGGACGCCTCACTTTTCGCCTCCATCAAAAAGTAGCCGCCGTGGCCGGGATTCGATCTCGCGTTCCTAGCTGGGTTAAACAGTCGAGCGCCGCAACCACGGAGCCCCCGGGGAAGGGGAAAGTTTGATTTGTGTACGTGTCAAATAGAAAATGGTGATATTATTTTTTTTTATTTGGTTCACAGGAAGGGAAAGGCGCAGTATCTGTCACACTTGCTCTGTGGACACCTGAACCGCGCCGTAAGGGAAGGGAGAGAGGTGGGAGTGAAAATGGAAAGAGAGAGAGAAGAGCCGTAGTGGAGGGCTACGGAATAATTTCGACCACCTGGGGATTTTTAACGTGCGCTGACATCGCACAGCACACGGACGCCTCTTCGTTTCGCCTCCATCGAAACGCAGCCGCCGCGGTCGGGTTCGAACACGGGAGTGAGTGAGTGAGTGAGTGAGTGAGTGAGTGAGTGAGTGAGTGAGTGAGTGAGTGAGTGAGTGAGTGAGTGAGTGAGTGAGTGAGTGAGTGAGTGAGTGAGTGAAAACCTTTATTAAGCTCTAGATTGGCTTGTCTTCTGCGGTTTTCAGATGGCTTCGTCCATCTTCTAAGACAAAGGTCGGTTTCCCTTAGTCCAGGGCTCCGCTGGATGCTGCTGCCAGTTGTGCTCGTCGAATCAGACCCTCTTGGTCGACTCGGCGATCGCTGGAGAGCACTCCCTCCCATTGCTCCGCACTCGGGTCTGTGATAACGGGTACCACGCTTATCCTCTGGCATGCCCACGTTATATGGTACAGCGTGGGTGGTTCTTGGTGGTGGTGGTGAAAAACTTTATTTAGTGGAGCCGCGAAATACTCGTTACAAGGGCTGGGCCGGCTCCTGATCACGGGTGGTGGCCAGCAGGCAGTGCCTGACGGCGACCGCTTCAGCCCAGTCGACCAGTCTCCTTTGTGGAGCCGGTTCTGAGCTGGAGACCGCGATCTCCCAAGCCTCGTTGTCCGTAAGGCGCCATTCGGCCGGTGGTTGAAACTCCGGGCATCTGAACATAATATGTTCGAATGTAGCTCTCGGGGCCTCGCAGAGGGAACATTCGGACTGATGAGTAGAGGGGGAGAAGAGTGCCAGCAGTGCTGGGGAGGGAAATGTGCGGGCTTGAAGGTGTCTCCATGTTATTTGTTGTGGTTTAGTTAAAGAGGGGTGTGGGGGAGGGTAGTGAAGTCTTTCATACCGGTAGTGTAGTGTAATGTCGTTGTAGGTTATCAGCCGATCTCTGGCACTGCCTAGGTCCTCGGTATCTGTTGCTCGGTCGACGTATGCTCGAGCAGCAGAATTGGCCGCTTCGTTACCGGGGTTGCCCGAATGGGCTGGTACCCAGACAAGGTCTATGGGTCGGGGTGTTTGAACGTTGGTAGTTAAGATTTTGTGAGAGGCAGCATGTAGCTGGCCTCGGGCGAAATTTTGTATGGCAGTTTTAGAATCGCTGAGGATAAGGGTGGCAGTGGAAGAGACTATCGCGATGGCTATAGCGGATTCTTCCGCTTCTACGGATGTTCGGGTAATGATAGAGGCTGATGTGATGTGTTCGAAGCGGCTGGATACCGCGCATATCGCATAAGCTGAGCGGTGTGGATATTCTGCGGCGTCCACGTAGACCGTGTCGGGTTCGTTCGCATGTGCTCTGTGTAGGGCACGTGCTCTCGCTTTTCGTCTGGCCTGGTTATGAAGGGGATGCATGTTTTTCGGAAGTGGGTGGACAGTGAGGTGATCGCGGACTGTCTTTGGAACTGCATAAGTTTCTACTGGAGGGGGACCTAACGGTCTAAGTTGGAGAAAGGAAAGAATGTGGCGACCAGTTGGGGTAGTGGAGAGCCGTCCTAGTTGGGCGATGCGGTGGGCTTCCACCAGTTCGCTGAGGGTGTTATGAACTCCCATGCCTAAGAGTCGATAGGTTGGGGTGCGCTTAGGTAAGCCGAGAGCTGCCTTATAAGCGTGTCTGATGAGAGCATCCACCTTGTCTGTCTCTGTTTTTGTTAGATATAAATACGGAATCGAGTAAAGAATGCGGCTTATAATAAATGCCTGTACTAAGCGTCTGAGGTCATGCTCGCGCATTCCACAGTGCTTGTTGGCTATACGTTTGATTAGGCGGGTGATCTGATGTGTTGTGTTAGTCAGTCTGGAGAGTGTATCCGTGTTAAGGCCGTTGTCTTGTATGAACATACCTAGTATTCGAAGTTTGTGAACTTGTGGCACTGGCTGACCATCTACGGTGATGATCATAGGGGGTTGGTGGTGTTTCCGCGGGCTTGGGTGGAGTATCAGGAGCTCGGATTTGGTGGAGGAACATGCAAGGCCTATTGAAGCTGCGCATCTTGACACCATGTCTGCCCCCTCCTGAAGAGTTTCTTCCATGCTACCTACATTCCCAGTGGTGGTCCACAGGGTGATATCATCTGCATATAGAGAATGGGAGAGGTTTGGGATCTGTGACAGCTTTTTGGCACCAAGGGCATTTGTCAGTGTACTGTGTGGGATACATTTTGTTGAGTACGTGTAGGTTCGGGTACGAGCCCGTTTGTAGCTGCCTCCAAGCGACTGAGTCCTCTCTGCTAAGGAAGTTGTGTGGTGGTGGGTACCGCTTTCTGCAGCCCTTGTAATAGTTTAGTATCGCCGAATAATCTTGGGGTACAGGTTCGTTCCCCTCGAGGTCGCCTACGTTGGATGCTCGGTAATATGTGTACCCTCGAGCTATCCTATCCGCCTCTTGGTTCCCTGTTACTCCCGCGTGTGCCGGCGTCCACTATCGTATGCTTGATTGGTTTGTCGTTTGGTTGTCGTGTTATGTGGCCCCCAGAGCGGAGTATGCGGAGCGCTCTGTGCCTGATTCTGCCGCGAAGATAGTTGCGGCATGCTGTTTGTGAGTCTCTAAGGATTGTTAGAGACCGTTTAGATCGATAGCCCTCCGCTGCCGCTAGAGCAACGGCAGCTTCCTCAGCCTCGACTATCGTACAGTCTTGTAGTGATGCGCTGGTGATCTCGCGTAGCGTCGAGTCAATCACCGTTGTTACCACATTGCTGTTGTGCTGCCTCGCTGTTCTGGTGTATGTGGCCGCGTCCACGTATACCGTCGTTTCTCGGGGTGCTAATGTCTTTTATAGGTATTGAGCCATTGCCTCTCTGCGTGCTTTGTGTAGGTTGGGATCCATGTTCCTGCGATGGGCGTTACTTTTAGTGTGTGGCGATATTCGTCCGGGCTTGTTTGTGTCCTCTGTATCTCTGAGAATTTGATCGGCGCGGCCCAGTTTCTTAAGCAGCTCCCTGCCAGGTGGGGTCTGCTGTAGTCTGCGCACTTGGACTCCGGCACAGGAGTCGGGCGTCTTACCACTGCACCACCTCGTCGGGGCAGTGATCTCATTAAAAGAATCTACTTTCTCGTCGTGCGCAAGTGATGAGTTTCGTTGTATATAATGCCTCAAAGAAACGTTTTGTTTGCCTCTTTATCAAATTTTAATTTTAACCACTGGCCTATTTATTTATTTATTTATTTATTTATTTATTTATTTATTTATTTATTTATTTATTTATTTATTTATTTATTTATTTATTTATTTATTTATTTATTTATTTATTTATTTATTTATTTATTTATTTATTTATTTATTTATTTATTTATTTATTTATTTATTTATTTATTTATTTATTACGATGCCCTCAAGCACCGAAGCATTTCCAGAGGGAGCGGGGCTGAAATGGTATTACAGACGAAAACAAATTAATTCATGGCTACATCTGCAACAGCTGTGAACATCTGCGTGGCTTCTTGGTCGAATACTGAAGTAACAAACGTCTAAGAATAAAAATAATAAAATAGATAATGAACCGAGCAGTTCCAATCGTTATTTAATAAGTACACAAGTACAAAAAAGTGATGGGGTGCAGCCATGAAAAAAAAAAATACAAAACTACTTAAGCACATCCTTCATATGACAAGCAGAATTGTTATGACAAACAAGTTAAAAACGTGTTGTAATGACATCGATTGAGTAATATAAGCATAAACGGTGCTACAACTCTTAGTCCACGTGACGTCATCAACAAAAATAAAGGCGGATAAACCTTTCTGAAAACGACATAATCATTGGCATGCGATGTAAGCCAGAAGGTGGTTCCAGTCTCTGCCTGTAGTACAGTTGTGAACAAAAGTGGTATACAACACGCAGACGGCGACAGAGCTCGAGGAAACTGTATTGCAACGCTATAGCCAGAGCTATCTAGGATACTGACAACGGTGGCGGTGCCTCATTTATATCGACATGCATGTGTCGCCCTAGCTAGATAGGTTCTCGATGCAGTTTTCCCAAGCACAGCCACTGGCTACTCGTTGTATATACAACCCTTGCTCGCGACTATACGTGGTAAAGATGAGCAGAATTATGTGTGTGTTTGTGTGTTACGACTGGTGCATCCAATCTTGTGTCTGTGGTTAATTCGAGATGAGCGATTAGAGATGAGCGTTCGTCTGCTTCGCCGAGCTCAAGGTAATAATTAACATAAAAGGTTACCAGGAGACAGTTTGAAGGTTACGCTGCCACAGGCACGTCTAGGCTTTGGGAATGGTTTGAAATAGAACGACTACCAGAAGCACTCTTCTCCGCTTGTCAGCATTAATACAAAAAGGGGATGATTGGCTTTATGGAGTGGCCAAGCCGGTATGCTGAGTTTATTTAAGTTGGATACCTTTGGGTTAGCAGCACAAAGAAAAAAAATTATCAGCGGCTGCAATAGCGCGGAAACAAGGCATTCTTCGACGGCTTCCTACGACTGCATTACTTTTCGGTATCAACCAGTGATCGATGGAGAAAGCTTGCATGGAATGTGTTTTTAAAACTGCTGCATTTTCTAATGAAAATGCATATTCCTAAAGATGCCACCTTATGGTGTGGAAAATATTCTTTAAATAACTTTTTCTACCAAAGGAAAGTGTGATCGAATGTAATGATAATTATTTGTTGCTTTTGAGGACATTAAATTTTCTCCCCATCAAACATGCGCGCAAGATTTTTTGCGATAAAAATTTAAAATCTGAAAATGAAATATTTTTGTTCAAAGCTGCAAATAGTATGCAACCATGGGGCATGTGGACGTCTTGTTTGTTGTGAGTGAGTTTCTTGCGGACGATTAATGTATGCGGGGCTTTTATCGTCCAGCTCAACAGAATCTCAAGGAGTAATGACCAGAGATGGTGGCGGCAGTATAAAGTATGGTCGAAAATCTCTGGATAGTGGCGAGACATAACCGCTGATTGCACTCACAGCATCAATATTTCAAGATTATACTCCTGCTTTCTTATCAAATAATTCCACGCATATGAGCGGGTGCCCCACATCTCGTAAGCATCAAGGCCGAGTTTGTATATTAATCGGTAATTCGTAGTCGATGGTGCAACTTACATGATCAACAGCTCATTGGGGGCAATAAGGGCGCATACTGGCACAGCTTTATTGTTTTTATTTCCATCCATTTTAGAGTACAATTCTTATAGTTTTTAGGCTTTCCGCATCGCCGCTGGCATCGCAGGTGGTGTAACCGAGCGCAAAAGAGTCACAAGCCACCACAGCTCAGCTGCCGAGCCGAGAATATGATCAGCCACCTGCTTCCACTGAGACTAATATATCACGCACTTCTCTACTCACCACTTACACGGACACACTCCAGCACTACCAACTAAAAAGATGCTCATATCCTCCCGCACACCGCGATCTAACAATCAAGACGCGAGGCCGTCCAATGACGCAAACTACAAAATGGCAGCTTCCCACACCCCCTCTTATACAGCAGGATCTTTCCAGAACAGATAGCCCCCATCTGCAAACACTGCTCAACTCCGGCCGCTCTCATATACATGGTGTGGACTTGCACACACTACAACACAGACAGCTCAAACACCCCAGAGACGTGGGAGTTCCTCCTGCGTACTTCCGAGCCAGCAGACCAACGCCGGCTTATCCAGCGCGCGGTGGAGGCTGCGACACCCCGGGGGATCCCCGCCGACCTCCTTAAGCCAGCGCAACTGGTCCTTTGATTGGTCCTCTGTTTTTGGGCGCAATAAAAGAGTTCACCACCACCGCCACCTCAGAATGACGAGCCAAAAAGAATTTCTCAGAAGAAGAGAAAGAAGAGCCACGAGCTCTGCACTGCTTGCACGCGGCTCTTCTTTCTCTTCTGCTCAGAAATTGCCTCTGGTTCGTGAGGAAAATAAAGGGTATTTTGTAACTGGACATACAAACATCTCTCAAATTTTTGCAGCAATACATCGCAAAAACGCTTAAATAGCTGCTTTCAACATTCACATCAGGGATTATTGTAATCGTCCTAAGAATTGTTAATACATTATTGTTCTTTTTTTTTAGATTTATTTGTCAGACCTTTCAGGGACAAACTGACTACAGGTAGCGCTGTTTCTCTGGAAAGGCAATACAAGAAAATAAAAATTAATTTAGTCAGATTCCTTTAACAATCCCCTGCATAGGTACACATAGAATGATTTCCACTTTACGAATTACACGGTGCGCCTTGAGCCTCGGCCATTGCATTTTGGAATCAGACAAAAAATTATCTCCAGAGCCGTCTTCCATTCACACAATCGACAGTATCTGTATGTTCACAAGTACGCTCACCCTGAGCGAATAAACGCTTACATTTTAATATTGCGCGTTGTAAACTAATAATTAACCAATACTCCGTAGATGTGCGTTGCTAAATAAAGCAAGCAGCTATAGCAAACAAACCTGCAAACCAATTTCTTTCCAAAGTGGAGTAAAGGGAGGGCCTGCTTCGGGCACACTTTCTCCAGGTGCTTTCCCCCTTTTCATTGTTTTAAAAGCTTGCTTAACCTCATCTTTCATTACAGTGGGAACGTCTGATTGCTCGTCACTGCTGCCAATCTCATTATTGCTCTGACTATTCCGGCTACGTTATGTCAGTATAAAACTCCTCGGCTACATTGACTATCTTGCCTATATTAGTGATGACATTGCCCGCCTAAACCCTTAGAGCATATATCAAATTTTGCGTGTCTAATTTCCTATTTACCGCTCTATGTTGCCACCATACTTTATAGCAGGCTCAGTTTTCTGCATGTTGTACTTCATTATGATGCACACTTTTCCCATATTGATTGCCTTTTAGCTGTGCCTGTTCTATCCTTTCTGTTGGGATGAAGGCTTTCATACATTTTGGCGTCTCTTAATAAAATCTCTCGTCTGCTTAGACTATTTGCCGGTATCCTCTCTAACTATCCTACCACCTACTTGTACAGCACACTCAGTATCTCTGCTGGTATTGTTCATCGCTTCTACATTAAGGTCATCTTCCTCAGTTAAAGCTGAATATCTATTTTGTAGCGATATCCTGAATTATTCAACTTCGAACTCACCGCTAATTTGTTTATGGATTTCTTTCTTATAATCTGTTTCGTTCTCTCTTTAAATCTAGAATAATTCGAGACCTTGCCATCCTGTGCTCACTACATCGCACCTTTCCGATCACCTTTACATCCTCCACAATGCCAGGGTTAGAACGCAGTATCAAGTTAATTTCATGTTTAGTCTGCCCGTTAGGACTTTTCCATGTCCACTTCCGGGTCTTCCGTTTGCTGAAGAAGGTATTCATGATTCTTAAGTTATTGCGCTTACAAACGCAACTATAGTAACTCCCTCCTGCTATTCCTAGAACCGATGCTATAATCATCCACTGCATGGTCTCCTGCCTGCTTTTTGCCTACCTTAGCATTGAAGCCGCCCATCAGTACAGTATACTGCCTTTTCACTTTCCCCATGCCCGATTCTACATCTTCGTAGAAGCTTTCTATGGCCTGTTCATCAAGACTACATATAGGCGCTCAGGCCTGTACAACCTTCAGTTCATACAGCTTATTAAGCTCAATTACGATGTCTGGCACCCTCTCATTAATGCTGTTGATCTGATCTATGTTACCAAATACTTTCTTATTGACAAGCAACCCTACTCCTAACTCTCTTCTCTCCGTTAAACCTCGATAACGTAATACCTGTCTGCTCTTCAGTACAGTATGTGCGTCATTTAGATTCCTAACCTCCCTAAGCCCTATGACTTCTCATTTCATGCCCTCTAGTTCTTCGAAGAGAACTGCTAAACTGACCTCACTAGCTACGGTTCTAGCTTTAAACGTTGCCAGTGTCAGTTCCAATGGCGGCCTGTTCGGAGCTAGACAGGTTTTTTAACCTTTTTTTTCCTATGGCAAAAAAAAAAAAAGTTGAATCACTGCCATTGAAATAAGACAAAACAAAGGTGATACATGTCCTCTCCATCCGCCTAGCGAATGTTTAATAATTGGTCTTGTGTGTGGCAACAGATTTCACTGTTATGGTGGGAGTGACGGATAACTTGGCGAGGGGAGATCCCGACCACCGCTGAGGCGCGGGAGTGAGGTTGATGACGATGCATCGCGAGCAACGCCGAGGATGTGATGCGTTCGGGAGCACTTGTTAGTCGCCGGGAGCAGCTCCGATTCCCTGCATCCCGGCCGGAGCTCAAGCCAGTGGCCGCGCATCGATCGGCCGGGCCGCCGCCACGGCCACTGCCACCACCGGCGCGCCTTCGTTCAAACCATGCGCGCAGATACAAGTGCGCGCTGTGCGGTCGACGCTCCGGAACAGTGCCACCGCGTTAAGCGACCTTCAAGATGACGTGTTCGTGCCCTCGGGTGTACACGTGCAACTGGCACTTTCATCGTTTCCGCACCTTGCATGGTCACCTCTGGCGTTCATTAGCATTCTCCACACCCTGCGACTACCCTTTGAACAATCTCGAGGCAAGCATTGGTCTGATGAAACCGCTTGCGCCGTATTAAGGACATCTTCACACCCTAATTTCGCTTCCATTGTGAGAATGGTAGAGAGAAAAAGGAAATAGCCATAGGTGGCGTGACGCTTGAAACTTGTGTGACCAGAAAGCAAGGCCTTTGTTTGCTCGCATGGGACGCCTATATTTAGTGACGAACGACGAGAGCGCACGCAAAGGGTTAGTGCTTCTCCTCCGTCATAACGGCATACCGTGGTGTTTCTCAACTGATGCGCCACCAGCCCACATTGTAATTTGAATAAGAATGAACTTGCTTACAGTAGCTACCACAGAGGGCACCCGTTATTTATAAGTCATGGTTGGTCCAGGCATGTACTGATGAAGAGTTCGTGGTGAGCAAGTCTTCCCAGGTTGGCGAAGGTGGCGATACCCAGACTATTTAGCGGCGTCGCAGTTGAAAAAAAATCGATGAATTTTCAAAGCGCTTTATTGTGCACACGAATTACTAGGAAGCGAAGAATATAGCCTTGAATAGCGACGTTATTTCGCTCTTTCAGGCTGTTTGTAGTTTGCACTGGAGCTCATGCACGATATTATCCAGCAAGTAAGCGCCCACTTTCCTGCTCTACTACGTGGGAGAAAATTTGGAGAAATATATACAAGTGGGCAAATTTAATAAGCCGTGCGTAGCGTGTGTGTTGTTGCTAAGTATTGGCAATGATATCATATAAAGAACAGAATCTTTTTCGAAGCCCCGACCTTTATATGATTCCCTTTTGAGATGGAGGGCCACGCCAGGATATATGTTATGCAAGCACGGCACATATGAATTACATACGTGAAGTTTGTATAGGTCCCATTAAAACTGCAGGTAAAAAGAGGAGTTGGAAAGTAGTTCCCCTACTTTCCAACTCCTCTTGCAAGAAAACACAGGCGACGGTAATAAACAAAGCATGCACGCTTTACCTCCGGAAGAGCTTTTGGAGCATGTGGAAATGCTCTGCTCTTGGACACCTGGCGTGAAGGGAAAAAAAAAAATGTCATACGTGACCTCTTATTCACGCCGTAGCGGCGTAAAAAAAATTAAGAAAAAACCGGAGTATGCGCATTGATGCATTTCAGTCGCGTATCACACGCTTTGTGTGGTCGCTGTATCTTCTTCGCTATCGCCTCCCTGCCGTCCATGCCCGTCGCCACATTTCGCAAGACTAATGTTGGCATATAAGGTATGCATGAATTAGTGTTTATAAAAGCACCATGCAGTCTGAGTGGAGGCGGAAATTCCAATATCTCATTTAAATACGTAACTTCCCGGTTTCATTTCTCTTTCGTCTTTAAATAGTTGCTGTTAAAGAAGCAAACATTGTTGAGCGTAACTAATGATGGCATTCTTTCCAGCACAACATTATGTTACCTTCTGGCCTGAAACGTTGATCGTGACGTTACTACATAAAATAGTGGTCTTTTAAAATTAAATACGCACTTTGTGATTAACGTCTACCTAACACCAGATATGACGCAGGTATGAGCCACGTTCAAAGAGAGAGAAAGAACAACTATTTGAGGTAAATGATGGATCTTAACTCAGATTCCGCTGGCAATATATCATCGGATCCTATTGGGGCACGAGGCACAGGAGATACATACGCTGATTCTATGGGCAGGAAACGCAGAAGGTGGACAGTGAGAGTGCTACGCTTTCAATTCTAAAGCTTTACTCGCTCCACTACGTGAAAAGCCGTCTGACGTTGTTGTCGCTGTAGCAGTTGGTATGGTCGTTGGTACCCATAAAGATCGAAGCGAGTGGGACGGCTGGAAAACAGAATTAATTCCTGACAATAAATTGGTCGGCATTGAGGTTCTGGCCCAGGCCCTCTGTCCGTGCACACGAAACACATAGGCCACGAAAAGCAGTAGACTCAAGCGTGCTAAATGAGCACAGGGGGGACAGCGGCCGATGTAGCTCAGTTGGAAGAGCACCGGACGCGTTATTCGGATGTCGTGGGTTCGGATCCCACCATCGGCACGTTGTTTTTTTTCTTCTACTTTGTGTCTAATTATCCTTCCCCTAAACAGATTACATTACTAATTTCTGTGATTATCCAAGTAAAAATTAAAAAAAGAAAGACAAAGCACCATATATATATATATATATATATATATATATATGAAGGAAAGAAGCCAACAGTCGGCGAGGCCAAGGAAAGCGTTATATATATATATATATATATATATATATATATATATATATATATATATATATATATATATATATATGAAGGAAAGAAGCCAACAGTCGGCGAGGCCAAGAAAGTGTTGGGGATGGCACTTTTATGTCTTTTTTTAATATTTGCTTAGATAATCACAGAAATTAGTAATGTAATCTGGTTAGGGGAAGATAATTAAACACAAAGTAGAAGAAAAAACAACGTGCCGATGGTGGGATCCGAACCCACGACCTCCGAATATCGCGTCCGGTGCTCTTCCAACTGAGCTACATCGACCGCTTCCCCCCCTGCTACTTGCTTGGGTATTTATGTTGTCTGTATACGAACCTTGAGAGTGTTCACCAGCGCCACCCTCAGCCATAGCGGCGGACGTAGAACGTCCTTTGTTACCGCCAGCGTCACGTAGAGCGTGATCAAGAGCGAGGGCGAAAGCTGTGCTAGAACCCTCTTACGCTACCTATGGCTTCAAGACTGCCAGAACCGAGACCCCCGTAGGGTACAAGCAGATCAATTAAGGGGAAATGAGGGTGCTCGTTATAATACATGAAGGAAAGAAGCCAACAGTCGGCGAGGCCAAGGAAAGCGTTGGGGATGGCACTTTTACCTCTTTTTTTTTAATGTTTGCTTAGATAATCACAGAAATTAGTAATGTAATCTGTTTAGGGGAAGATAATTAAACACAAAGTAGAAGAAAAAACAACGTGCCGGTGGTGGGATCCGAACCCACGACGGATCCCACCATCGGCACGTTGTTTTTTCTTCTACTTTGTGTATATATATATATATATATATATATATATATATATATATATATATATATATATATATATATATATATATATATATATATATATATATATATATATATATATATTGTGAAGAGGAAGAAGTGCACAGGAATTTTTCCAGGCAGTGGCATCGCAATCACTGCGCATGTGGGATCTGATTCTGTTTGCTGCGCGCTGATCTGCCTAGTCTGAGTACCTCAATAAACCCCCATTTTACATTTGGTGGAGGTGCGGGGTGTCTCGAGCTGTCAGCATCTGAAAGGCGTCGTCATCAATGCCGTGCAGAATTAGCTTGATCTTGTCGGCCTTTCACATCTGCGCGTTCACACGCTTGCACAAGTCGACGACGTCCTCGATGTAACTCGTAAAATTTTCGCCGATCTGCTGAGACCGCGCACGCAAGCGGTCTATATATACACTTACTAACATGGGTTTTGGATGTGCAGTAATTTTACAGCAATATTAATAATTGCCGAATGCAACCGGGGAGGGAAGTGGCTTCGCCTACGCATTGATTAATGACGACTGGTCTCGACCCACTGAAGATCTGCGTAGAATAAACATAGATGAAATCTCAAACTTCGACTACGTCTTACTGCTGCCAGGCAGTGTAAACTCAAACTCTTGTTGCCTTGAAACGACAATGTCTGAGTATTGCCTTCTTGTTCTGCAATAAAAACGCAAACACGCTATCAGAGAATACTTAAATAACCTTAGAATCATTTACGGGAAACTTGCGGTCGCGCAAAGAGTTGTTATTTTGCATTCTCAAACGAAATAACAAAATTTCTTCCGTTATCATAACTAACTGCTCTGAGCGGTTGAGCGAAAGAGAGTGACGAGCTACGAGAATATGGTGAGCCAAGAGATTTTTTCAGAAGAAGAACAACGAGATCTGGGTAGCTGGCTCCTGGCTCTTCTGTGAGAGAGAGCTTTGTACTGCACATACACACATACAAGCATCTCAAATTATTTGCTTCAATATATGGCAAAAAGGCTTAAATAGCTTCGCTAAACTTCGCATTAGAAAGTTTCGTAGTCGTTCAAATAAGTTTGCATGTCTCTTCTTTATTCTTTTTCATTGCTTTCTGTTACTCTCTCTCTCTATTTTGTTTCTTCGAATTGTTTCTTTGTTTCTTCAAACATAGTATCCGTGTTACGTCTGCCACAACACCTTATAGCGGTGGCATTACCACATGAATGCGAGTGCATGCAAAACCTATGCCTAGTCCCCCGGCGAGGAAGTGTGCCCTGGCATCGTCTAACAAGGACTAAGCAGGAAGTTTTGAGATACTTTGTTTGGGCTGCGGTACTCGGTTCACAGGCCGTGCGCGCGTTCTCCTATACCGCCGCCGTGCGAAAAGTTTGAGTTAAGCCGCAGTGCCGTTCAGAAACCGTGTTTCAGCTTTACATGGTGGCACAAATATTGTTAAGAGACATACTGACACCACTCTTCGCAGAGCACTCTGAGAAGCCCGGATATCCGTCCAGAGGGTAACCGCCTTTTTTGTCCGTTACAGAAAATGCGCCTCTAAAAGACGGCAACTCACGGACTAGAATTGTCGACGCAAGGTCCTACTCTCTGGATAGCTGCTGGCTGCGGCTGACAAATCACTCTGCGGACGTCGACGGCTTCCCTTCTATAACAGGTGAATGACGAAGCCTGCCTTAATAGCCTCCGTTATTATTCCGTGTATTTAATTACAGATAGCAATTTTCGGCCTCTGATTTGCTCCTTGACCCACAGGAGACCTTGTACAGGCTATTACTGATTTGAGCATTTAGACTGACACTAAACATTATGACGTGAACTTGTATTTAAATAATTATTGAAACTGAAATTAATCTGACGAATCCTAAGTGCGTTATATCAATTAAAGTTAGAATAATATATACGAATCGGATTGCCGAGTTGATGAATGCACAGCAGATGTTACCAAATTAAACCAGCAGATGGAAAAGGAAAACAGCCGCCTTGAATTTTCTGCTATCCCTCATGAGCCATTAAAAGGTAAGGGCAAGAGCGAAGTCTCTGTAAAGCTTGCTGCCAGCAAATCCAGGAACATAATGTTGAAAACGACGTAAAGAAACGGCCGAACTGTGCAAACAAAATCTTGCTGTGTAAACACCTAAGAGATATAAGAACAAAAATTAGTGGTGATTTATGCTGATACCAGATATGATAATCCTGATTCGCAAGAAAGGCAATTTAGATGTCTTGCAGGTAATCTGAAATACAATTTCGCTTATGGAGCTTAGCATCAAAGCTTCTCCCTTTGTAAAATAATCAGCGCAAAATGGGACGTTTCCCAGTTTTTACTGCAACCTCTGCAGCATTAAAAACCTACACTACTGCACATTTATCGCAATTCTTTTAAGGGAGATCTTATAGCTGTAACGGGAACACTTTTAATTCATTTCAACACTTTCGTTATAGCAGGAGTTCTTATCGCCCACCTAACTCATGCCTAAATCAACTGATGTATGATATTCAAAATATTTTAACCAATACTGTGTCTTTTAAAAACTCGTTAGCGACATCAGTACTGATCTGTCGCGGTATGACTGTCCCGATTTACAGAAAACACTTTCAAACAATACTGATTATAGGGAATCGCCTGATATTCCCTGTAGTAATTCCAATTGAATTCCCTCTTGAAATTGTATATTGAATTTCCTGATTAGTATTGCTTTCGAGAATGCATTTAAGCCACGGCGGACGTCATTTATCCTAAAGACATTTCTAATTACATATGTAATTAGATATAAGCCACTAGTTAGTTTTTTATTAATAATCATAACGTTTGGGTGGTTAGTGCGCATGGAGACTTTAAAACGCAAAAAAAAAAAAGAAAAAGACAATGCCAAATCAGTTTTTGTAACGAAGAAAAACTGATTTTGCAGTGCACTAGAGTGTGCAAAATCAGGTGCTCTTATTCGCACGAAAGCGAAACCGAAAGTATTAGGCGCGTAAGCAGCTCATTAGAAGCACGATGTGGCTGACAAGTATGAAAGGGCAATGAAGCTCAGTTAGAACTGCATGACTATTTTGTAAAGCCATATAAACGTTCTCTTTTGCTTCGGCGCTTGGTGTAAGAAAAAGAACAGACATTAACAAATGCGTGCTCGCTATTTCAGAAAGCGACTGAACAAAAGAAAACTCTTGGCACGGCACTGTACAGCAAACAGTTTGGAATTTGGTGTCATACTCTCTGAAACACGTCATCAGAGTACCTGTCGCCTGCATCGAGTTTCCTGCGTTTCTAAAGCGCTCATATTCGGCTTACTGCGAAAACATAGGCACCAAATTTTGCCGCGCTGCACATTATTAAAAAGCTACTTCTTTTTATTTTAACTCGGCACCGTTACAGTTACGGTTTAACTAAAATTTAGCTTCGGCGTCCGCCGTCTGATGGCGTTGGCGTTGTGAGCGAAAATCAAGAGCATGGTGCTGGCAAGCGGTAGCTGGCAGCTGACATGGCCGAGCTGGACGTAGGGTCGCCTGACGTTACGTTCGAGAGGAGCTGCCAACTCGGGCCTCTCCTCGCACATGGGAGGGCGATATCAGTATCAGCCTGCTAGGACCCTCGGGGGTCACAAAAGCACTTTTATACAGCTTGGTAAAAGCGAGGATTTATAAGTAGGCTGGCAGAGTACGCTATCGCGTCATATTATTAGAGGCGGAGCTAAAGGGTCTCCTATAACTGATTTACAAATCGTCGCTTTAACCAAACCGTAACAACATGTATGCTTCCATTCCTTCGAAGTAGCATGTCTTACTCATAGCCCAATTGTCGTATGAGGTTGAATTCCCATCTTTTGAAAATAACTTTACTAAATTGAGAGTGTATCGAAAATAACGTTTTCGTTTCAAGCATCACCTTGTCCAGGCATGCCCATTTTTGGCACTATACACAAGTAAATTCGAAAGGTTTGTTAATTACCTAATTATTCGAAGTTTTTTAGAGCACAGCTCTCATGCGTCCGATCGGCGCTAGAGCCCAGTCGTCGTTGCATTCGCAGTACACATGCAAAAGAGCCACGAGAGATCCGTGAACCAAAACAAAAATTTCTCAAGAGAAGACAATGAAGAACAATGAGATCAGCGCCACTCGCTTGAACCTCTTCTTTTTCTGCTGAGAAATTTTCTTTTGCTTCTGAAAAAGATAAATGAGCGTGCTTTGTAACTTCGCACACACATACTAGCATTTCTCAAATTTTTTGCTCCAATGTATCGCAAGAAGTCTGAAATAGCTGCGCTCAAATATCGCACAAGAGAGATCGTAATCGTCCTTAGAAATCCCCGCCGGAGTGGCGAAGTGGTTACTGCGCTCGACTACTGTTCCCAACTACGCGGGATCGAATCCCAGCCTCGGCGGCCGCTTTTCAGTGGAAGCGAAAAGAGAGGCACCCAAGTGCTGTGCAATGTGAGCGCATATAAAAGAACCCCAGGTGGCCAAAATTTCCGCAGTCCTCCACTACGGCGTCTCTCATAGCCCGAATCACATTGGGACGTTAAACCCCACAAACCAAACAGTCCTTAGAACTTTTCACGCCGAACTATATCGGTGCAGATGAGGACTCAAGAAATCAATTTGCTTCTCTTTCGAACTCTCCGTATTTAAAAAGTATTGAAAGTGTTCGCGGAAAGCCTCGGTATATATTTGATGCAGCCGTTCAGTTTAAAAGAACGTTATCTGTTTGCTCAGATCAATAAGTCATGAGTCTGCATTGTTCACATTTTAGTAATTAGTGATACAGATATATGTGCAAACGTTCAGTGTCTGAGTATTATCGACAGTTTATCATCTTCGTGCCGCGTTCAAATCTGAATCTAACCTCCCTCTGGAACACCCTGTGGTAGTGGAACGCCCCGTCGGGGAATTGTAGGTGCTTGGAGCAATCAAATGTCCGCAGTAGCCTGCTGGTCTGGTCTAAGATGATTGCCCGCATCACCATGCACTTCGCAACGCGGCCACACGTATCTTGGGGTCTACGGCCACGCCGCGAGAGTGCTCCAGGATCACAGCACAAAATTTGCGCATGAACTGCCCGTACGATTGTAAATTCGATCTGATGCGTCGGATAACACTCAGTTCCTACACTGTCGCCACTGGCGCACCACAACAACGCTGTTGGCTACAGAAGCTGTCCATCACGCTTGCCGCAGTGGAACTGCCCCTCCCAGTCGAAGATATCGACGCCGCGGTTGTTGGTATCGGCTACAGCAATGTCATTCGGCGTATTCACTGACACACCAGAAAGCTCTATATGAACTGTCCTTCCATGCCACCGAACGCGTCAAACTTGCAATGACAAATCTGTTTTCCGCCCTATCGGTGACTTGAGGGGGTACAATCGTACGCCAATACCAGCTAGGTACTTGGATAAAAGTGCAGCCGTAGCACTCAGCAGAGGAGGCGTCGGAAAGTCCTGGAGAGCACAGAAGATCCAGCCATGGTGAAAGATGTCAGCCCCTACACTTGACCACTTTTCATAAAGGCTCACATCTGCGAGGCTGGTTGATGACGGACCTGGGCGGTTCACAGACCTGAAGTGCTTCAATAGAAGATTCGACTGAAATGAAGACTTCGGACGTGGCATTGGATGGTGGCGATATTGGTGCTGTGCAGAATGGTGGTCTATGGGACTAAGAGCCACATCATTCGGCCGGGCAATTGGTGGTTGCCGCAGAGCACGCTCAGAAGCTCTGCCTTGCTTGATGTAGCCAAATGTATTAATTGCTCCTACCTCGATTGCTTGATAGGTAGGCACAAACTCAAAGTCCATGCCGTGGAGCCCAGACTTAGCCAAAAATGAGTGGAATTCCTGGAACGTGTTCTCTAGCAGAGTCTGGAAGACAAAGCCCTCGTTGCTCGTAGAAAGGCGAGTCAACCTATCCTCAGAGGAACACACCTGTCGGGACCTTTTGCTCGTTTCTTGGCCGCTTTGCCCGATCAAGCCAATGGACGCCATCTTGGCACTGCAGGCGTTCTGCAGTTTGTCGAGCCGTCGCTCCTCGTGCATGGAGCAGTAGGATTGAAATGAGTCTGCCACCTTCTCCCGGGCTTGCTGGTCCTGAGCTTGTAGACGGCTGGATACCTGCTCAAGTGTCTTCAGTCCTGCCCGGAAATCGCGTGACCTGCCCTTCCGCCTCTTACCACGTGCGACACGCCCTTGTAGCGCCCCTCGCGCCACGCTCTGGTCGCAAGCCACAGCACGGCGCCGGACAAGGAAGAAGTAGGCAGCAGCGTCGCAGTGCAAGGAGCGCAATAAAAATAAACCAGATAATGACACAAAGTTCTCGGAGCTTTTTCTTCCTCGACTTATTGTCGACACCTCCACATGCATAGAAGCCGCCTCACTCAGTGGCCGCAATTCGTGCATTCCCTTAGAATGGTTGAGTGGGGCGTCCTTATAACAGAAAGGGCAGGTCGCACGATCGGCAGAAGTAGAGCAGTGCCACTAAAATCGTGGCGCAGGGTGACCAAATTGTCCGAGGGCGCCCGTACCCAATAGTGCGGGCTTTGCAGGTCTCTCAACGTTAACACATGGTGGCCCACTAAGCAGTGTGTGATCTGGTGCATCCATCTTGCAAGCAAAACGCATCGACATATGTGCGGTACTGCCAAAATCACTGATTGGACCGCGTTTCGAAAAGAGCAAGCTGACCTTGATCACCCAGATATCACTGATTACGCTTCCTGGGCATCGGACCTTAGGCACCTGTCCTCTAAGTACACCCGAACCCTGAAAACATCTTTAGACCGCCCTGCTATTGACTCCCATTTCCTGCACCTGTTGGACGCCCGCAGGCCTGGTGAAACGTTGGCGCCACCAGCGCCACAACAGAACGCTCAAACGCCGCATCGCAACCCTAACGCAAGCTGCAGAGGACTATGCATGGAACCTTGCTCAATCAAATTGGCTGACAAGATGTGATTCCCTGAGTGGTAACCTTAGCTCGAAACAAACTTGGAGCTTACTCAGATGCCTCATTGACCCCAACAACTCCAAAAGCGACCAACGCAAGAACCTTGCTAGGGCTCTACATGGTAACCGCGGCTCCAATAGAGATCTCGTACAAACCATCAAACAAAATTACTTCTGCACCACAGTCGACACGGACCCCCTCCCTCCCTATAATGGGTAGCCAAACGAGGAACTAGATGCGGAATTCACCGTCAAAGAAATAGAGGCCGCCATCCTAGCCATGCGCAGAGGCACAGCTCCTGGGAAAGATAAGATCACGGTGGGACTCCTCGCCAATCTCCACGACGCAGCCCTCACGCAGCTCGCGAATTACATTAACAACTGTTGGCGCATGGGCCGGCTGCCAAACGAGTGGAAGACTGCGGAGGTGCACTTCATCCCCAAACCGGGCAAACCCATAAATATTAACAATCTACGGCCCATCTCTCTCACCTCCTGCGTAGGGAAAGTTATGGAGAAGGCGGTACACATCAGGCTCACCCGATATCTTGAAGAAAACGACTTGTACCCACACACCATGTTCGGATTCCGGCCTGGCCTATCCACCCAAGATATACTCCTCCAGCTTAAGGAAGAAGTCATAAACCCCCCTAACAAGCCTTTCTTCAGGACAATTCTCGCTCTTGACCTCAAGGGGGCGTTTGATAACGTAAAGCACCACTCTATTTTGGAAAATATGAGCCACATCAATTGTGGTGCAAGGATTTATGCATATGTTAAAGATTTCCTTCACGGTCGTACCGTCTACGCCGACCTCGGTCTGGCAGAACCCAGCCAAATACAGCTAGGCACACGCGGCACGCCACAGGGTGCTGTTCTATCACCCTTACTTTTCGATATTGCTTTAATCAAACTCCCAGCCCAGCTAAATCAGGTATCGCATCTACGGTACGCCTTCTACGCGGATGACATCACTATTTGGACCACGGCCTATTCTACCGCAGAAATCGAAGACCGCCTTCAAGAGGCCGTAACCATTGTGCAAGCCTACGCCGCTAACTGCGGCCTTACTTGCTCCCCCGAAAAGTCGGAGTTGCTGCTCCCGCCAACGCAGGCCCACTGTTGAAGTCAACCTCAATGGAAACCCAATACCACAGAAGGACATCATCAGGCTTCTAGGGCTTTACATCAACGACAAGGGCAGAAATGTCTACGCCCTCACTCGGCTCAAAAACACCAGTCTGCAGGTTGCGCGTGTGATAACCAGGGTCACTACCAACGACAGGGGTATGCTCGAACAAGACACCCTGCGCCTGGTTCAAGCATTCATCATTAATAGAACTGTGTATTCGACACCGTATCTGCACCTCAAAACGGGAGACTGTAAGCAAATCGACTTCATTATACGAAACGCAGTTAAAAAGGCGCTGGGCCTGCCCCAAAGCACTTCCACAGAACGTCTTGTAATTAACGGTGCACAATACAGCCGAAGAACTCCTTGCCGCCCAACGCGCCACCCAGATAAATCGACTAGCAGCAACCCGCACGGGCCAGACCGTTCTTATGGACCTTAACCTGACTAGCCCGCAAGGTCTCGTACAAAAACAGGCTATACCGCCCGGGTGGTCAGACTTGTTCATAGCCAATCCCCTACCCCGCAATATGCATCCTCTGTTCCACCAAGGGCGCCGGAAGGCGCGGGGCAAATACATCCAGGAAAAATACGGGACGGACACTGAATCCTACTACGTAGACGCAGCAAAGTCAGAAGCGGGGTACACGGTAGCGGTTGTGATTCACCAACAACCACTGGTTGATGCCCTCGCCATCTGCGATAACAATATAAAAATGGCGGAGGAGGCGGCCATTGCATTAGCCACCACGCATACCACCTGCGCCTATATAATAACAGACTCTATGGCTGCCTATCGCAACTACATCAAAGGGCGAATATGTCCCCAGGCTGCCAGAATATTGAAAAAATTATGGACACCTCGAACAAGACAAATGCCTCGTCTGGACACCGGGACATCAAGGCGTGGAAGGGAACGAGTGCGCCCATGCCGCTGCCCGAGCTCTCCTCCCCCGGGACTCGACCCCTCCATCCTCCACACCGCCCTATCCCGGCCCTCTGGCGACGTATGCGGAGAGGTTACAGCACTGCAGACTCTCTCGCAGAAAATATCCACCCCCAGCCAAGGGGCTCTCCAAAGCGGAGGAAGTTAGATGGCGACGCCTACAGACAAGTACATATAACACACCAGCCCGTTTAAACACAATACACACCGGGTTCTGCGACCCCAAATGCAAATATTGCGGGGAAAAGGCAGGCCTGCACCACATGGCTTAGACCTGGCCACACAATCCTCCAGATGATCCGAATGCAGTGCCAACAATTGAGGGGTGGGAGGCTGCCCTATCCAGCTCTGGACTAGAGGCCCAACAGGCCCTCGTGACACGTGCGCGGGTAGCAGCGGCAGCCGCTGGAGTCCCGGACTAGGGACCCCACCTACACATCCCCCTCAAGTAGAGGCACTAGAAGTTGGCACAGTTGTAGCACCCGATGGCTGCACTGGACTCCTTATTTTTGTAAGCAGCGCACCTGACATTCGCAACTTCGCGAGCCGCAGCTTCTTGGATATCGGATACTGCATAGTCAAATGGAAGACCAGCCATGCCCCCCGGAGCCAAAGAGTGTGCCTTGGCTGCACTGGCGACAACGAATTTTCTCCCCTATACTCTTTTCCAGGCACAATTGACAAAAACTCTGGGTGGCATTTAAATGGGTCATGACAGCTTACATTTGAACATAAACTGATTATTGCATTTCACTCCACATAGATGAAATTATAATGTCTCGCAACTTGAACTCATTTGGTGAAGAAATATATTTTTATAATCAATTTTTTTTTTAACTTCGAAACCAGCTTGCTTGTCTAGCAGCCGTTGGCGGCTAATATCACAACGGCGTAACATTCCCATGTCGTCTGCTGTTCGCTGTTGGTTGGTTGTACAACTTTTAATTCCATCGGAAACGGGGAGTCGTGCTCCCGCGGATTAGAGGCTGGCAGGTAGCCCTTGGCTTCTTGCGGCCTCTTCCGCCAGATGGACGGTGCGGTGCTGGATCGCAGGGTCCGCGCTTCGCAGCAGGGTATCCCAGGCTTCTCTACTTGTAATATTTTGCCCTATCCCTGGAGATTGTGGGCACTCCCAAATTATGTGGTCGAGGGTCCCTCTCGCCCCACAGTGTTTGCAGAGATCATTGTCCCTAAGGTCTGGTTGCGCGTGAAACGCCCAGACCGGGTTCATGAACGTATTAGTTTGTAGCCGCCTCCACGCGACAGCTTCTCTATAATTTAGTATAACATCTGGCGGGGGTACCAGTCTACGTCCCAATTTATAATGGTCGATGATTTCCCCGTAATTTTGCAGACGCTCGTCGTATGCCCAGTTTTCGGGGGGCTCGACGGCTACCCGGAAGTAGAGAGCTCGGGCTAGCTCGTGAGCCGCCTCGTTACCAGGGACGGCAGCGTGAGCGGGTGTCCAAATTAACTGAATTTTCCTATTTATTGTTCTTTGGGCGAGGATTTTGGCCGCCTCCGGCGATATCCTCCCCTTCCCAAAATTTTGAATGGCAGTTTTGCTGTCGCTCATTATGAACTTGGCTTCTGTTCCTACGCAAGCTAGCGCAACTTCCTCCGCAGTCTCTATGTTGCGTCTGCTGTACTGACGTGCTTGCGTGCACGCCGTGGCCGGTGGTCGTTGCGAAAGTTTTGTCTTCTGCAAGAAGAACTTATATGCTTTTTTTTTCTTTGAGAAGCGTTCACTGTAATATGTAAATTTAGCGATCCTCGGAGAACTAGACTTATTGAGGACCTCTCCTTAGAGAATGCCGAGGAGGCCGAGATCGATGAGCTCATGTTGTATTATTTAATCCCACAATCAGAAGCATTATTCGCATGTTGTGAGAGCAACCTTGTTTTAGCAAACAAGCGCTCCCGCATATGAAAAGCGACATGCCCAATGTTTCCTTCCGTCATGTGCGCCGCGATAGGGGGGAGGGGTGAAGATTGTGTGCCTTATTGCTGAGCTATTGTCCGGTGCTCTTTCGGTTTAAAAACAATGAAGAGAACCCAATAAGCATAACATGGCGCCAGAGTACGCCTTGTCACATCAAAGATGCAGAGAAAACTTTTGAACGAAGTGGTACCTCTTGAGATTCTGTTATATGCACGTGTTAATCAAACGTAATTATTGTCGGCTGCTAAAGCCTTTTTACAAACTATGTTCAGTCTGAACACGGCCAGTGAACGAAAACATGCACCTCCACCGCTTCTTAAATCCCATCATCGCAAAACCCTGCACGATTCCAATGCACTTCACTGCACGCACAGACAACAGCCTTCCAGCCTTCACCATCAACGTTTCGCTTTCCCGGCAGCCGCACGAATGCAACTGCAACCGGCTCCCATGCCTCACCTTGCGTGTTTCTGGTGCTTGTCCAGCAAATGACTCGTGAGTGCTTCAACGTAAGCATTCGTCATTTAGTATTCAGTGCGTGAGACCTAAACTCACGCAGGAATGCGCCGGTTCGCGGATTACGACTGCGACCCCAACGTGCTTTTATTGCAATAGCAATACTGCGCCAGGTTTCGGCCCGTCGCGTCGTCCCAGGAAGGGCCACGTTAGACCTTGAACAGCTGCAAAGAAGAAGAAGAAGAAGAAGAAGAAGAAGAAGAAAAGAAGAAGAAGAAAAGAAGAAGAAGAAGAGGAAGAAGAAGAAGAAGAAGGAGAAGAAGAAGAAAAGAACGCTCAGTCACCAGCAGCTAATGTTTTCGCTCCACATTCGGTTCAGTAGCATTGAACCCTTCTCATTTATGAGCTGGTAGCTACGCTCTCGCGTCATGCTCTTAAGTGATGAGTTTAAGTGTCCTCTTTAATGTAGCACCATCCGCCATTGCTACCGCAATTCAACTAAGGTTAACCAGAGTTAAAGCCCAACAAATTTTTTTACATAGCTTCTATACCAACATGTAAGCGGGTGCATGTTGCTCGTTCGCACGGCATAAAAGACAACTGAACTAGGAATGTGAAAAATATTCTCGTTACGCACCAGGTGCATATTTAATTTTTTACAAAGTACAACAGCCCTGCCTACAAGCGGCGCCGACAGCTGCCGGATGCCCCCAACATAGCTTGCTGGACAGGGTCACAGAGACGCTTCCCGCTCAATGTGCACGCCTTCTGTGATGTAAACACACGTAATTAGACATAAGCCACTCGTTAGCTTTTTATTATTAAATATACCATAAGCGTGGTCAGCACACAAGGGGATATTGAAGCCGTAAAAAAAGGCAATGCGAAATCAGCTCTTCCAACGAAGAAAAGCTGATTTTGCAAAGCCCTACAGCATGGCAAAATCAGGGGCTCTTTTTCCAACAAAAGCGAAACCGAACGTATCAGGCGCGTAGGCAGCTCGCTAGAAACACGATGGGGCTGACAAGTGTGAACGGGCAATGACGCCCAGTTAGAACTGCATATTTTTGTAAAACCACGCATAACATCCCGTTTTGTTTCTTCCCTTGGTGCAAGACAAAAAATAGATATTGACAGCTGCGTGCTCGCTATTTCTAAAAGCGACTGAACAAAAGAATGCTCTTGGCACGGCACCGTACAGCAAACAGCTCGAACCTGGCGCCATACTCCCTGCAACACGTCGAGTACCTGTCGCTTGTATCCAGTTCCTGCGTTTCTAAAGCGCTCAGGTTCGGCTTAGTGCGAAAAACAGAACACCAAATTTCATCGCGCTGCACATTATTAGAAAGTTACTTCTTTTTGTTTTTAACTCGGCAACGTTAAAGTTCAGGTTCAAGGAAAATCCAGCTTCGGCGTCCAGCATCAGCTGCCGTCCGCCGTCTGATGGCGTTGGCGTTGTGAGCGAAAACTAAGAGCATGGTGCTGGCAAGCGCTCGCTGGCAGCTGACATGGCCAGCACTAACTGGACGTAGGGTTGCCCGACGTTACCTTCGAGAGGAGCTGCCAACTCGGGCCTCTCCTCTCACATGGGAGGGCGATATCAGTATCACCCTGCCAGGACCCTCGGAGGTCACAAAAGCACTTTTATACGGCTTGGTAAAAGCGAGGATTTATAAGCAGGCTGGCAGCCTAAGCTATCGCGTCATGCCGCTAGAAACGGAGCTAAAGTGTCCCCTATAACTGATTTACAAATCGTCGCTTTAACCAAAACGCAAGGACAAGTATGCCTTCATGCCTTCGAATTAGCCTGTCTTGATCATAGCCCAACTGTCGTCGGAGGTTCAATTCCCCTCTTTCGAAGATGACTATAGAAAATAACTTTTTCGTTTCAAGCATCACCTTGTCCAGGGATTCCCATTGGCACTATACCCAAGCAACTTCGAAAGGTTTGTTAATTACCTATTAATTCGAAGATCTTTAGAACACAGCTCTCATGCGCCCAATCGGCGCTAGAGCCCCGTCGTCGTTGCATTCGGAGTACACATGCTAAGGAATTATTCATTATTAATATAAACAGCGCGAACACGAAGACAAGGGACAAGAAACAAGAAAGCCACAGTGTCATGCGCTGTACTGTGGCTTTCTTGTTTCTTGTCCCTTGTCTTCGTGTTCGCGCTGTTTATATTAATAATGAATAAGTACCAACTCGCCCAACAAAGTATCTTGGTAACATGCTAAGGAGCCACGAGAGATCCGTGAACCAAAACAAAAATTTCTCAAGAGAAGACAAGGAAGAACAATGAGCTCTGCGCCACTCGCTCGAACCTCTTCTTTTTCTACTCAGAAATGTTCTTTTGCTTCTGAAAAAAAAATAACTGTACATGCTTTGTAACTTCGCACACACATACTAGCATTTCTCAAATGTTTTGCTCCAATGTATCGCAAGAAGTCTGAAATAGCTGCGCTCAAATATCGCACAAGAGAGATTGTAATCGTCCTTAGAAATCCCCGCCGAGGTGGCGCAGTGGTTACGGCGCTAGACTACTGTACCCAAGGACGCGGGATCGAATCCCAGCCTCGGCGGCCGCTTTTCGTTTGAAGCGAAAAGCAAGGCGCCCGTGTGCTGTGCAATGTCAGCGCATGTTAAAGAACCCCAGGTGGTCGAAATTTCCGGAGTCCTCCACTACGGCGTCTCTCATAGCCCGAATCACATTGGGACGTTAAACCCCACAAACCAAACAGTCCTTAGAACTTTTCACACCGAACTATATCGGTGCAGATGAGGACTTAAGAAATTAATATGCTTCTCTTTTGAACTCTCTGTATTTAAAAAGTATTAAAAGTGTTCGCGGAAAGCCTCGGTATATATTTGCTGCAGCCGTTCAGTTTAAAAGAACGTTATCTATTTCCTCAGATGAATAAGTCATGAGTCAGCATTGTTCACATTTTAGTTATTAGTGATACAGATATATGTGCAAATGTTTAGTGTCTGAGTATTATCGACAGTTTATCATCTTCGTGCCGCGTTCAAATCTGAATCTAACCTCCCTCGGGAACACCCTGTGGTAGTGGAACACCCCGTCGGGGAATTGTAGGTGCTTGGAGCAATCAAATGTCCGCAGTAGCCTGCTGGTCTGGTCTAAGATGATTACCCGCATCACCATGCACTTCGCAACGCGGCCACACGTATCTTGGGGTCTACGGCCACGCCGCGAGAGTGCTCCAGGATCACAGCACAAAATTTGCGCATGAACTGCCCGTACGATTCTAAATTGGATCTGGTGCGTCGGCGAACACTCAGTTCCTACACTGTCGCCACTGGCGCACCGCAACAACGCTGTTGGCTACAGAAGCTGTCCATCACGCTTGCCGCAGTGGAACCGCCCCTCCCAGTCGAAGATATTGACGCCGCGGTTGTTGGTATCGGCTACAACAATGTCATTCGGCGTATTCACTGCCACACCAGAAGGCTCTGTGAACTGTCCCTCCATGCCACCGAACGCGTCAAACTTGCAATGACAAAAATCTTCTTTTTCCGCGCTATCGCTGACTTGAGGAGGTACAATCTTACGCCAATACCAGCTAGGTACTTGGATGAAAGTGCAGCCGTAGAACTCAGCGGAGGAGGCGTCGGAAAGTCCCGGAGAGCACAGAAGATCCAGCCATGGTGAAAGATGTCAGCACCCACACTTGACCACTTTTCATAAAGGCTAACATCTTTGAGGCTGGTTAAGAACGGACCTAGGCTGTTCGCAGACTTGAAGCGCTGCAACAGAAGCTTCGATTGAAATGAAGACTTCGGACGTGGCGTTGGATAGTGGCGATATTGGTGCAGTGCAGGCCGGTGGTCTATGTGACTATGAGCCACATCATTCGGTCGGGCAATCGGTGGTTGCCGCAGAGCACGCTCAGACGCTGTACCTTGCTTGATGTAGCCAAATGTATTGATTGCTCCTACCTCGATTGCTTGATAGTTGGGCACAAACTCCAAGTCCATGCCGCGGAGCCCAGACTCAGTCAAACATGAGAGGAATCCCCGGAACTTGTTCTCTAGTAGAGTCTTGAAGGCAAAGGCCTCGTTGATCGTAGAAAGGGGAGTCAACATATCCTCAGAGGAACACACCTGTCGAGACCGTTTGCTCGTTTCTTGGCCATTTTGCCCGAGCAAGCCAATGGACGCCATCTTGGCACTGCAGGCATTCTGTAGTTTGTCGTGCCGTCGCTCCTCGTGCATGAAGCACTAGAATTGAAATGAGTCTGCCACCTCCTCCTGGGCTCGCTGGTTCTGAGCTTGCAGACGGCTGGATACCTGCTCAAGTGTCTTCAGTCTTGCCTGGAGACCGTGTCACCTGCCCTTCCGCCTCGTACCACGTGCGACACGCACTTGTAGCGCCCCTCATGCCACGCTGTGGTCGAAAGCCACAGCTCGGCGCCGGACAAGGAAGAAGTAGGCAGCAGCGCCGCAGTGCAGGGAGCGCAATAAAAACAAACCAGTTCAAGTCTCAAAGCTCTCGGAGCTTTTTCTTCCTCGACTTATCTTCGACACCTCCACATACCGCACTCAGTAGCCGCAATTCGTGCATTGCCTTGGGGTGGTCGAGTGGGGCCCCCTTATTACAGACAGTCAGGTCACACGATTGGCAGAAGTATAGCACAATAAAAACAAACCAGTTCAAGTCTCAAAGCTGTCGGAGCTTTTTCTTCCTCGACTTATCTTCGACACCTCCACATGCCGCACTCAGCAGGCGCAATTCGTGCATTGCCTTGGGGTGGTCGAGTGGGGCCCCCTTATTACAGACAGTCAGGTCGCACGATTGGCAGAAATATAGCAATGCCACTAAACCGTGGCGCAGGGTGACCACGCTTGTCCTAGGGCGACCGCATGCAATACCGCGTGCTCTGCAAGGTCTGAACGTTAACTCATCTTGGCCCTCGAAGCAGTGCATGATCTGATGCCTCATCACATAGCTGAGGCAAATGAAGTTGCACAGGTGAATCATCGGACGGCTGCACTCGACTCTTTATTCTTGCAAGCTGCGCACCCAACTCTGGCAACTTCGAGGACACAGCTTTTTGTATATTAGAGACTGCATAGTCAGATGAAAGACCAGCCATTCCTCCTGGAGCCAAAGAGTGTGTCTTGGCTGCACTGGCGGCAACGAAACTTCTCCCCGATGCACTCTTCACCAGGCACGGTTGACAAAAATTCTGGATGGCTCTTAAGGGGGTAATGACAGCGAACAATTGAACATAAACTGATGATTGCATTTCTTTTTACATACGCAAAATTATAATTCCTCGCAATTAGAGCCGATTCCGCGCAGATGATATTTTTTAGAAAGATTGTTTTTTAATACTTCGAAACCAGCTTGCTTGTCTAGCAGCCGTTGGCAGCTAATATCACAACGGCGTATCATCCCAATGTCGTCTGCTGTTTGTGGTGTCTGCTGCAACGAGGTGCTTGCGTGCACGCCGTCGCTGGTCGTCGCTGCGAAAGTTTTGTCTTCTGAAAGAAGAACTTATTTGCATATTGTCTTTTTTTTAGAAGCCTTCACTGTAATATGTGACTTTAGTTATTCTCGAAGAACTAGACTTCTTGATGACCTCTATCAATCTCTCTGGCAATCTCTAGGTTGCCGAGGAGGCCGATGTGCTCATGATTTATTATTTAATTATACAATCAGAAGCATCATTCGAATGTTCTGAAAGTAACCTTGTTTTAGCAATCAAGCGCTTCCGCATATGAAAAGCGACATGTTCAATGTGTCCTTCCATCATGCGTGCCGCGAAAGGGGGGAAGGGTTAAAATTGTATGCCTTATTGCTGAGCTAATGCCCGTTGCTCTTTCGTTCCAAAAACTATGAGGAAAGCCCAATAAGCATAACACGACGCGAGAGTGCACTTTGTGACATCAAAGGAGCAGAAAAAAACTTTTGAATGAAGTGGTACCTCTTGAGATTCTGTTATATGCACGTGTTAATCAAGCCTAATTATTTTCGGCTTTTAAAGCCCTTCTGCAAACTATGTTTAACCTGGCCACGGCCAGTGAACTAAAACGTGCACCGCCAACGCCTCTTAAATACCATCACCGAACCCTCCCCCCCTCCCCCCCCCCCCCCCCCACACACAACCAACAGGATTTCAATGCGCTTCACTACCCGCACAGAGAACAGCATTCCAGCCTTCACCGTCACCGTCTCGCATTCCCAGCAGCCGTTTGTCTGGTGCTTGTCCAGAAAATGACTCGTGAGTGCTTCAACGTAAGCATTCGTCATTTAGTATTTAATGTTTGAACCCTAATCTGACGCGTGTTACGACTCGCGTGTTACGATTCGCGTGTTACGACTGCGGACCCAACGTGTTTTTTACATAGCCTCTATACCTACATTAAGCTGGTGCATGTCGCTCATTCTCACAGCATAAAAAACAGCAGAACTAGCAATATGAAAAATATGCGCGTTTCGCATCAGGTGCACCTTGAATTGTTTACAAACTACAACAGCGCTGCAAGAGGCGCGGAAAATGTTACGTCTCCTGCCTGAGCCGGGTGCCTACAAGCGGCGCCGACAGCTGAAGTGCAGAATGTACAAGTCTTGATAGGGAGACGGAGCTGCTGGGGGACGCATTTCTGTAGCTTAAATACTGTTTACTGACCCCAGCTAGGCAGTTTCGGACATATAGTTCATGCCGGCTCGTCCAATCGGTGGACACACGGGGTCGCCAGAGGCCCAGTGTAGGAAGCGTCCTTATAACCTCCTCGCCGTACTTCTCTTGGTAGCGAGGGTGCGTGTTGCCATTCCCCGAAATCTCCAGCAACGGAAGTGCCGGGTGGCGTCACTAAAAAATAAGTCACAACAAAAAGAAAGTCAATAAAGCTATATTGTTTTTTAGTATACATTGCAGTGCATAAACAGTGAGGGTCGTTTCCGCTGGTGTCGATGACGATCTTGTGCCGGCGGCGGAGATTCATCGCCGAGTTGAAGCAGTTCAGGGAGTCCGCTGTTGGCAAAGGTCACCTTCCCAAAGAAAACTTAAAACGTTGCGAGCCCCCCCCCCCCCCCCCCCCCCCCCCCCCCCCCCCCGTTTTGCGAGAAGCTACATGATTTTGCTTTCGCCAATAAAGAGACAAGGTCCTCTCGGTCACCCCTGTGAGCGTCAGGCGTGTAATTATACATGAATGGGTCGCTTCTCGGGCATTTCCGACTCGGCGAGGTGATTGACCGCCGCAGCACATGGCGGCGATGTTGCCGTCGACACGGTTCCTTCGAGGGCTGCTGGAACCTCGGCTGGAACCCAACAGCTCGTCCGGCGCTCAAAGATGTATCGCAGGGCTGTAGCCTACGTTGCTCCCTGAAGAGACCTGGAATCGGGTCGATTCAGCCAGGAGTTAGTTACGCCTGGCCCTCGGCCTTCCTCGTTGGAAAGAATTAGCAGTCTCAATGCACAGCAAACAGCAAGCGCAAAACAAACTCTGAGAAATGTCAGGCTGTTTTCACACAAAGTTGTTTTTAATAAAAAAAAAACAAAAATTGCCCTGGGTCATTTGCCCTTAGTCCACTTCCTAAAGAAACCATGTATGAGAAGACAAGAAACTAGAGAGCAGTTTCACTTAGAAAACAAATGCGTCGACTCCATTTTGATCCATAAGACACTGTACAAAGTCACTTCTTGGGTGAAGTTCTAGGTGCGCAGTAGAAAGGTCAGCTAAAAAAAAGTACGCAAGCAAAATTGAAAAAAAAATTATCTGTAGCCTATTGTTTTCAGAGACCACAACAGATCATTACCCAGGGAAGCTTCGCGCTGACGCCATCAGCGTTAGCATTATGCCGCCCCTTTCTAAAACCCATGTAAAATGCGTGCTCCTCAATGCTAGGCCCCAAAGAGGCTGCCATTTCCAACGTGTTACGAAGCCAAGTTAAAGGACAATGGTGGGTCTCTACAAGGAACGGAGAACCTGCGAAATAACACTTCAATTTCTAAATCGCTCACAATAGACAGCCGCATTCATTCTCTTAGGGCCGGATACTCCAGGGTTCAAATGGTTCAAATGAACCAAGCCCTCCCTTCAAAGGGGTTACCACGAGAGCTGAAAATTTCTGGATTTCGAGGTTTGATCTGAAAAATAGTCAAGTCATTTTCCTAGCGTCCCATGATTAAAATCAGAGCTTACGTATTGCAATGTCGAATGGTTCAAAAAACTGTTCACCGCATCGTAAGCCTAATTCCAAAACCAGCTTTATATTTGGCCACCCAAAAAACAAAAGTTTGTACTCGCCCAAACAAATGAATAATAACCCAAAATGATTTTAGCTGGTTCTAGCTGCAGATTTCAGTTTGTTTCAGCTGTTCCCAGTTGTGGTCAAGCGGAATCAATGGGTTCTGGCTGGCGTTCGGTTCGGAGTCAGCTTGTACCAGTCGGCTTATGTAATTACTGCTGTTTTGATCAGTTGTGTGTTTTATTAATCTGTGCGTAAGCAATGCGAGCTGTGAGAAAAGCAATAAATAATAATTAGAGATCACGACTGGTAATTTCTGGCCAGCTCAGTAATTGTGTCGCTGCTCTGAGTGGAGACGCGAGATTCTAAGCGGGTCAGCGTTCAAGATCTCATCAAGAAACTCTTCCAGCTAAGGGCTCGAAAAAGCTGATAAAAAAGTGAATACCTTTATTCACTAGCTTGAATGTGGATGAAACAAGCAGATATACGAATACACACGACTGCGCTCAAGGCTGCTTAAGAGCTGAAATGGTGAAAGCCACTATACAGGAGTGTTTGCATTAACTGCATCGTGATTGTCATCGATACTACCATCATCATTACTATTGCTACTATTATCATTGTCATCACTACTATATCATCATCACTATCGCTACTACCATTATCATCACCAACTAAATGCGCCTTCGTTGTCATCGCCACTATCATCGTTATCACTATAACTGCAGTGTCATTGCCATCGGTCTATAATCCTTAAAGTAGAAACGAATCACGATATGTTCCTCACTAGCTCGGCGTGGAGTTCTGGTCTGCGTGCTCGACTGGGGATAGGAGGTTAGTGGTTCGAGTCCTGGTGGAGACGACAGATAGCTCTTGTTTAGTGGCAGTGCGAAGGACGTTTTCTGATCACACTCTCTGTACGCTGGGCTCACGGTGGCTGGGCTCATGAGCCAAGAAAGGGTTTCGCCTAAATGGTTGAATTCATGTGAAATATTTAAACTTATATTTTCTTCATTGTGTAAACACGGAATGTTTCTGTTAAAAAGTTACGAGGACTCTTAAGCTTCGTTTTGTAGACTCGATAAGCGGATTAAGTGTTAACCCTGTTTTAAAGCAAAGTGCATGCACGCGAACGGGGATCTGCATGGGGAGCCACCAAACAGGAGCCTTAATGCTGTCTTATAATACACCTAAAGGCAGATCAGATTCCAGCCTGTCCGTGTGCTTTGCGGGAAAATATATGCTCAGGTGATGTTCATACACAGTTTGCAGATTCTTCGAGTAAATATGGCATGTATTCTCTGTAGGAAATATTAAAAGCTCATCAAGTCTCACACATGACAACAAGGAGCGAGGTAGAGTAGTGCTGGGCTATAGCACCCGCTTAATGTTTTTTAAACCAGGCCCTCATCGCTATTATACTGCCCCTGGTTTTCTTATGCACTATAGGCCTACTCCCGTAGGGTCAGCTTCCTACTTGCAAATACAACGGGGTGCTCCTTCCCATTGCCATCCTGCGGGCTGAGGACGGCACCCATACCAGGGTAACCAGCGTCGCACTGTAGAACAAACGGACGCGGAGTTCTCAGCACAGGGCGACTGGGCCGGGCCGCTTTCAAGGACAAAAAAGAGCATTCTTTGGCTGGATTCCATTCTACTTTGACAGGTTCATTCTTTCGTAAGCTGTCGGTAAAGGGAATAGCGATTTCGTAAAAATTACGGATATAATGTTGATAGTATGCGGTTAGCCCGAGGAATGCACGAATATCTTTTTGGTGACTGGACTGGGGAATTCGAATATTGCCGCAACCTCTAGTTCTAGCGGGTGCCGGTAACCGCGTCTGACAACCTGTTCCAAATATGTCAACTGAGCTTTTTACAGCTGCCATTTCTCCGCTCTGATAGTCAGGCCAGCCTCACGTATAACATGTCAGCACTTCCAACAAATGACAGATGTGTCCCTCCCAACTCTTGGAAAAGAGCTATATCAGCTAAATACGGAAGAGCAGTCTCCCAGGACCTGTAGCACACGGTGCATAAGCCGGGAAGAACAGAGGGGCGTGTTCTGAGGTGCAATAAGGACGAGATAATGAAACGTGCCTAGAGAGGAAATAATAGTGGCTATTCGGCTCGCTTACTCGGTCAAAGGCTTCTGCCAGTACCCTATAGTGAGGTCCAGCGTGGAGACATAATGGGCAATGCTTATAGTTTTGACCCTTTCCTCATGATTCGGAACCCGTGTGATCTCATTCAGGCGGCTATAATTGATACGTGGCCGAGGGTCTTTACCGGGTGCCTCAGCCAATATGATGGGGGACGTGTACTCACACTCTGATGGTACAACATCCTCATGTCTAGCATCCGCTGGATCTCAGTTGTCAAGATTTCCTTCTGCCTGGGTGAAACACGGTAAGGCCTGCTCTAAATGGACTTGTTGAAAGCTCGCTCTATGTCGTATTCCATCAAGCTAGTCATGCCGAGACGGTCCACGAGCCGATCTCTGAACCCTCGCAGAAGCGCTTCCAGTTCCTCTTTCTGTTTATTTTCTATTATTGTCGCATTCAATTTTCTCGCAAAGTTTTCCGAGTCCGAAGTCTGGTCGGAGTTCTAGGAAACAAATTTCAGTTTGAACCTCTTCGGGAACATTCAGAACTAACTGCACAATATCTTTCCTCTCTCTGTACGATTTCATTAAAGTCAGTGTGGTAGATCCGCACCTTTTTGCGTCCTCCGAGCATTTTAATAGCATAGCGCCCCAAAGCTGCTGTACGACGTCTGCGGCACACTCCCATAAAACGTCCAGCTTGTTCTTGTGCGACGCTGTCAGTAAGAGAACTTTCTCTACAATAGTTCGTTTTCTGGCGTTCCGGTCATAATATAGTTTCACCTTGTTCTGAGCTGATTTGAGGTTGGCCTTCACTAGCTCGCGACATGACTTGAGACGTTCTAGTAGCTGCAATACATACTCCGCCACGATGGGGTCTTCTCCGTGCCCTTCCCATGTCTTGCGGAGCATCTGAAGCGGTGACCTCAGAGAGCGGCCACACACTAGTTCTGTTGGGCTGAAGCTTGTGGCCTCATGTAGCACGGACCTCAATGCAAATATCGTAGCAGGTAAAAAGGCCTCCCAGTCTCTCCTGTTTTCACAGCACAAAGCCCTTAGCACTCTTTTCAACGCAGAGTGCCATGATTCTAATCTGTTGCTCTGTGGGTGCCGCACGAAACCGTGTAGAATGCGAATACCGCATCTCACGAGGAAAGTAGTCAGAGCACTGGTGAAGACGTTTGCTTGATCACTTTGTACTTCGGCCGGAAAACTAACTCGAGCAAACAAAGCAGCGCCTCGACCACCTCTACCGAACTAACTTTCTTTAGAGAAATAGCTTCTGCGACTTTACAGTCAAAAGGTATTCGTAACCTAATGTAGTTAAAGGCAACGCTCCCACTATGTCCACAATCACACGTCGAAAAGGCTCTGCGATTATGGGAACTAATTTCATGGGTGCCTTACTGGCTTAGTGTGATTTTCCAACTTTTTGTTCAAGTGTAGCACATCTCGACAAATTTTTCGACATCTTTAAAAGATTCGAGCCAGTAGAATTCTCTCAGAGCCAGTAGGATTCTCTCAGCAATCTGTCGTTTTTTTTTTTTCCTGTCATTACACTGGCGATAGCATAGGCGAATCCGCCGTGGAAAGTGGTGTTTTTGCTTAACATCCCCGTTTCACTTTCTCCGATCAAGTTTTGGAGAGACAGATCTACCTCTTGCTCAGCGGCAAACATTTCTCGGTCCACACGAAGGAGCTCCAGCAAACTCTGAATGCGGTAGCACGCGAATGGTACTGATTTCATCTCGTGGCTCAGTTTGAGTAGCTTCACGTAAATCGGGACACGCTGTGCAGCCGGCACTGCAGTCGTTGTTTTCTAGATCAACGCTAGTTGTGAGTGAATCCTGTTGCTGCTCGCCACCGTGATTCTACACGTGGTTTATAGTTTCGTGTTTACCCTTTTGCTCTAACTTTGCTTGCGCTGCGATTTCTCGCGCCTTCGTACGGGTGAGAGCCTGGACAGCATGATCTCCAAACCTTGGCCATTTTCCCTAAGCAGCATGTCCGAGTGATTGAAAAATGTTTATTTATACTGCTTGGTTAGATTTTGCGAGACGGCTTCCTCGGTGTGAAGCACCCCGATCGGTCCCTCGACCACGACACGGGCAATGGGCAAACATAGGCTGTTCTCCTCAACCACCTACCGTATCCAGGTGCATTCCCCAGTTAATTCTCCAGCCCTAACGTATTCAGGATGGATGTCGTCCATTGGAGCAGCGGAGTCACGGAGAACTTGGCATAATTTGCCATTTACGATCAGCTCCCCAAGATACGGTTGCAACAATCGCAAGTCATCGTCTTCGCTATCCAGGAGCGAGAAGACCACTTTTGGATTACAGCAGCCGGCCGCCTCGTGCCCGTCAGGCCGCTGGCAGTGGAAGCAGACGACAGGCCTATTAGATTAAAAAACCTTTTCCTTGCTCTTATCTTCCTTCGAGCTGCCTACTGGGCCTTTTAACTGCGCAACCCGGATATTAGACGACGTATTTCCCGCTTTTCCAATTGCGTGAGTGAGCCCGATTATCAATACCGACTTTCGCACTTGATTTGATGAGGGTTTTTTTGCGATTCCCGCAGGCAACAAACTCGGCTAATTCTGCAGTCTGTTGGTCTTTCTGCCGAACCTTTCCTGCACCCACAGGCGGATGTCCTCCCCCAGGGTATCGTAAAACTGTGCAAGGCAGATTACCTCGATAACCCTGTCTCTATTGTCATGGGCCTCTTCACCTTTCAGCCATTCGATCAGATCTGCTTTCAATTTGTACGAAAAGTCCTGAAACGTCTCGCCTTGCTTCCGTGCTGCCTCTCGAAAGCGGCGCCGGAACGCAACAACTGGAAGTCGGTATTTTTTGAGGAGAGCTGCTTTAACTGTATCGTACTTTCTAGCGACTTTTTAAGCTGCTTAACAGGGAAGTAAGTTTAATATTCTCCGGGGTCAGATGTCCCGCTGAATTCCGTCCTTCTCGCAAATCCTCTCAATATTTACGAACAGTCCAATGCCCTCGTTTGTCTTGCAGGACTGTAGGAGATATTTCACCTTGATTGTTGCGCTCGTCGAAATAGCCTACTTGCTGCTAGAATTGCTTTCGGCGCGCGTTGCCTCAGCCCTTTGAAGATTTAACTGTCTGAGTGCAAGTTTCCTCTCCTTTGCTTTCTTAGCTCTGATGGCCTCTTCTTTAGACTCCCCGGTCTTCTCCTCAATGCTAAAGAATCGTTAACAAGACTAAATTCGTGGCTTTCGTCGAATAGACTACAGTTAAACACCAGTAAAACTAAATACATAGTATTCCGGGCGAGAGGGGCCAATCCGCCTACGAACCTGAGTTTAAAATTTCGGACATTACTATCGAACAATTTTATTCTGGTAAATTTTTGAGGGTAGTATTTATTGAAAACCTTTCATGGACGCCTCACGTTGACTCACTCCGAAGTGATATAGGGCGTGCTCTTGGAACTTTAAATAAGATAAGATATTATGTCCCATTGGATGTGAAAAGACAATTTTATTATGCTCTCTTACATTCACGTTTTTGTAACTGCTCTTTCGTATGGTCCATGAGAACCAAAACTAACTTAGGGAGTCTATTTTCCTTGCAAAAGCGAGCGGTGCAAGCAATATTATGCCTCATTTTAAAAGCAATAAAATACTGCCCATTAAGTATCTGCACAAATACAAACTAGCCCTCGAAATATCGCGACAATACCATATAGACAGCCGATTTCAAATAACATATTCTGCAAAGACTGGTCCCTACTATCTACGGCAAAGTTTATTATCAAAGCCGCGTTCCCGTACGACATATGGCGATCAAAAGCTAAGAATTTTAATACCAGATTTTCTAAACGAATACCCTGAACTATTTGAAAAACTGGCTATAGCTACTTCGACTCCGCGACTACGACGCATGATACGGGCCTGAAGACTGTGTTTGGTTGATTTTCTTTTGTTATTTTTTCTCCTGATCTGTATTCTCATGACTTGTTTTTAAATACATGACTTTGTTATCACCTGCTGTTTAAGAAATCTTTTTGAGCTACTCAGGCCTTGATGTCCCGATGAAACCTGAATGTAACACTTTTAATGCGTATTCATTTGCTTTGTTGCATGTCCGCTGCAGCCAAAGAGGGCGCGGCCTCGTCAGGCATGATTCTGCTTTTTGTCGCGTCCTCCAAGGCATTTCTGAAACGAATGTCCTGAATAAAAGAAAGAAAAAAGTCCAAAGTCGCCGTAATTTCATTGTCGACCCCCCCATATTCCTCAATAGCCTCAACAAGCTGCGGATTTTTGTGGCCTCTCACCACCTCAGTACCCAGCTCTTCGCAAAGCAAATCAACTCTTGTTTCTTTAACCTTCTCAGGTCCATGGATACCTTTGAACGAGTAAGGACTTCCGTAAAACACTGCTGCTCACTTTTCACAAAATGATATCTACAGCTTTTGATAAAGCCTCTGCGTTATCAAACCTGGCATATCCTCAAAAGAAGAGCACGCGCTCACCATTTCCGATGCCAGGACCAAGGATTGACGATTCCATCGCAGCCAACCAGTTGATGCGGGTCGGGTTCAGGGGTAGAGCTTCATTGCAGCGGGTTCAGGAGGCGACGAGACATCAGTGCCGAAGACAGCCAGCGAGGAGAGGCGAAAAGGGATGTTTATACACACTTTCTACATAGCGCAGAATGTACAAGTCATCAGAGGAAGACGGAGCTGCTGTTGGATACAATTCCGTAGATGAAATACTCTTCGTTTTCCCTAGCTAGAGAGTTGGGGTCATAGAGTTCATGTCAGTATATCCAATCAATGGATACTGTAAGCTCGTTAAAACCCGCCAATCAAAGTATTAACTTAGTGGGATTAAACAAACACTCGACCAGACCGGCCAAACTAGGAACATATATTTTAAGGCAAATGGCTTTATTGCCTCATCGTTCTCGACAACAGGTTGTCAGCAGAAGGTTCTCAGCAGAGGTACCACGCTTTCGAGAACAAGAGTTAAAATAAATTATTAAATTAGAGGCTCTCTTAGATGTCCCTTAAGAGGAGAATGACGAAAGCCTACCCTTCCTATCCTATAATTTGCCTCCCATCGTTAGCCTCTCGTCAGCATTCGTTGCAGTGCTACATATAACTATAATTGGTTTACAGGAAAGGAAAGGCGCAGTAACTATCACACTTTCTCCGGCAAGTGTGAGTTTGGACGGTACACTATCGCTACTGTCACGTGGCGTTCCTTGGCGAGCGTAGTCAATTGTGGCATTGCGGATGGCAGGACCGCATCCCGCCTCCGCCAATCATAACGCCGCAAAAGCGGGACACACTTTGTCCACGACAGCATGAGCCATTAAAAGTTTTCGCCTTGATAAACCTTGTCTCCACCGAGAATCGAACCTCCATCCCTTGGATCCCGAGCCGAGTGCTTTACGAACTGCGCCACGCCCCGGATCGGGAAGCATTCATCATAATGCCCCTTGTCTACCGTGAGGATGATAGTGGGATTCCACAAGTGACAGATACTGCGCCCTTAATTTCCTGTAAACAAATTATAGAACACCGGTGAACTTTGATGTGTTCAGTGGAATGCTAGTTGTGTTCGCGTTTCATTTGGCGATTCCTCGAACGCCACACCACACAGCAAACAGAAGCAGACCCAGATGTCTAAAAGGCGTTAGTGCAGCAGACATCAGCGGCGTTTAAAATTGATTTACAGGATAGAAAAGGCGCAGTATATATCACAATTCTCCACGATTCATAATAATTAATTGGTTCACAGGAAGTGGAAGGCGCAGTATCTGTCACACTTGTGTCTGTGGACACCTGAACCGCGCCGTAAGGGAAGGAAGGCAGCTGGGAGTGAAAGTGGAAAGAGAAAGAGGAGCTGTAGTGGAGGGCTATGGAGTAATTTCGACCACCTGGGGATCTTTAACGTGCGCTGACATCGCACAGCACACGGACGCCTCCATCGAAACGCAGCCGCCGAGGTCGGGTTCGAGCCCGAGTATTCCGGACAGTAGTCGGGCGTCTTACCACTGCATCACCCCGGCGGGGCGATTCTCCACGGACACATGAGCACGCCGTAAAGGAAAAGAGGAAGGTGGTAGTGAAAGAAGAGAGGGAGATAGAGGTGCCCTAGTGGAGGGTTACGATCCACCACGCTTTAATGGTTTTCGCATACCGCATTTTAGTGGTCCAAAGTGCCTTCTAGAGTTTTTAACGCGACAGCGTTAAAGGACCCGTGTCGCAGAAAAGTCAGTGTCGTCGTCGGCGCCGTCGTCTCGCGTCGTCCGGCATTGGCAGTGAGCGAAAAATCCCAGAAGCATTAATAAATAAAAACGAGTAGGACAAATCGCCGGCCTGAGGAATCGAACGTGGGCCTCCGGGATGCGAGACGAGCACGCTAACCACTCCATCACGCCAGCTCGATTTTTTTTAAATGGACAAAGGCGCGTCTATTGATTGCGGTGTTGTCTCAGAAATCTCCCTTAGAGAAGTGGATTGTACCGTATAATATTAATTATGAGCATGTAAATTACAGAATTACAGAACACGCAGTTAAGCGAGTGGCAAATTACTTTCCGCTGTACTTCCTCTTCGCTTGGCGTGCACGTAGCGCCATCATGCGTGTGGCGCACTGCATAAGATACAGGGCATGGCCTCCGAGATCTACATCGTGCCGGCTCGGAATGGCAATGATGTGGCCGACAAACTACGACTGCAACTTGAGGCCCGTGCGTTTCGGCATGGTGGCTGGCAGCGCTTCTGCGTCCCGGAAGGATTAATAAATAAAAATGAGTATAGAAAGTTGCTCGATAACGCTATCGCGTTCCGTTCTTAAAGGCGAAGCTTAAACGTCCTCCAAATTTTTTTATACACAAATTAGACTAAACCAAAAAACAACAAATTACAAGCTTAACAGACAATACGAAGACGAATACAAACTGATAACAGTCACCGGACGATAACCATTCTATGCGGACGCTTCCAGTTGCGGGGGCTCGGAGTGCCTGCAACGCCCGTTGTCCACAGGCACTTTGGTCAGGTCAGCAAGTGGCTTGGCGGCGGGCGGCGAGAGGCCGCAGATTGTCGTCACGCGGCAGAGAGGCCCGATTTCTAGGTGCGTCTGTCCTGCGCACCCAGCACGACGCCGAGCGTGCATGCTGGCTACGTGCTCTAGGAGCACAACAGGAGTCGGCCACTCACAGGTCTGTTCTGCAGTCACAGGATAGTGGGACGCGATCCGCAGGAGCTCCGCGGTCACTCCAATATCTGGCATCCTGGGTCGTAGGCCAGGTGGGACGTGATCAGCCGCAGCTCCTTGACCACCCCTCCTGCAACGCTGCTCCACCGATCTCTGTCCTAGTGTCACTCTGTCTTGCGTGTCACTTCCGCGCACGCGCAGCACCATTGCGTCGTCGTCTTTTCTCCCTGGTACCGGACGTTATAGACACCATGTGGGGCTAACTGCTTACAAATGCCTAGGCCCTCTTCGAAATTTTTTTCTTATAAAAGCCTCAACCCAAGGAGCGTGGCACATGGCGTTCTCGATGATTAGTGCAATAAGGCTCTGAAAACGCGGCGGTCATAGGAAACGAAAAAAAGCCTACAGTGTTCCTTTCATCTCCACAAGAATTCACTATCGTTTGCAAGTCGTCCTGGCTATCTGCTAACAGTACAATATCTTCCGCATATATTAAACCGAAGATGCACTACTCTGTGATTTTTCCGCCTAATCGGTGCGACAGGTTAAAACTCAGATTACTCTCTTGTAGACTGCTTTCCATATTTATCGTATAAATCATGAACAGTAGTGGTGATAGAATACAACCTTGACTTAACTGATTCTCCACTTTTCTCGGCAGTTTCCCTGCTTCTTATTCCTTCCCGTGAAATGTCTACTGCATTATCCCGTTATACTTCCCGCAGAAAATCGTTGAGCTCATGGCTCAGGCCGCAGTCAATGGTAGTCTGCCTGTTCCGAAATTCCAACGTGATTTGACCATCACATTTAGTTCCTCTGCTTACAATGGTTGGGTTGTGTCGCTCACAGAAGTCCAGCATTAACTTCCCGTTGCAATCACTGCATACGCCCATATCCTCGATGTGTCCGTTGGTCTCCCAACAGGATAATATCGGCATAACCTCTGATCTATACCCAGAAATGTGGCGCAACAAACACAATCACATGCGAAGACACACAACACACGCGCACACTACCAACTGTGCGCGTGTGTTATGTCTCTTCGCATGTGATTGTTTGTTGCACCACATTTCTGGGTATTATGCAGCACCAACTAGACCCTCAAGCTGTTATTCTGATCTATAGTTTATCTCGCCACTGAGACGTTTAACTACATCCTTGTTTTCTTGCCCCTAGCCATGTACGTTTACCGGAAATTTGTCCCCGACACCCATACAGATACTATGTCCTTTGCACGATGGCTTTATTCGTCGCCAATTTGTTCCTCAGTGTATCAACATATCTACCCCCCCCCCCCCCCCTAATCTTCGTTGTTATTCTGTTGCATCTTTCCCAGGCGTAGCCGGGAATACAGTGCAGTGGTGCTGCAATAGCAGCGCTGCTGCTGATGGCAACACTGCTGCAAGTACCAAGCCGTGTTTGGTTGTGTGATTTTCTGTTTTGAGCGCATAAAAGCGAATCACGCAAGAATTGATTAAAAAAAGGGTAAGTAATTTAACGCAAGAAAACTTAGGCTGCCTTAACCTGATATGGACACCATGATGATGATGAACACGTTCTTTGTCGAAATGAAACTTGGTGGTTGGCCGTACTATTCAGGGCGTCCGTTGGATTTTATACACCTATATGCAACAATACCTGTCTATATGACGCTATAGCATAGTCATAAAATGTAGCTGCAGCACACTATCATCATGTCGCCCGAAATCTATTTTGCGTTCATACCGCTATGAATTTCGGTTTAGCTGACAAAATAAGCGCCTAATTTACTCGCTCTGAACGCCTTTAAAAATAAGTTCTGCATTGTTTCGATACGTAATACGGCACTGCGTTTCCCAGGACTTTAAACTTCACATTAGCACTAACCCCAAAACTTCGAAATAAATCGAAGTTTTTTTTTTTTTTTTTTTTTTTTTCAAAAAGCAATCCCGCTGCACCTGACCGCTCCTGCAAATATTTTTTTTCTTGCGAATTGTAAATATTTTCCAAGTTTTTAAAGAAGCTCGCTGAAACCCTCGGCATATTTTTGCTGCAACCACCGTAAACAGTGAAGAGCGTTGTCAATGTGCACAATGAAATCACTCATCAGTCTGCGTTGATCATATTTTAATTAACAGTGACATATATTTCGGTGTTCGTGTCTAGGGCATCTGCCTTATAGACAATTAGCCGCGTCAAAGTCTGAATCCAATATATATCAGGAACACACTCCGTCGTAGTTGAACACCTTGACGCAGTGCATGCTGTATGAACTGCCGCTCATTCACCGCTACGCCGTTGGGGAATTCGAGATGTTTGGAGCGGCCCAACTTCTGTAGTACGTTCCCACTCAGGTCGAAGATGGCGACCCGTATCACCTTGTACTCGACGACCACCACACGGCCCTTGGGATGTATGGCCACGCCGAGAAGCTGCTGCAGGATCACAGCATCAAACTTGCGCTCGAACTGGCCGTCCAGTTGTATATTTGAATCCGGTGCGTTGGCGAATACTCCGTCACTACAATATCACCTGACTGGCGCACAACAGCTACCCGGTTGAGGTAGAGTAGTTGTCCATCACGTCTTACGCACTCGCCAAAGTGGAGCTTGAACCGTCTCTCCCGGTCGAAATTGTCGATGCTGTGCTTGTTGATGTCACCGACTACAATGTCATTCTGCGAATTCATTGCCACACCAGACGCCTCTGTGAACTCTTCCTCCATGGCAACGAACTCGCCAAACTTGCAGTGGTAGATCATCTTTTGCCGGTTTATCTGGAGTGGAAACCGTCTTAAACCAGTGTCAGCTTGGTATGTGGACGAGAGTTCACCCAGGTCACTCGGCGGATGAAGCGCCGGAAAGTCCTGGGGAGCACCAAAGTCTGAGCCGTAGTGAAAGGTGCTATCATCTCCACTGGACCATTTCTCATAAGGGCTGACATCTGCAAGGCTAGTTGAGGACGGACATAAGCTATTGGAGGAGCTGAAGCTCTTCGATGGGAGGTTCGACTCAAAAGAAGACTTCGAACGTGGTAGTGAATACCGGCCCTTCTTGTGCAATGTGGACTCACAGTCAACGCTACCCAGAACGTCAACACTGAGCAGAGCAATTGGTGGTTTCCGGGCAGCACTTTCAGGAGCTCCGTCTTGTTTGATGTAGACAAATGTTCTGAATACGCCTACCTGGATAGCTTGATAGTTGGACACAAACTGCAGGGTCATTCCATGAAGACCACACTCAAGCCCAAATGAGCGAAATCCATGGTCCTTGTTCTCTAGCAGAGGCTTGAGGACCAAGGCACCGGTGCTCGTCGGAAAGCGTGTAAGCCTCATCCCAGAGGCACACACCTGGTGGATCGTTTCGATCGTATCCAGCACATTTTGCCCGAGGAAGCCGAGAGGCACCATCTTGACACTGTGGATGATCTCGAGCTCGCGCAAGATCTCCTGCCGGCGCTCCTCGAGCGAGGAGTAGTAGAAGTGAAATGTGCCTGTTTGCTGGTATTGAAGTTGCAGACGGCTGGATACGTGCTCAGATATCTTCAATGCTACCCGTAGATCGTGTGACCTGGCCCTTCCGCGTCACACCACGTGCGGCACGCTTTTGTTATGCCCCTCGCGCCCCGTGTTGGTCTCAAGCCATGGCACGGCACCGGACAAGGAAGAAGTACGCACTAATCTCCGAAGCTCGAGGAGCACTTTTATCAACTATATATATTTATTGCCTCTGGGCCTCCCAGGGATACGTGATGAAGGATGAGGCAATGATATAGTTATTGGAAAGACGTTTGCTGATTTCACGAAGTCCACAAGTGAGCAATGATGGGGTCCCTGCGTCCAGGCAATATATGTAGCAGATTTGTTTGCTACACGCTGCAGTCATAAAACGTAGAAAATTGACCACAGACGCTACAAACAGCTACCATGTTAGTAGCAACGAAAGGATTCAGTATGACGTTATCATCTGCTAAAACCTGATTTTTATGACCAATTCAAAATATAAATGATTGTTCAATTCTCGACTTCTTCCCTTTAGATCCCACAAAGTGGTAAGATCTACCAGAATACGCAAAAATTTTATTCTCGTCACCGGCAGCAGACTATTCCTTTAAGCCCTAGCAAACACTCTCACAACTACCGCACTCGATCTCGAACCATGCCGGAAACGTCGACACTCGCCGCTTTACGAAGACAACCGAAACCTGCCTGCCTATAATCCTGTTCACTGTCTATCGACCGCAAATTTGCCTCCACCCCGCCGCTGATCAGCCCTCTTCGCATGAGCTGTCTTTTTTCTTGAGCTACAAAGTTTCTGAGAAAGTTGCATAGGTTTCCTTTTTAGCCGTATGGCTGCGCTTGGATGGATTTCAATGAGTAATTACTCCCTTTTTACAAATATACTCCACCTTGGGTGATTCCTCTTAATATTCAATCAACACCATTCCCACTTCGAGTTATTGATCAATTCGCTATCGCTCTACCATCTGCTCTGCTGACCATCCTGGGTAATTCGGTTGGTAGAGCGACTGCTCCAGAAAGGCGGTGGTCTCGGGGTCGATCCCCGGACCAGCAAAAATATTTCTTTAACCACGAGATTTCAGAGAAAGTTGTATAGGTTTCCTTTGTAGGGGTATGGCTGAGCTTGTGTAGATGTCAATGAGTAATTACTCCATTCTCACACAAATCTCACGCCACTTTTATCCGCTCTTTTCCCTTCCTGCCCTGAACAAGATCTCTTCTAGCTGCAATCATCTCCCTGAGCATTTCTTTTGGACTTATCACTGGTTTGGTCGAAGCAACTGCACTTGAAAATATTATCGTACGCTTATCTTCGGTATAAGGTTGGGTTTTCCTCGAAACAGGCAGAGTTAATATTTCAACCACCCACGCCTACTGAAATACGTCATTCCCTAACGAGCACAAGCTTGCTGTGCCATTAATGACTGTTGCCTGTAGGATGACAAATGGTATTCTTCTTCAAGGTTCAGCTGTAAGCCTCTGGGTTCCTGGCCAGTATAGCTCAGCAGGCCTACGATGGTTGACCTTTCCCTTACCAGACCACACTTAGGGAATGAGTGATAGCAACTGGCCACTAAAAACCACGCATTTCATAAGCCAGTACGTCACGGCATGCGAGGACGTGTGGAAGGGACGACGCGTTGGCTCCGGTGTGCATGCAGCTAGAAGTGACTCAATTTGGCAGCAGCAGCAACCGCACTCGCACGCACTCAAGCTGTACATTTCACGCAGGTTAGTGGGCTAGCGTTTTCTTGTCTCCTCCTAATTATCTGGTACTTACGCTGTTGCTACGAAGCTGAAAGCGTGCACTAACTCCAGCAAAATGCTGTCTGAAATCGCAAAGCTCGCAAACGATTTCAGGCAAGAGATACGTGACGCGCGCTGCGATGGAAAAGGAACTGCGGAAAGCGATTGAGAATATAATGATCGATGGATCTTACCAGCACACAGCTTGAGGTGGTCCTGAGCCGCAGCTATAAAATTGAAAAAGACAACTTTGCACTGAAAAAAGAAAATGCGACACTGGTTGCCGAATGCAATTCATTGGAAGAGCTCGTCTACCTGTCTGAACAAAACAAATATTGACAGAACTGGAATAATAATAATAATAATAATAATAATAATAATAATAATAATAATAATAATAATAATAATAATAATAATAATAATAATAATAATATTAATTGGTTTACAGGAAGAGAAAGGAGTACTATCTGTCACACTTGCTCTGTGGACACCTGAACCCCGCCGTAATAGAAGGGATGAAGGTGGGTGTGAAAGTGGAAAATAAGAAAGGGCAGCCGTAGCGGAGGACTACGGAGTAATTTCGATCACCTGGGGATCTTTAACGTGCGCTGACATCGCACAGCACACGGATGCCTCTTCGTTTCACCTCCATCGAAACGCAACCGCCGGGGTCGGGTTCGAGCCCGCGGACAGTAGTCGGGCGTCTTACCACTGCACCACCCCGCAATGCTCCACAAACAGACATTTGGAAGTAAAAGGCCTACCGGCCGTGGAAAAGCTACGTTTCTGACATCCTCAGCACAAAAGGCGACGACGTAATTCATGAGTCGAAAATTGCCGACGATTACGTTACTTCCTAATGGGAAATTTGAGCGCAGCTCATCATAATAATAATAATTGGTTCGCAGGGAGGTAAAGGCGCAGTATCTCGCGCTTGCTCTGTGGACATCTGAACCGCGCCGTAAGGGAAGCGAGGAAGGTGGAAGTGAAAGTGGAAAGAGAGAAAGGGGTGTCGTAGTGGAGGCCTGCAGAGTAATTTCGACCACCTAGAGATCTTCAATGTGCGCTGACATTGCACAGCACACGGACGCCACTTCGTGTCACCTCCACCGAAACGCAGCCGCCGTGGTCGGGTTCGAACCCAGGAACTCCGGCACAGTAGTCGGGCGTCTTACCATCACTTTTTAGAGCGCAGCTCTTTGGCGTCCGTTCCTGGGTTTCGCGTCGGCTTCGGCGTCGTTGTCGGCCTCGTAACCAGCTCCGCCCCCCTTTCATCCCCCCAGCGCTAGTAGCGACCGACTGATACCGCTGGATGCCTCTGACGCCGCTAGAGAGTCAAGATAACGTGACTGCATAAAAAAAAAAACTGATTTATTTATAGGAAAGGAAAGGCGCGGTAACTGTCTCACTTGTTTTCTGTGGACACCGCAACCGCGCCGTAAGGGAAGGGAGGAAGATGGGAGTGAAAGTGGAAAGAGAGAAAGAGGAGCCGTAATGGAGGGCTACGGAGTAATTTCGACCACCTGGGGATCTTAGACCGTCGCCGCCATGCAGAAAGAGGACCCCCCCCCCTGTTCCTGTGTGGCGGATAGGGTGCTCTTCAGTTGCCGACGCGCCGGTTATTTCACGTAGGCCCCGGCACGTCGACGAATACGTGATCACCTTCCCGCGGCTAGACCTGGTTCTCTGGTTCTTGGCGCTGCGGAAGCGAGGGTATCATATTGTTTGCGTCGGCATCGGTGGCGTTGTCCCTGAAACCAACTCCGCAGCTGGGGTTGACTCACTATCGGCGTCAGCAGCATCAGTCAGTGGCTGCTATCTCTTCCCTCGTCCCTTTATCGCGTTGTCCGCTTGCTGCGCGCGCTTCTGCCCCCACCGTTTGCCGCTGGGTGTACACGCCGCCCCCCTCCCCCCTCTTCCTGCGAGTCTCCGGTTGTCAAAGCGCCGGCTCGAACTTAATTCCTTTCTTCGCTCCTCCTCCAATGCAACCCCTGTGCTATCGCTATCGCACTGATCGCAATGATCACTGACATGCGCGCCAATGACGACAGAGAGTCAGACATGGGCTGGTTAATAATGAAGACGTCGAGAAGTGTTTCAGTGTTCTTCCAGACACTAGTGGGCTCATTTACTGTGCAAGTACAAGCATTAGATTCTAACTGTGTATATAAGCAAATGGCAATGCGGAGAGGGTGTGTTTTATAAACTGGTGTTCATATCGCCACCTACAACCAATGTTGACCTAGATTCGTTTGCCCAGCTTAAAAGCTATGCAGAAATACAGGAAAAGCTGCTTTATCGTCATTTGGGGGGTGGGGGGTAGAAACAAGTATGGTCCTTATAGGATGCTGTGAGGTGTTCGAGATCACCAGTTATAATGATGTTATCGGGAAGAACATTCAGCTTTAGTGATTTCGTGGCGATTAGTAATAACAACCTTCCTTTTCGCGTTGTGCGTTTTAAGTAATGTGGTGTGTACCCAGCAACTCTAAGTACTTCATAATCGTGTCGGTACCAGGTCTCCGAAATCATAATCACATCGTATGTGTAGCTAGAGCGGGAGATCATAAGTCGTCCTGTTTATCGCGTGCTGAGTGTGTGTTCTATTTTTATTAGATGAAAGAAAGTTAAGCTACTCTATTTTTTTTTTTTGTAGAGTGCATACACGTTGGAGCGGTTTTATAAATCTTCCCGCCATATACTGTCGTCTGCAATGTACGTACAAATACATCAAACAAGTATCTATTCCATTTGGTTATGTCGCTGAAGCAAGTGATGCGTAGTACACGCGGCTTTTCAGTTTTACGCGAATAGGTTTTTCTGTCCTTCGTCCAAACGTAAAGGTGCAGACATAAGTAAATGGAGCAAGCGTTTTCGTTCAAGTTAAAATCACGCTTCCTGCACTTGATATAAGAAAACAATATTCATCCAAGTAAAAGAGCCCTGGCGTCCACTATCGGATCGAACATACCACGACTGCCAGCTTCAATTATGCAACTCGTGAAAACGTTTTAAAATTTCTTGCAGGGGTATATTCAATCCGCCTACTGCATGCGTGCAGATGTTTTCCTAAGACGCTTAGCGCCTCGCACAGGCGCTCATTTATGTAGATAGTGCTTTTCCCTGTAGATAAAGATTGATTTATAGGAAGGGAAAGGCGCGGTACCTGTCTCACTTGTTTTCTGTGGACACCGCAACCGCGCCGTAAGGGAAGGGAGGACGGTGGGAGGGAAAGTGGAAAGAGAGAAAGAGGAGCCGTAGTGGAGGGCTACGGAGTAATTTCGAGCACCTGAGGATCTTTAACGTGCGCCGACATCGCACAGCACACGGACGCCTCTTCGTTTCGCCTCCATCGAAACGCAGCCGCCGAGGTCGGGTTCGAACCCGGGTACTCCGGCACAGTAGTCGGGCGTCTTACCACTGCACCACCCCGGCGGGGCTCCTCACCAGCAGAATTCCGAAGCGATGTGCTTAACATAGATATAGTCTGAGGTATATAATACAACTATTTCCAATCTAGCTTATAACTGCTTTTTACATCTCTTTACATCGATCTACATCAAACAGTTTCCGTTAAAAGGCAAAGCGAGCAGTAAACAAAGCTATAAAACCTTGGATCACAAAGACCTTGTTGTCCCAAATAAAACAATAATATGGAATGTACAGAAAGTTTTTTTTAAAACAAGAGACCCGAATGACCTCAAAACTGTCAAAACGTTCAGAAATAAGTTTAGTTCCCTAAGAGAGGCTAGAAATATACAAGTGCATAACTGTTTCAACCCGCAGATAATGAAACGAATCGACGTTGTCTGACGAAAGGTGCTAGTTAGAATAAATCAGAATTCACAGCAGTCTAAAGAAATAACCCCAATTGTACACCATCAGGATCTGCATTAGCGAACGCCTTTAATGATTAGTTTACAATTCTTGTAAACTGTTGTCATCACCTTGCTAGTCTAGGCACCTGAAAACTAACTATTCTGGCAATACATTTCTACGATTTACCAGTTCCCAGGAGGCGCATTACGCATTCATGACTTTCCGGAACAGGAAAAGTACTGACTGATGACTTGCAAATTGGCCCTGTTAAATACATCACAGCTATAATTTCTCCGGTACTAGACCATGTATTTCACCTCCCTTTCTTAAAGGGTTGCTCTCCGAAAGCCATGCAAGCTGCAAAACTATCTGTTATATTTAAAGTTGGCGTAAGAACCTACTATCAAAATGCACGCCTATATCGATCTTGAGGACTTTTCTAAGAGAATCGACAAACTATTCTAGTAATAATAATAATAATTGCTTCACAGGAAAGGAAAGGCGCAGTATCGTCTCGCTTGTTTCTGTGGTCACCTGAACCGCGCGGTAAGGGAAGAAAGGAAGGTGGGAGAGAAAGTGGATAGAAAGGAGACGTAGTGGAGGACTACGGAGTAATTTCGACCACCTGTGGATCTTTAACCTGCGCTGACATTGCACAGCACACGGACGCCATTTCGTTTCGCCTCCTTCAAAACGCAGCCGCCATGGTCGGGTTCGAACCCGGGAGCTCTGGCACAGTAGTCGGGCGTATTACCACTGCACCACCCCGACGGGGCACAAACTAACCTATGTTAGAATGAATTCCTCCTCTGGAAAGCAGCACATTCTTACTGATGACCAATTCGGCTTCACAAAAGGCAGGTCAACCAAGATGGCTCTTTTAATCCAAAACGAATATATTCTGAAGCATATGAACGGAAATTAATAACACTAGGAATTTTTTATAGATTACTCTGAAGGCCTTTTATCGCATTAATCATGACACACTAATAAAAAACAACTCGAAATGTGTCTCTTTAGAGGGGTATTTTAAGTCTTACACAGAGCTTCTTTGAGTACCGGCGCCAAATGGTTGTAATGGAAAGCTATACATCACATCTTAAAACAGTTACAAGTGGAGTGCTTCAGGGAAGCATTCTTGGGACTCTATATTTTAATATTTATATCAACGATATCATAAACATTTCACCCCACGCTAAGTACGTTAATTATCTATGTTGATGATACAAGGAACTTGTGTCTCAATGTAATTAAGCATTACAATAACTCAATACATGGTGCTAAATAAATTCAGTAACCATCAACACGAACAAAACGAAAGCCGTTCTATTCCAACCTAAAAACTCCAGTGTAACCATTTCAGACCGCATAACTATCTGGAGGTCACCAATAGAAGTAACGCCTTCACTTAAGTTTTTAGTCGACATATTTGAAGAAAATCTGACATGGAATAAACACATCGATATCCTCAGTTTCAAACACGCAAGCTTTGCCGGCGCCCATTCGAGTGCGCTCATCTATACCCGTTTCCAGAAAGTTGTTAATCTGTAACTCCTCCTTCTTTTTATCAAATATAAAATATTGCCACCTATTTTGATGAAATACTGTGATGTCAAATATTAGTCACCTTTCTCTATTGCAAAAAGTTGCCGACGATTGCGTTACTATACTAATGCGAATTTGAGCGCAGCTCATCAGCTGTTTCACCTTTTCGATAGATTGAGGCAAAGATCTCGAGCAAGACACGTATGTACAATTACAGACAACTTTTTTAATTTTTCACACGTATTCCTTCAAGAAACGCACCACTAACAGTTCTTGGCTGTCATGAAAGAAGCTTTGTGGTCGGAGAAATGAAGAGAGCAATTAGGTTATCGGGAGGTTGCGGGAGGCAGCGCGCGGGCCCATAGTAACGTTGCGCGACGAACAGATAGCAGCGACTGACTGATGTCGCTGACGCCTCTAGCGAGTGAAGAGAACGTGAATTTGCGTTTCGGCTTGGGATGCATGCACTGTGATCCGCTGATAGCAAGCTGGCGATTTAGCAACCGGAGAGCACCCTCGCCGCCACGCAGGAAGAGGATTGCGCCCAAACCCGAAAATCAAGGTATAAGGCGCGCAGGAAGCTCGCTAGAGAAACGCGAGGTGAGTTGATACGTATGTAAAGAAAAATTGGGCCTATTTAGAACTGCATGTATAATATTGTAAAGTCATGTAGTACATTCTTTTGCTTCGCCGTTTCATGCAGTAAAACGTGCACTAATTGTCAACAGCGTCCACGCAATTTCTGAAAAAAATGCACACGAAAATAAAGCTCAAGACACGGCGCACTACAGCAAGCAGTTCGAATCGGGCGCCATAATCACTGCAACCCCAGATCTGAAGGTGTGTCGTCTGACTCAAACTTCTTTGCGTTTCTAATTCGCTCAGTTTTGGAACCTCCGATTTTCTTGTGCTCTAGGCCTTTTCAAAATCTCTGTTTCAAAAATGACATGCCGTCGTTTCGGCCCAGGGCTTCTAATTTCCCATTGGCATCAACCGAGCAACTTCGTAAGATTTGTGATTAGCTATTATTTCGACGAGTTTTCCCGTAAACTGTCCCTTTGGAAATGAGGCTTGCTGAAAATATTTTCTTCCCCCTCCCTACATTAAAAATTTCGCTGAACCCTGTGCATATTTTGGCTATTGGCCTCGAGATCGAGCAGAGTCGCCACCTTGCGGCTCAGAGGCGAAACCTACTCAGTGTGGATGCGTTTTCGCGTCGCGTGCCAGCCCGCAGTGATTTACGCGCGCGCATGCGGCGTGTACAGAAGTGTTTTTGTTTCGCGGTTCCTGTAAGCTTTTGCTTACCTATATGCCTCTTGCAAAATAAATATGAACAGTCTATAACCCCACGCTTCATTAAAAAAAAAATACTTGTCCGTATCGAGCATGTCATGCTTGGATAAGGACATCATTCATCGCGGTCTTCGGCACTTGAGATCCTTTGACATCAGATCAGTTCAGTCGTTCAGTCCTGTCCGACTCTTCGTGACGCTATGAACCATGTCACGCCACGCTTTCCGGTCTCTCACTATCTTCCTAACATCACATAACTTTGACATGCAATGTCTCAAACGAAGTGGTACTGTCGTTACCGCCGTGTCAAAGCAAAACAGGTCGCTACCATCAATAAAAGTTAATGCAAACGCTCAAAAATCGCATATTCCCGTTTCTGTTTGGAATACCGCAGCTAATGAAACATATGCCACCGCAGACTGCTTCATACAGCAGAATGCAGTTTGAACAGATCACTCTAGGCCTACTATGTCTTCTGTATTCACGATAGAGTTGTGTGAGTACTTTTTTTTTCTTTTAAACCTCTGTCGCGGTGTCTCAATGGTAGGGGCGCTCGACTGCTGGTTTCGAGAACGGGGGATTCAATCACAACCGTTTCGAAAGGCGCTCCTCTGCTGTGGGATTTGACTGCACAATAAACAATCCCACGTGGTAAATGTGGTGTTAATAATGAAAAAAAAAAAAAAAACGACACCAAAACCAGCCTCTGCAACCATCCGTCATAGCCGATGCCGCTTTGCGTTAAACCCGGGCCAATATGCATTTCTTTTCTTTTTTTTTTGTTGTTGTTGGAGGCTTCTGTGCATCCGTAAAAGTTTTAGTGAGCAAATTTTGCTTTAGAGAAATGCTCGAATGTTTGAGAAACATATTCCCTGCACCTAATTGTTACCCTAAATATTGCATCATACACCTAGGTTAATGTACTTTACTGGTAGCCTATTATAATCATAATAATCCCTTTTCGTCCAAGTGCTGTCTTCTGAGCAAACTCGTCGTTTCTGACAAGGGAAGTAAAACAGCTTCATGCGGGCTTAAATATCAGTGTTTAGTTCGGGAATAAATACATCTTTATAGCCGCATGATAAGATGACCTCCATTTCTTTCGGAATAGTTTTATATCCGGCATCTGTTTTGGAAGCAACCCTAATATTTTACTTCGCATACGATTTAGTCACTGCTAAATAATTAGTGATAAAGAAATTTTCAGCCTGTAAAATTGCTTCCCAGAACATGACAGTGCCCATGCGCAGTTTATAACGATGTCTTCGCAGCGAATAATTCGTAGCTTGCACTTTAACATTACTGAAAATTAATCGCTTTGTAAATTCTGTCAAGTGTGTTAAAGTTCTCTCACACGGTAAAATTGATTGGCATTGCAAAACAAAATAATTAGACTACTAATTTACCGTTATATATTAACATCACACACATCAGAAATCCCTTTTACTTTCCTCGGTTTGAGGAAATCATTTACAGTTGGTGGCGCATGCAGTAATACGTTATCACATTCTATGACAGTGGCCGCAAAAAGCATCTCGGCAAATTCAATCCACTCAGCACTGTACACGTGAACAATCAGCTTTCGTGTGCGGCGAGGTTTCCTGTATATTGTCGGCGTGATCTCATTTTTGGGGAATACTTGTGCGTGGTTGTCTGGGCCAGAGTTGATGTGCACTCAGTCTAAAGCAATTCGCCATGCAGTGCGCTGCCAGTGCTACATTTCCCCTGCTTAATCCTCGAGTCAAGTACGATATAATGAACCAGGCTTTCTAGATTCAATCTAAAGTATTGCAGGTATCTGCGTGGGCTTGACACTAAATTCGCTGGTCTCACTCGCATGAGACACGTGCAAACTGTTTAAAAGTCGATAAGAAAAACAAAGCTGCCATTAGGCAGGCCCAAGCATTAGGCGCGTGAGCGCGGTACAGCGCAAGAAACGTGCAAAGTAAATCTGGAAGTCTGGTGGTTGCGTGCTTTGTTTTCCTAAAATCCGCTCTTCTTCTGCTGCATTGGCGAAATCCTTGGATCTTTTTCGGCAATATTGCAGAAATACTGCAGAAGACACGTTTTCATCGGCAACAAACCCGCCATAAACTCGGAAGCAGACCTACGCAGCGTGCGTTTCTGCGAGCGCCGCCGGCTGCCGATCCACAATACCGGAGTGACGGTGGCGCCACCTCTAGGTCAATCTCGCGGCGAATAGCCACCATTTAAACACCGTTATCTACGTGCATAGTGAAATCACGCATCAGTTCAGGTTAATCACATTTTAATCGATATGGGTATTTGTGCTCATATTTAGGGCTCGAGCACTGTCGACCATTGTTCATATTCTTGCCGCGTTTCAGTCTGAATGAAATCTGCTTCAGGAACACCCCGTCGTAGCTGAACACCTTGACGCAGTGCACCCGGTTGTCCGAAGTGACCTCCCACCATTCATTCACCACCACGCTGTTGGGGAATTCCAGGTGCTTGGAGTAGCCAAACTTCTGCAGTACGTTGCCGCTCTGGTCAAAAATAATGAGCAGCATCAATATGTAGCCACGCGTCAAGGGTGCTGTGGGATCACAGCACGGAACTTATGCAAGAACTGCCCATGCGATTGCAAATATGGATTCGATGCATCAGCGAACGCTCAGTAACTACAATGTCTCCTGACCGGCACACCGGATACCCGGTCGAGCAGCTGTCCATCACGCTTGCCACACTCGCGAAACTGGAACTTGAGCTGGCCACAGTTGCGACTACGGTGCTTGTTGATACCGGTGGCCACAAATGCCATTATTTTCATTCACTGCTACACCAGAAAGCTCTGTGAATTGTCCCTCAATGCCACCGAACTGGCCAAACTTATCCAGGAAAATCATCTTTTGCAGCTCTATATACGACTTTACTGGGTACAACCCTACGCAAGTACCAGCTAGGTAATTGGACGAAAGTTAAGCCAGAATACTCGCCGGATGAGGCGCCAGGCAGTTCTGGGGAGCACCAGAGCCGTGGAGAAGAATATCAGTAACTACACTCGACCAATTGTTATAATGGCTGAGATCTGCGAGGCTTGTTGAGAACGTACCTAGGTTGTTCGCAGAGCTGAAGCTCTTCGCCAGAAGGTTCCAATCAAAATGGGACTTCGGACGTGGCAATGGATGGGGGCCATTCTGCTGCAGTGTGGGCTCGCCGTCAATGGTAGCCAGAACAACACAACAGGGCGGAGCGATTTGTGGTTGCCGCGAAGCTCCTTGAGAAGCTGCTCCTGGCTCGACGTAGCCAAACGTGTGGAGTACTCCTTCCTGGATTGTTTCATCGCTGGGCAGAATCTGCAGGTTTGTCATGAAGCCCACACCCCGGCCGAAATGAGAGGAATCCCTGGTACTTGTTCTCTAGCAGGAACTTTAATATCAAGGCGTCAGAGCTCGTACAAAACCGAATCACCATTCCCAAAGAGGCACACACCTGGTGGATCCTTTTTGTCGCATCTTGAGCCTTTTCCCTCAGCAAGCCAAGAGGCGCCATCTTGGCACTGCAGACGTTCTCGAGCTCGCCCAGCTTCTCTTGCGAGGGCTCCTTCAGCATCGCGGGGTAGAAGCCAAATGTGTCTGCCACGTCCTCCTTGGTTCGTTGGTACTGAACTTGCAGACGGCTGGAAGACCTGCTCAAGGATATTGAGAGCTGCCCGAGATCGTGTGACCTGGCTCTGCAGCCCAGCACCACGTGCGAGATGCCATTGTTGCGCCCCTCACGCCTCACTGCGGTCACAAGCCACGGCACAGCAGCAGACAAGAAAGAAGTTGGCACTAGGCTCGGAAGTGAGAGGAGGGAAGTAAAAATAAGTTTCATGAACGATTTATTGCCTCAAATCATTAGAGGGGTTTATGATGAAGGATGAAAAAATTATTAAAATATTTAAAGGGGTTGTCTGATTTTATGAAGTTCATGACTAGGCGAAGATGTGGACCTTACGCTCAGACAATGTCTCGGTCACAGTCACTGAACCATCAGATGCCTGAATCTTCTCGGTCTCAGTGCTGGCCAGAACAGCAGCTTGGGCTTGTTGGTCATTCATCTTCAGGTAAAAAAAAAAAACATGGACGGGACACAAGAGAAAGAACACACAACGAGCGCTGACTTTCAACAATTTTATTCCGGGGCAAACATTGCTTTATACACTGTTGCGCACCGCACGAGACACAGACACGTGGCTTCTGCCACACATCATCATTGTACAATATCCAACAGCTCCAGTTGTTTTTTTAGTTCTAAGTACAGATGGTTTACTGATAGTCATCTCCAAGCTTAGCTTTCTCGGCTGATTCAAATATCTCTCGAACCAGCTGCTCGGCATGTTTATCGACAACTTTACATTGTGCATTCTCAGCCATACAAGTTTTGGATGGGCAACCTCTCACATGTATTCCATTATGCCTGCGTGCTTGATCGACGTTAATTTTATGTTCTTTCAGTCTATCTTTAGCACGTAGTACATACCGGCTGAAAGAACAAAATTAACGTCGATCAAGCACGCAGGCATATTGTACTACGTGTGAGAGGTTGCCCATCCAAAACGTGTGTGGTTGAGTATGCACAATGTAAAGTTGTCGATACACACGCCGAGCAGCTGGTTCGGGAGATAATTGAATCAGCCGAGATAGAAGCTTGGAGATGACTGTATCGGTAAACCATCTGTACTTTTGGCTAAATAAGAACTGGAGCATTGCACAATGATGATGTGTGTGGCAAAACTCACGTGGCTGTGTCTCGTGCGGTGCGCAACAGTGTATAAAGCAATGTATGCCTCGGAATAAAATTGTTGAAAGTCCGCGCTCGTTGTGTGTTCTTAATCTTGTGTCCCGTCCTTTTTTTTTTTTTGCGCTGTTACCTGAAGGTTAGTGCTGGATAGTGCCACAACAGGTAATGATTGTCGACTTTGATATTTTTGCATTTGCGTGCCGGACGCTCTGAAATGCGGCCACGTCCGAGTGACGGAAGAAGTGAGGGCAACCCGGAGCCTCCGAAGCGGAACCTCCTCTGCACGGATGAGACTACGGATGAGGGTTACCGCACCCGGAGGCATAAGAGCACGTATACCGTGCCCGAAGTGTTCCTTTCTAGACGAGAGGAGAGTAGTGTTGTGTAAATTAAGGAACACAGGCAATATTGACCCTGAGGTCACGAGGCGGATCGCAATATCTGCATAGCTTTGAGAAGCGGTAGGTCCCGTAGAACCAGCTAGATACGGTTAGATTGGATATGCATACCGCGAGCTGGTAGATGTCTTGACATATTCCTCGGCAACAACTGAGACATCGGAGCAACCGATCTGCTTGCAGGGCGTCAGTGCGAATAAGAACGTGAGGAGGCATATTTGTTGCGGTGACGAAGCAGAGTGCCTATTGAACTACAGCGAGCTCAGCGCAAAATTATATGGGTAGTTCCATAAGCTGAAACGTGTGTGTCTAATTAAAGCCAGAACGACACTGACAGTACACTGCAATTTTTGCTTCACAATGTTGCGTGTTTGCACCCACGTATAACACGATGAGCACTGAAGGCATGTGATTTGTTTTTGCTCTGCCAGTCTTTGC